>NW_008794624.1:435560-512672 GCF_000699145.1 Aptenodytes forsteri | reverse complement strand
CCCCTGAGCCGCCGCCGCCGTGCAGGGATCCCCGGCCGAGGGAGGCAGTTGTGTGATGCTCGCCCTGTCTTCGCACGGCTTGACGGCTCTGTGCCGTTGCCAGCTTCTGCACTGTCGTTGCAAAGCTCCCCCTGCTTGGCTCCGAAATCCCCTGCTCCTGGAGTCATGGGGTTGTGTGGGTGCCTCTGCCGCCTCCTCTGTGAATTAAAATGAGGAGGCGCATCTGGCTGCGAAGGAGAAAAAAAAAAACCCTTCCAACCTCTGAATGTGCACAAAAGAAAACGCATGTGAAGAAACCCATCGGTGTTGGGTTTTAAAATCACACCCAGCATCTTTGTATGGGGGATGAGCCTGAATCCCCGGCAGCATGGTCCCGGCAGACCGTGGCTGGCTCTGCCCAGAGGGAAGGTGGGATCTGCATGGCTCGGGTCAGCGCAGCCTCCTCTCACCCGCTGGAGGCTCGTCTGGCAGCTGCTGCTGTAGAGGAGAGAGGGGGAAGAGGTTTGAAGCATGGTGGCTGTTTATCTTGCTTAATGTGGGTAATGAATGTAATTGCGCAATTAGCTGCAAACTGTGGCACTGCTTCCCTGGCCTGGAAGGGTTGCGAGGGGGATAATCCCAAACGGATTGAATGAATAAGGTGATGCCGATGCTGAATGCTTTAGGGCAGCCTGGTCCCACCAGCCAGAGACTCTCTATGATCTGGGGGGGTTTTGCTGGTGATTTGCAGTCCTTTGCCTTCTCTTGCCTGGAGAAATGGGACTTTTTGCTGCTATTGCGGCTGATGGGAGAGAACGGTCCCTCCAGAGAGCCACGGGTCAGCCCAGCTACAGTGCGACATGCCCTCCGGAGGTTCTTTTCCCTTCTTGTAAGGCATCCTATGGAGAGGACAGTGCTAAGTTGAGTTTCTCCAGCTGGCCAGGCACTGGGGGCAGTCAGGCTGGCCTGGACAGGGTAGCAGAGCACGTGGCAGCTCTGCGGCACAATGTCCCTCTTGCTGGTGTCTCTTTTCCCATCCCTCAACCTTCTCTTATAGCGCTTCCCATCCTTCTTGCCTGCTCTCCATCCCCACCCAGCATCTTGTCTCCCCTAGCAAATCCCTCTCTGTCCTCACTCCCTTTCCCACAGCTCCCGGAGGAAACGTGCTGACTCTTTGCAGGCTGGGATGAGCATGACTCTGGGGCAGCCAAATCTGGCCTCATCCCCGCTAGTGATGTGGTGGTGGGTACCACTGGGCTGGGACCAGGCGCTGGTCCTTTGTTTTTTGTTATTAAGTTGCCTTGTTATGCCAGCGGGGGGGAAAGGAGGGAAGCAGTGGGATGCAGCGATGAGAACGGCATTACGGAGGCCGCTGCGGGATCCACTCTGGAAACACCAGGCAAGCAAAATATGCCTTGCCCCCGTCTCCATGGCCCCCTGTCCTCCTGCGCGCCGCTTGCAGGGCTCCCCCTTTCCAAAAGGAATGGAGAAGAGATTTGGTGTCTTGCCCCTTCCCCCTGCCGTTAATTAGATTTGTGTCTTATGATTAATGTTTCATAGAAAAGCCTGGAAGGGAGCGACATTTGGCAGCTTGGGAGTGAGGCAGCCGAATATACTCATCATCTGTCCCTCTGTGGTGGCGATAGGGGTGGCTTTGGGGTTGGCTTTTCTCCTGCTCATTGGCAGTGGGACCCCAGAGGCTGCAGGTCGGCGCCGGCAGAGCTGGGACCTGAGCATCCTTGCGACCCTCCATGGTTTCTGCCACCTTATTTCAGACCAGCAATGATTTTTTTCCCTTTTTCTTTCTTTCTTCCCCCATGGCACGGCGCTCCCTAATCAGCCCTGGACAGGGTGGTTGGAGCTGGGAGAACTGCTTCAGATCTTTGCAATCCCGATGAAGGCACAGAAAAGAAATTGGCTTGGGGGGAAGAAAGGGGGGTTTGTTTCGGTTTGATGAGAATTTTGTCTCCACCAGCTGGAGAGACAGCTGGGGTCCTCTCCTGCCCCGGCTCGCCAGCCCTCGCCTCGCCGGTTCTTCACCTGCTCGCAGCCGCCAGGCGCAGGGAGGGATTTGCCGAGCTGTGGATTTAAGAGAGCCCAGAATTTGGTTTCTGGCTTGGTCCTTCCTCAGGGAGCTTTCCAGCAGGGACTAAACCTGATGCTGTGGTCACCCGCAGCCGGTTTCGGAGAGGGTGGTGGCCTTGTGTGTTAGCCATGCTGTCAGCGTGCGGGCAGGACTTGCCGGCAGCCACACACGCTGCCAGGAAGGCTGAGCTCCACCGGCTGCCCCTGTCCCCGCTGGCAGCAGTGGGATGGCCTCAACATCCCCAAAACCTGGTTTCTGACTCTGACCCTGCACACTCACCCCAAGGTGCGGCCGGGGGGACCCCTCTGCCTTGGAGGGGGAGAAGGGCACTTTGGGGGGTGAGGGTTGGTGTCCTCTTCTGCTCCCAAGGGTGCAAGTCCTGCTTCTGGCTGAGGAGGGGGAAAACCCAACGGTTTGAATCAGGTTTGGGTCTGGATTCATGGTTCCCTGCTTCTGATGAACCTCGTGGTGTGCAGCCAAGGGCGGTACTCAATACATCCCATGTCCCGGATGTTTTTCTTCTCAAGATGCTCTTTGTCCCTTTGTGCTCCATTTTGTCTCTGGCTCGTGTCCTCTGCAGATGTGAATGCAGGGTGGGAACACTGGCACCGGGCGGGGACGGGGGGCCTGGGCAGTAGGACTGTGCCTCTGCCTGTGATTTAATAAAGCATCTCCTCTGTAATAGGAGTAAAGAATAGCTTTAAAGCAGGGAGAAAATATTTGCATTTTATTAAGGTGGAATACTGGGGTTGACTCAAAATAAATTTTTTTGTAAATATGTTTTCATGAGAAATTTGAATTTCTGTGTATTTGTAAGAGATTTCAGAAGGGAGAGCTGGGGAGGACTAACAGTGCTCCCTGACATGGCAAACACTGCACAGACGTGTGTGAAAGCCTATAACCACAGTATGCTAGCCTGTAACTTCAATTTTGTTCCTCAATACTTTTAACCTGGAAGGAATCCTGCCTGGGCAGAAGGAAGCTAGCTGGTCCCCGGGTGTCTTCTGGTGCTGTTGGTCCTCAGGAGCAATGGATGCACCCGGGTTGTCTCGTGTGTCTCTGTGAAACAGGCAGGCATCTCATTGCAGCTCTGTCTGAGGTTTGTTTTTTTTAGGATCATCAAACCTTGGTTGCCCAGGAGAGGAGATCTGTAGTCCCTGGCTTCCCACCCCAAATATTTACAGACAGCCAGATCCCGAAGCTTTTGCAAAAGGCGTGGGGCAGGGTGACCGCTGAGCAGTGCCGTGCCAGGGCTGCACTGGCAGCAGGGGCACAGCATTGGGCTGGTGGCACCGGTCTCTGTTTGAGTTTTTTTCTGTCAAAGGGCTCTGTCTTCTGGCTTATCTGTTTTATTGTGACCTTATTAACAAAGACCAATTTCTTCAGCTTGTCAGGGATCCTTCAGGTGCTCCACATTTTATAGGCTGGCTATCTGAAAATGATGTTTTCTCCCACAAAGGTTGGCTTTTTCAGGAGGGTGGTGTGTGCGTTTCTCACTACAGGGCTGAAATCATGTTGTGTTCAATGCAAACAATTTATTTTCTCATATTGCACTGTGTGCTTGCATGGACCTACCTGTTTTCAGTAGAGGCTTAGCATTTCCCATACCCGTGGATACGATGCTGTGGTTGGGTTCAGGTCTCCTGCAGTTGGTGCCCAGTTCGGCTATGATGGGCCACGGTCGCATGCAGGCAAAAGAGCTGAGACTCATCTCCTTCACACATGAAATGGAGCTGGAGATATGAATATAGCTAAAAAAGGCTTCATTCATCGTTGAAAGTGCTTTGAGCATCTTGCTGGGGGAGTTTGAAGGCTGGGAATGAGTTTTCAGTCTCTCTCCAGATTTGCCTAATTTTTATGTCATGCCTGCCTTTTTGTTTTCCACCTTGGGCTACCTTTGACCAAAGGTAACCGAGAGGTTGTGTTGCAGAGATACCAGCTTCTGTCAGGGGTTGTTTAAGGAGAGCTGCTCTCCTCTGTATCCCAGTACATCCTGGCAGGCAGCAATGCTTCCCCTTGTCCGAGGGTCGCTGGGGATCTACGGCTGCAGATGAAAGGTTTGCCCTGCACCAAGGCATCCTGCTCTTCCTTGGGGCAAATGCCTTGAAGGGCAGAGCATGCCGGACAAGGCTTCCTCAGACGGTACTCGTGCTTTGCGAGCCCATCAGGGCCCAGCATTGATCCTTCCCAGCTGTCCCCCTGTTGCCGTCATCTGTACACTGTCTCTTGCTGCTCCCTACCCCTCTCCTTCCCTTGTGGCCTTCATTTCCTAACGCTGCTCTTAGGGAGAGCTTTCTGTCCTTGACAGCGGAACAAATCCCTTTTCACACGACCATCACTCCTCGGCCCATTGTCCTCCACCCCTGCTGCCACTGTGCAAAATCTCCCCCTGTTCCTCTGGAATGATAGCCACGATCGCGGTGGGGTGGCCAGTCCCCCATATCCCTCTGGGCAAGGTTCCCTGCCCCACGAGGGAGCAAAGCAGCATCTTAAAAGCACAAGAGGCAACAGTGATTCCTGGAGAAGAGGTTTGTTTGGGACCATTTGGATGTGATTCATCTCTTCGGGAAGTGCATCCTCTCCTCTGGTTTTGTGCTGCAGAACTGCTTGGATGAACCTGGAGCCTGTGTGTACCGAGAGCTCCTTCTTCCCTGCTTGGGGCTGGAGGGGCCATATTATAAGTTGATTTTTCACTGCGTAGCATCGCCCAAGGCAGCTAAGCAGGAAGAGGGAGGTGGGAATTTTCTCTTTGCTATTGAAAGCTCAGGGAAGCATTTGGCAGGAAAAATTTGGAAAGGGGAAAGAAATAGGTTAAGGGACCTGAAGGCAGTTCTCAGCTGCAGCAATTTTTTATTTGAAAGAGTCAATGTTGTCATTTCTTCACTCCAACCCCCACCATCGTGAAAACACAGGGATGCTTTCATTGTCAAAATTTCTGCTCGGCATTTGCTGGGTCTGTTACGTCTTTATTCCTGGAAAACAGCGTCTTAGCTATGCAAAATGTTGCTAACCTCTGCAGTAATGTGTCTAAACAGGAGGGAAAAGCAACATGGCAAATGTTCGCAATTGCCTCTCCAGGGGTGATTCTCATGCTGTTGGATGAATAAATTCATGGATGTCGATAGTGGAGGTGGACGTTTGTCAAGGCACAACCCCAAAATTCTCGCCCAGTGAATTCTGTGTTGAGCTCAGATTGGGACTGCCCTACAACACACTTCTGGGGCATCTTTTCCATTGCTTTTCTTAGAGGGGACCCTCCAGGCAACAGGAGAGGAGGGAACGGCAGTTGTGCAGCACGTGCGTTGGGTGTGCAGGACCCCAGCCCTGTGCTGGGTGTTGAGGATGGGTTGATAGTCTCCTCTCCACTTGCAGACCACTTTCTGTAGGCTCCTGCAAGAGCTGAAGGGGAGGAAGAGGCTCCTCCAGAGCAGAGGGTTTGGCCAAGCCAAGGTCTGAATTGCCCAGTGGAGATGCTGATCTCCAGGTCTTGGCTGCAGGGAGAGCTCAGAGCTCCTTGCTCGCCTGAACCACATCCGTGAACCCAACCATCCTCTTGGCTTGGGCACCTGCGGTCTCTGGTGCAGTGGGATGGCTCAGGCTCATGTTTCTTGAGTCTTGCTTGTGCCAAACGGGTGGCCAGCTGGGTTGGCGATGGGGAACTGAAATACTGAATTATGTATATCTCAGTATCTCCGCTGCCGGTCAGAGCACTGGAGTGGTATCGAGCAGATCCTTTTAAACAGCAATGTGTACGTGGGAGCTGGGTTAGGAAAGCCATTAAGTGTTTGAATCTTCCTGATGCCTGCTCAGGTGAATGTTGCTCCTTCCTTCTGCGTCTGTAATTATGAAAGGCTGAAAGAGCAACCTCAACGGACTGGCTTAAAAGTTTAATGATGCTTAAAGTCTTGGAGGGCAGGGCTCTGGACTCCGAGCTTGTTTCAGCTCTGGCTCTAGGAAGGAGGGTTAACCAGAAAGGAGGAGAGGCTTCCTGCACACATTACCTCAAGGACGTTAAAACCCACATTGATGGGAGGTTCTGTTATGGAGATGGATTAGGAGAAAGTAATAGGAGAGGAGGTCTGAGACGGCTGAAGGGCCCTGCATGGGGAAAGTAGGTCCAAGAGAGGCGGGTATCCTTGGTAAGGGGAAAGCTACCCATGGCAGGGACAAGATTTTCTGGCTGCTGCTGTGCAAGATGCATGTATGACGGATGCCCTCTGCTCTGCAGCTCCAAACCCAGGCAGCGCTGATGGATGGGTGCCAGGGTGCAGCAGGATCTGGGTGGCTCACCCGCTCTGTCTGGTGTAACACACTTCTTGCAGTGCCTGCCAGAGATGCTCCAGGCTGGGGAGGGTTGCTGGCATGCCCAGACTGGCAGTCTCTGACTGGGTCCCAGCAAGAGCCAAAGTGTCTGTGCCCTTGGCAGGGTCTTTACGGGAGTTTCCTCTACAGCACCAAACCCACCTTTGCACTGTTTTTTGGCTGGCTGAGATGTGGAGCACAGGCCCCGACCAGTCGGTGGAGCTGCCGGCCGGTGTGGGGCTGGGGGAGAAGGACGCTCTCTCCAGATGTGCTGCGTTGCAAATCTCCGCTGGATCTGATTTTGAGTTTCATGGTAAGGGTTTGCAGTGGGAACGACCTCTGGCCGAGCGCGCTGGGCTCCGGCCTGCTCCCAGCGCTTCACCTTTCTCCTCCTCTCGCCTCATGGTGAAACTGCAGCTCTTTATGGCCGGAGTGAAGATGGAAGAATCGTAGCCAATGCTTTGATGCTGGGGTACGTATGGGGATGCAGCCAGCTTCATGGGACTGTTTCTCCATGGCCAACCAAGTTCAGAGGCACTGATGCCACCCATCCTTATCTAGGCAGGGTAACATGAGGTGATAAATCTGGCTGCTAAACCAGAGCGCCCAAATCCACCCTGTTCTGCTGGGATGGCCCATCCCTATCCTCCAGAGAAAGTGCAGTTTCCCTGCCAATAATGTCTTTATGCTATTTCAAACTGCATAACAAAAATCCCAGGAACTCCCTGAATCCTCAGCTTTTAAAGTAAATATACCCCCACCTCGAACTGATTTATTTTTGCCTGTTTCAGGCACTTCTGCCTCCAGACATCAGCCTTGGTCTTTCCCTCCCTGGTCTGACGCCTGCAGAGCACCGTTCTCACACAGAGCAGCCACTGGCCTCACCTCGGGGCAATGCTTTGCAGGTCTCCTTGATTGGCTGGGGAAGCACATCGGGCATGTTGTGGGTGAAAGGTGCTAATGAAACAAAAACCAAATCTATGTCTTCCCCTTTAGTGCCTTCGTGCTGGAAAAGTGCAGCAAAAGTCAACCGACAACGCATCTTGCCGAAGCTGCATTTTTTTTCCATAAGGATTAGTGGTTCAAGAGCAGGGATTTTCAAACTGACAAGCCCTTGGCAGAGAAATAATTATGGGCTTTTTATGCTTTGTGTTTCCTAAGTAGTTCTAAATGACTTTTTCCCTTGGGGCATTTTTTTTTTAAGTCCACAAAAAGGGGGGAAAAATGTGTATTTCCTCAGTGTCCTTGAAAATATGCAAGATGTTTGTGGAGACCATTGAAGTTTCAGCTATAAGATTTTTTGCGTGTGTGTGTTTGCTTTAACCACGTCCAATCAACCGAAGTTTCTTGGCTGGTGATGCTTCAGAAATGGATCTTAGAAATGGGAGATGGAGAGAGAGAGATGTGATCACTTCTCAGCCATCTCAGGAATGCGGGTTTTGCCTCTGCAATATATTCCCTGGGGTTTTTACCCCGCTCCTTGCTGTAAGAGAGGATTTCTGGGTCTAGCAGAGCTGGTTTTCCCCATCAACATCCATTATTTGCTTGCGCCGAGTTGCTGCACATCCCGCTGGGAAACCCTCACCCTGCCCCTTTCATCAGCATCCTGCCTTTCCCTTCAGCCCCCAGCCAGCTGCAATTCCTGGGGGCTGCGGAGCCCAGCAGGGCTCGCCCAGCCATGTCCTCCGCTGGGTCCTATCCTCACCTGCACCTCCATCCTGACTGTTTTGGACAGTCTTTTTATATTAAAAAAGGCAGCCTGATGTGAGAAAAGCCACCTGGGGGCGGCTGAGGGCAGCTCCAAGGCACACGTGAGCTCATGCCTTTTATCCCTAGCAAAATTCACCTCCTATAAGTTTCTGTGCAAGCCCTGAATGAGGTACCCTAATTTTCTGAGCACACCAGACATCTCCGTGTTGCAGCGTGTTTTACCACAGCTCAGTCCCAGCCCGGAGCTCTTTGCCCCCTACTTTTTTGCCCCTCCCTGGGAAGAGCCCTCCAGAGGATGTTGTCCTAAATCTGAGCTATCCTGCACCTGACCAGGGAGGGGGTTTCCATCCCTCCCTCCCTGCCTCCCTCCCTGATACTAAATGCTGCTTGCAATGTAAGGGGGGACCTGGGAGAGGACCCCACTGGCGTTTACACTCACTGCAATATAAAAGGGCAGCACCAGGGCCTGGAGGGGCCATGTTATTGCATCCGCTGTCAGGGCAGCGCCAGGGCACTCCCTTGGGATTACCGGTGCAATATTCCCACTGTCGGCAAGGAGTGGGGGGCAGGCTGCTGTTAATAACGGCGTTGCTCTACCTTGGCTTTATTAAGTGAGGGAAGCCTCCGTTCCTCACGCCCCAGGCGTGTCTGGGTCTGGGCTTCGTGGCGAGAGGGAAGGGGGTGGGAGTGGAGAGGGGGCGGTGGGGAGATGGTGTTTGAAGTAATTAGAGCTGCTCAATGGACGGGGGGAATTGCCAAGAGGGGTGGCAGTGATATCTTGATGGTGTGTCCTGCCCCAAAACCCTCCTGTGGGCTCTGTCCAACCCACCACGCTCCTCTCGGCCCTTCATCTCACTGGGGGCTATGGCGTTTAGCAGGTGGGGTGGTGAACGCCTTGCTTTCCCCATTCCCCCCTCTTCTGAAGACCCTCTTAGGGTAGCTAAAGTCTGGTTGAGCTTGTGGGGAGGCCACAATGTAGCTCCAGTACCCTGCAGATGTGGCCGGTGACCCTGCAGAGGGACATGGTGCCAGGAGGGCACCTGCCTGTCCTGTCTCTCCTCTGCCCCAGCCATCATTTCTCAGGGGAGAGGGTTTTTTTCTCATCTTCCCCTGTCCAGACGCTGCGAATCCCACTAAAACTTTTGACTGGAGCAGGGATTACGTGCTCAGGTTTCAGCCCTTGTCTGCAAGTGGTGTAAACTTTCTGTCGGAGCTCAAGTGACATTTTGTGGGAGATAGGAGAGTATTAAGTGTTGGTCCTTGCAGATAAAAATAGCTGCTGGCCTGACGACGTTTTCTGTCGTCTTGTCACTGGTCTGACCCGGCTCCATTGCCTCTGTGCTGGCGCTCCCGACCTGGCCTTTTCTTAGCATCAGGTGCTGGGAGCACCCACAGCCCGACCCAGCGTGGTCCTGCTCTGAGCATCCCCACCTGCCTGTCACAGTGACGCTCCTTTCCTCCCATAAGCACCGCAGCCGGGATGGTGCCGGGCTCTCATTGTAGGCTGGAGGGCAAATGGGACCAGGAGCAGCAGGTCCCGTGTTTGTGTTCACAGGGGCTGGAAGGAAACGCTGTCCATCCCGCTCGCTGTGAGCCTCACTAGCCAAGCACAGCATCCACCTTCCCTGAAATCAGAGCCTGCAGATCAAAGCAGGTACCCCAAATGCCTGCTATGGGAGCACCCACAGCCCGACCCAGCGTGGTCCTGCTCTGAGCATCCCCACCTGCCTGTCACAGTGACGCTCCTTTCCTCCCATAAGCACCGCAGCCGGGATGGTGCTGGGCTCTCATCGTAGGCTGGAAGGCAAATGGGACCAGGAGCAGCAGGTCCCGTGTTTGTGTTCACAGGGGCTGGAAGGAAACGCTGTCCATCCCGCTCGCTGTGAGCCCTCACTAGCCAAGCACAGCATCCACCTTCCCTGAAATCAGAGCCTGCAGATCAAAGCAGGTACCCCAAATTGCCTGCTATTGCAAACCTCACTGCTAGTGTAGGAGCAATCCTGATTACAGGAGTCCTCATGTGTGCACACGTGTCCGCCTGTCTGTTTTCCCCGTTGCTGTGTTTCAGAGCTGATGTTTTCATCCCGAGGTTATAGCCAGAGCTGGCTCAGGGCCCCTCAGCAGCATCGGCAGAGCTGACTCTTGCTGCTCCAGAAACGCGGGACTGGGGCCAGTCGAAAGGAAAGGGAAGGAGAGGAGGAGGAGGGAGCGGCAGGGTCTGGCTCACTGCTGAGCTGGGACCAGATCCGCTGCTGGGAAAGGCTCTCCCACCCCGCCTGCCCTGTGCCTTTCCCGGGCCCTGCTTCAGAGCAGCATCTGCCCGCTCTACCTCTGAAAATAGCCAGCGTGGCTCTGGAAGAGCTTGTGTACAGCTGGTAGGATGGCAGCAGGGAAATTTCTCCTGGTGTTGAGCCTTTCTTTCTCATGGCTGGGCTGGGAAGTCCCCAGGCATTGGCCTCTGTGGACCGAGCATCCTTTGAGGATGCCTCCATTCCATCTGCTTGTTCTTCTGATGTCCACCAGAGCATCATTCTCCCCAAGAATCTCTTCATGGACCTCCTAGCTGCATAGTCAGGCTGCCTGCAATGCAACTTTTCAATTACAGCCCTTAAATACCTGTCTCAAACAAGTGAAGGCTTTTGGGAACAGCATCTTTTCCAGATTCCCTTTAGTCCCTGCTTCAAGGCCCACCCGCCGCTGGGGGATTCATCATCTTGCATTGTGTCAGCCAACAGCTGAAGCGTCTCTCCCATCAGAAATAAGGAACGAGGTCCTCGTGTGTCTGGAGCCGAACCGATGCGATGGCACTTGGCCACTTACAGTAGTGGGCGATTACTGAGCCCCTGCCAGGAATTCTTCCAGTGGGATCGGGAACAATCTCGGGTGTTAAATTTGTCCTGCAGCGTGTAACCTCTAAGTACAGCCCGTCGTGTTTTGTAACGGATCATATGATGCTGGCGATGGCAGCCGCCCGCCCTGTGTTTCAAGGTCAGCGCTGAGCTCGAGGCTGGAGGGGCAGCTCCTGGCTGCAGCCTTGCCTGGCTGCTGAGCCGTCTCTCAGGGCTCTGCTTCCTCCTGAGGTAAAGTCTTGGGCACCTCAGGAGCTCAGGCTTGGAGATGGAGGTTGTTTTGCTCCCAGCTGGTGAGGCTGCAGCCCGCATCTCAGGATCACCCCTTGCAGGGTGTGCTCCTGGGATCAGCGTGGCTCTGGGATGCAAACCCTGTCCGTGCCTGTCCTGCAGCCCCGTGAGGGTTTCTCGTGTGCTGCCGACACACTGTCTCCACATCTGGAAACTGCTGTCCCTGAGCCAGAGCCTGTGCATCAAGTGCAGCTCCATCCTCTGAGAATTTTACAGCATCATGCTAAGGACAGGACCTTCCAGCATACATATAGACAATATTGCCTCGCTCTCAGTGCCTTAAAATACCTCCCAGTAAGGACTTCATCTTGTATCCCTGAAGCCGGGGGAGCTGCTGTGCAGAGAAGGGTTTGCTGGCAGAGGTGAGGAGTGCAGGGTCCTTGTCTCAATGGACAACCAGCGCAGTGATGCTGCTGCCTGCTCTGTCCCTTGGCTTCCAGCCCTTCGCAGGAAAGCATGGCCATCCCCACGGGAAGAGTCTCCCACGGTCTTTATCAATAAATAAATGTTTTGGGCCCATCACTGTATCAAGCAATTAGAAAGGACTTTTCGGACAGGTCGTTAAATAAGAATTAGCAGGGGTTTAAAATATTAATGGGCAATTGGCCTGCACCAGTTCTCTTGTTACACAAATGTTTCATTTATAATTTGGACCCAAGTTGGGATGTGCTGAGAGATGCTCAGGCTGCAGCCTGCACACTGGGGTTAACGTGGTGCTCTCTCCTGCCAGAAAATAATAAAAGCCAGGGACTGTCTAGGGATCGTGCGTGAAGGATTAGGAAGAGGATATGCACGGGCCTGTCTGCAGCTGGTTGAAGTCTAGCGCAGAAGGGTAAGCCTGGAAATCATTGCTTTCTGATGGCTGCAAGGGGGGCAGCATGGAAAGGGAGCTTGTCTCCTAAAACCTGGGGAGGTCTGCAGCCGGCCGATGTTTTTAGTGGGAGGCAGCAAGTGGATCCTCTCTCCCTGAGAGATGTGTGTGCTGGTCAGGAAGGAGGAAGCACCGTGGGGTGGATGCTTCTGCCTCTGCTTTCCAGGTGCTGGAGTTGTTCAGTGTGGGTGGAGGATGCTGGGCTCTAGGGATTGGGATTTTTGGTGTGAATGGAGGATGCTGGGCTCCAGGGACTGGGGTTTTCAGTGTGAGTGGAGGATGCTGGGCTCCAGGGACCAGGTTTTTGGTGTGAGCAGAGGATGCTGAGCTCCAGGGACTGGGATTTTCCAGCTTTCTACAGGATACCCCATCAGATCTCCAGATTCTGCTGGGAGTCTGGCTTCATCCACAGCATTATCTGTGGCTATTTGGTTTTTAAAGTTAGAGGTCCCAGAGTCAGGGAATTCAATGAAGCTGTCCCCTACCTTTCAGCAGGGAGCACTTCCAGCTCTCTGGCTCTAGGGAAAGCTGGCAGATGCTCAGGTCTCATGTTTGTTTGACTTCTTGATGTTGGCAGTGCTGTTTCCTGAAACGGTCACCTTGAGGTGGCTTGGGAAGCTGGAGTCACAGCTCTCCGGCTTAGCGAGTGCATGAAGATTTCCTAGCATCAGTTATTCAGCATTAGGATTTACCTTGCAAACACTATGCTCATGGAAGGTGTCTGCTGAGATGGAGGCATCCAAATTCCCCAAGGCAAGTCAGGGCTTTATGGCCCTCACCCAAGAGAAGCACGTTGCTTTTGTGGCAACTATTAATTGCTTCCTGAATTTAAAAAGCATAAACAAACTCGCTTGCCAGGGAACGAGTTACCCAGTGCATAAATGCTTTGCCATTAATGCGTGGCTGACCCTGACGATGATGTGAGGACCAGAAGAGCTTTCAAAGAATTTACCAGAAACCATTTCAGGGGAGGTTGTGTGTTGTAAATCCTTAAGTAATAGGATGGAGGGAATGAGATTAGATAATAGTTTGCAGAAACTGGGCACGATTCCCCATTGAGGATCTTGAGATCATTAGAAACATAGCGTGGTGAGGCGGGGCCCCTGCGTGTCCTTATCCTAGCAACCGACAAGTGAGTTTACAACCTGGAAAACGAGATTATGGAAGGCTTTTTTTTACACACCGCAATAATGAGCAACGTTAGGGAATAAAACAGGGTCTTGTTACATCCAAAGGTGCATTGTAAAGCCGCAGTGGTTCCTGGAGTTACAGGCCAGGATGGGGCTGTTTGTGTTGGGTCAAGGATGCCCATTGCATCCAGCACCCATCACAGAAGCACACGGGCACCTTGCAGCTTTGGTGTGGGTGTCTTGGGTGGTCCTATGCTCTGCTGTGCTCACCCCAGCTCAGGGAGCCGCTTCAGGAGGACTTTTAGCAGCTATAGCAAGGGAGGTGGTGTCCCATCTAGCTTTCACAGTCTGCCCTGATGTATATGTCCATCTCTTCCCTCCTGCCACCAGCTGTCCTAAAGCTTTTTGGAGGTTTCTAGGGGGCTCCAGCACCTCCTTACCAACTCTCCAGCCCATGGACAGGGCTGCTGAGCTATTTCACAGGGAGATGCTGGCGCGTGGGGCTGTTTGCTGCCTCCCCACTCCAGCAACACCTTTCATTTGCTTGCTACCTCTGCTGGTTTGCTCTTCCTCAGGCTCCCCCTACACTGGAGGGATGGGGTTGGGTGAGCTTTAGGGGTGCTGGTGGCTTTTGATGACAGATCTGCTTTTACCATCTAGGGCACGTGTTGGGTTTTCCCCAGACGTTTGGAGATGGTGCCTGCTGCAAAGAGCTGGGGAGCTCAGCAAACAGTGTTAAACCACTCTCATTTGAAAGGGCAGGCATGGGGAAAAAAAATGTTGCGCCTGCGGCAAAAAAGTATTTCCCAAATGCAATATCTATGCAATGAGCGGTACCGTGGTGGGAATTGTGCATCCTTTCACGGGGCAGTGCTTGCAGGGAAGGCAGTCAGCGGTCAGGCTGCCTTCGGCCCTAATAATAGTCTCGCTGGCTGCCTGGGGCAAGGTGCTGGTGCTTAAAAGATCAAATCTAGTGGCTGATATTCGGCTGCCTGTTAATGTTGGCATAGCAGATCACGTCCCACTTGTCCATCTGTCGTGGGGCCGCCTGGCACATGCATGGGTCGGTGATGTTTTCAGGATGACAGTGCTTGACTCCAGGGAAGGTGTAAGTCTAGATTAGCGTTGGGGTGTGTGGTTTTGCATCTCCAGATTTCACTCCCTCCAGCAGAAGGACAGAGTTCAAAGGGGCTCTGGCCTTCCTGGAATAGGAAATGGTGGGATCCACCCCAGAGCCTTTTCTCCTCTTACCCAGAATGGTCCTGCCCCAGCTGAGAAACCCTAAATCCAGCTGGGTGTGGAAATGGGGGCGGAAAGGTCCATGTGAGGACCGTGCTTCATTCCTACCACTGGTCATTCTCCTTCAGCATGTGTAAGGTTGAGTTTGAGCTTGGGGTTTTGTATTTATTCTCCTTTAGAAAGCAGGGGAGGGAAATTCAGGAGGCCCCAGCGAGATGGGCTTGGAGCAGGGCGGCTCTCGCTCCACGGAGCAAGTGCTGTTGTCCAATTTTCTGTCTCACTTTGTTTAATGGACCTGCAAACCGTTGCAAAGCCGAGATTGCACAGGCGAACGCCCCGTGGACAGATTGCAGGGTCTTGCTTAACCCAGTGCTGCCGGGTTTCTCCCCGCGGTTTTCATTCGAGGTCTTGGCTTCACCTTTTCACCAGTGACAAACTCCCCAGAGTGGCATGGCCAACCCTGGGGGACAGGGTTTTTCTTTTGGAGGTGAGTTTCACTCAGCCTTACAGATACTTTCTGGTGATATGTAGGTAGAGGTGGGAAGTACTTTGTGATGGCCAAAAAGATAGAGAGGCTGTTTTACACTGCAGTGAAATGAGTCCCCTGCTTTCTCCTTCTCAGGAGGTGGCTTGGAGGCACCTTTCCATGCTGGTGACACGCAGGTCACTCTTTGCCTTAACCAGCTCGGGAGGTATCAGCTCAGAAGGTGTTCAACAGGTTGGCAGGTGACATCATTAGGCTTCAGTGGTAACACACTGTGGAAGTAAGCAGGGAGACTTGCTCAGTGGTTGATGAACCAGGGGCTCTGTGTTGCTTTGATTTGGACTCTGTTTGAGCTTGGATGGTTTTCCTCCTGGTGTGTACCTTCCCCACAGGCTTTCACAGTGGATTCGAGGAGTTGCACGCTCTCAGGCAGGTTTTGGCTTTCTGCCTGCGAGTACATGGCCTCATGTCCTGGGGTGACATTACTGCTGTGTTTCAGCTTTGTGTGAGCCCTTCCCCACCTCTGGATCCTGCAGAGGACTTCCAGGGCAGAGGAGGCACCTGAGGGAGGGGAGATGCTGCAGAAATCAAGGCATGGTGGCCTGGTGTGCCATGTCCATTGCCGTGTCCATCACCCCTGCCCAGTGGGTCACATACCTGTCTGGCTTTGGGGACCACTGGTCCCAGAGAACAGGGAGTGCCCGGTGTGGATTTTTTTCTGGGAAATAGGGGCAGAGAAATACAACATCCACGTTTCCAAGCCACCAGGGACGTCTCTGGAAGAGGAGGTTTGGAGGTGCTTGGGATGCAGTTTGTGGAGGGGCTGGGGTGAGTTTTGGAGGCTTGGAGTCCCCTTCACACTGACGCTGCTGAGAAAGGCTATTTTTATCTGGTGTTTTCCACCTCTCCGGAGGGCGAAGTGTCCCCCTGCTTGCCCTGGCTGCTGGCAGGGCTGTGCAGGCAGGAGGCAGGCAGGGAAGAAAAGGAGGAGAGGATAACACCCCGGCCAGTCGTGGGCCTTGGCCATTTCTGGACGAGTAGGTCATCTGGGTGTGGGAGGGGAGCCGGTGTCCAAGCCAGCCCGGAGAGGCTGAGGTTGGGTGTATGTGCGATTTGGGGGAAAGTGAGAAGGGATTTCTTAGGCGAGAGGAATGCGAGTTTCCTCCTTCACATATGTCTCCTGTTCTTCCAGTTTGCAACAAAAGTCATCAAATTGCCCAAGACCTGGCAGCAAGGACAGCCGGAGAACAGCCCACAAATCACAGGAAAGCATCTCCCCTCCTCCCTGCTTGCCTCCAGATACTTGCGCATCAGGAACCGCTTTAATCCCCCTTTGGGTGATAAAACTCCTGCCCCTTCCTGATGCTGGGCGGCTGCACAGCCCAGAGCCTCTGGAGCTTGTGCATGCTGTAGCACCGGTCCTGGCGGGTTAGAAATCTGGGTTTCCCTTGAACTGGTTGTACTTTTAAACCTTCCAAATGGTCCTGGGAAGGGCTGGGGTGCTCAGACATCAGGGGTGGCAGCAGCCGTTTGGAGGAGACACAGTGATGTGGCTGGCATGACTTTCCTTGTCCCCAGGTGGTGGGGACAACTGGCAGTGACTCAGGTCCTGCTTGGTCTGCCTGAATTATCGGGCACTGAGAGAGGAGACAGCGACTCCCAAGGATGCCCAGTCAGGGCGCACCAGGATTTGGGGGTGTAGGGCTCCAGCTGAGAGGCTAAGGAGCAGTTGTGTCTCAGGATGAAGGGTGCTTTTGATGAGCCCAGCCCTTTCCTTGCAATCCTGCCGGCTGCTATTTATTATTTGGCAGAAAGAGCCATTTGTGAAGCAGCGCTGCAGAGATCAGGCGGGCCTTGCCGAGCCCTCCTGTTCACCCCGTACATCATGGGGATGGGCAAAGTCCCTCCTGCTTTTGTAATTGTGAGGTTAGGATTGCTGCTGAAGGGGTGCTTCATGCCATTTCATCTGTCTCACCTGGGGCTCCCAGAGCAGCACGAGAGCAGCTGCAGCCCCACCATCCTCCCCCCAGGAGCGCTCCCATCCTGCCTGGTTTTGCAGCCACCTGGTTTGCACCAGGAGGTGCAAGTCCATTAGGATCCCCGTAAGAAAGGCACTCAGGTTACCCCATTTTGGTTGTTTGAGTTATTATAGGATTTTCTTACAAGAAAACAGTTCTATCCATCTTATTATTAAATGTAGACTAGCAGTGATACCAGGACTAGGACCGCCAAGGTGTCCCACCCTCAGGGTCTACCCCTCGTCCCATGTCCCATAAGACAGTGATGGTGCAGCTTTCACCAAGTGGTCCGGGGTCTTGTGTGATGGAGGAGACATGGAGGGGCTTCAGCATGGCCGGAGGGCAGGGGCATCCGGCACTTCATGCTGGTTGATACATGGCGTGCAGCGAGCGAAGGCGGCAGTGTGAGGCTCTGCAGAGGAGGAGGAATTACTTTTATGTGCAGCTTGGGAGTGGGGATCTCCTCTAGGATCTCCTCTAGGAGCATGAATCTAGGAGCATGAACACAGCCGTTAGCTCTGCATACCGACTGCTGTCCCCCGCCTTGCCTGGCTGCATTGAAGGTGGCAGCCCTCTGCCACCTCTCCCTTTCCCATATGTGGCCGATCTGCCTGGGAACCAGGCACGCAGCCACTGCTCAGAGGGGAGATGGTCGTGTGATGGGGCTTCCCGAACCCAGGCAGGGGGAAATGGCTCCGGATGAAGTTGAGTTGCATTTAACAGTCCTACTTGGGTTATTTTTTTTTCCTACAAGGCGCTACCCCACCTTGCCAGGATCCCCTCCCCTAGCCAGCCTGCAGTGCTGATTCTTCTTCAACCCTCCGGTGAAACCTTGTGAACTGCTCCGGCTCGTTGCTCTGCTCATGGGCAAGACCCGCGACCTGGTTCGCAGGGGAGTGGCAGCAGAGCTGGTTACATCCCAGCCATGCAACCCCGCAGCCCCAGCTCCAAGCAGCAGCGGGCTGGCTTCCTTCGCCTGCCCAACATGCCGCTCCCGCGCCGAGCTGCTTTCCGCTTCCCTGCTCCCGCCTTCCTCCTCCCACCGCAGCATCTGCTCCGGATGTTTTTCCCCCGGACTGCAGAAGCTGTGTTTCTCCAAGCTGAATTTCCTTTGTTATTTTTTTTTTGATCTCTCCAGGGTCCCCTTCAGATCATTTTGCTTCGTTCCATCCTCTCCAGTTTATTATCTCCTGCTAATGTTATTAACAAGCTAATTAGTCCCTGATTGCAATTGCCAATGAAGATGTCGGATAGGGCTGATACTAACCTTGATCCTTCACATCACACTTTTTCTCTGAATTCTGCAGATTACTCTGTACCTCCTCCATTGTCCTGATTATTTTATCTGGTTTGGCTTCCCAGAGGGATGCTCACATCTGTGTGAGTGTGATTACTCCCCTAGTAAAGACTTGCTGAGATGCAATATGGGGTGGTTTATGAACCCCCCCAGGGCCAGGTCAGCGGTGGGTGTAGCTCTGAGAGGCGTTTTCTGTCTGGTCCTAAGGTCTTGTTGCAAAGGCAGGGAGCGTGCCTGGCTCTCCGTGGCAGCCCCCTTGGGAGGCAGAAGGAAAAGGACTTTGGAAAGTTAAAGAGTGGCATCTGCCATCCCGCCTATACACTCAACCCTCTGGCTGCTCGGGCGTTGTGCAAAGGTCTTCCATGACTATAAATAGGCAGAGAGGTAGGCAAAGAGATGGTGAGATGGGATGAGGACAGGCGGTCAGCCGGCCTTGGTCGGCATCTGGAGCTTTCATCGCCTTCGTGCGCAGAAGAGGTGCGGTTTGTTCCGGCCACGCTGCTCTCGTCAGGCAAAGTTTGCCCCCGCAGAGCCTATTTTTGAACACAAAACCCCCTGGTTACTTCTTGGAGGTGTTGCAAAGAACCAGGACCGGCTTACGGTGAGGTGCCCCGACGCTGCTGTGGGACGTCGAGCCGCGTGCTTCGAATAGCTCTGTGCAGACGTGGCCTATGGAGATGAAATGTGGCTCTTGACCGATTGCAAATAAATCAGGGTCAGGAGCTTGAATGCTGGCCAAGAAACCCAAAGGGATAAAATATAGCCTCTCTACAGACTGTTAGCAAACAGCACGTGGGCTGAGATCTGCTAGATAAATTTATGCGCTGTGAATTGTTCACCCAGCTGTAGTGGAGGGATGGACGGACCCACGGAGAACTAATAACCATATGTGGTGGACATGCCTTCGGTGCTGACCTTTAGAGGGTTCAGCAGGGCTGGGAGGCCACCGGTGGCATGCTGACATCTTCTTAGGGATGTCACTGGGAGGGAATGGACGCACATGTTGCTTGACGCAAGGGAGGGGGACTCAGGCTGCCTCTGCCCTGCCTGTCCAGGAGACAGGCTGGCAAAATAAATTAATACTCCTGACCTTGGTTTTCCCATCATGTCATTTGAAATGAATTGAGGATAAATACTGGGCTCTTTGCCTTTGCCTGCTTGTTTCTGAGCTCGTGGGACTTGCTGGCCCGAGAGCTCCTGTCCCTGATGCAGCCCAGGGAGATCAGTTTAAAATGGGAGGAGATAATAGGGGAAATAGTGAAAAGGTGGGATTCTTTGCCAATCCTAGGCTGTGGGCACGGGGCCTCCAGCACCCGCTGACACCCATTTCAGGTGAAACGCCAGGACCTGGCAATGCTGCCCCAGACACGGGGGCTGCCTCCTCTCGCTTGTCCCAAATCCCTTGTAGCCACAAAGAGAAACATCAACTTCATGTTGGGTTGAAATGTCCTGGCGGCGGAACCAGCTCCAAGCAGACCGTCTTAATGAGCCTTTGGGCTTGGTTCAACTGCTTTAAACCGGAGATGGGCCCGGGCCCAAAACATGGAGCCAAACAGCCTCGTACTTGTCCAAGCTGCAGACGAGCGTGAGCAGTTTGTGGCTGGTCTCTCCTTTCTCTAATCAGGCATCTGCTTCCCGCCCTCTGCCCCGGGACGCTGGATGTGTGCAAGCTGTCATCAGATGGGACCGGCTTATATATTGACATCTTATATGTCAACAACTTATATATTGACATCTCTGTCCTGGCTTTAGCTCAGCTTGCAGGGGGGACCTGACACCCCCGTAGGTACCAGACCCTGCGCCCTGGGTCTGGCTATGGAAGCGCGACTGCTCTGTTTTCTTGTCTCATTTTACCCCAGTGCTGCAGGGGGAACCTGAATTCCCCTGGTTGTGATATAGAGAAACGTGGGGAAAAAAAATATCCCACATTTTGGGAGAAGAAACATTTCTCCCAGATGCTGGGCCAATCCTGAACTCCCAGGCTGGGCTGGGCAATCCGCCTTCCCTAGGCTGCAGGAGGTATCGAGGGGGCTGTGGGCTGTCTCTGCTTTCTGGGATTTGCAGCATCATTTTGAGGTTGAGAGCTGGAAAGAGAGGCTTTTCCCAGGCTGGGCATCGCTGGCAGCCTGGGAGTCCTCTCTGGGATGGACTGATCGCTAGCCGTGCCCAGCATCTCTCCTGCTCCAGCGTCTCTCCTGCTCTATTGCAGCAGTGTAGTCCATGTCGCGGCCCTGGCAGGTTGCAGATGGGGACTCCCACCTCAGTGGCTAATCCAGCAGCCCCCCCCTTGCCACTCCCCCTGCGCCTTTGCCTAAGGGCTGTGACTTTTGACACAGGCAGGACACATTTAACAGTGTGCTCTGAATGCTTTGCCAGTGGCAATCCGGCGGGTTGCCAGCTGCGGGGCTGTGTCACAGCTCCTGCCGGAGTGACACCGGAGCTGGCATCGCCATCCCAGCTGGTGCTGGGGAGCCTCGTCCCAGCAGCAGCCAAGGGCAGGTAAGAGTCACCAAAGGCTGGCGTGGCTGTCCGTGTGCAGGGTGAAGGATCCCCACCATGACTCGCACCACCGTGCGATTCAGTGATCTCATTTGTTCTTTTAAAAGTTATTTAGACTGCGTTGGAGCAAAACAGCAAGTTTTTAACGCTGACTGATTTTTCCACCAAGACGTCTTTCCTTTCTCCCTGTGGCAGTGAGGATTTTGACAAAACCTCCCAAGGAAACCACAAATAAAACCCAGAGCAATGAAATCAGTGTGAAAAAGTGTGACGTGGTGCTTGGGTTGGACGTGCCCGTTGCTTTTGGTGAGGCAGCTCAGAAAAGCCCAGCACTGCACAGTCAAACCCTAAAGACATTTTTTGGGAAAAACTTACTTTTTGGTTTTTTAATTTAAAGGATGTGATTTTGCAAGAAGGTGTCATCATGGTTCTTTGCTCTGTGGCCAAGCACCCCAGTGTGTACTCCTTTATCATCAGGGTCTAGTCCATCCCTTAAAAAAAGGCATCTGCCAGCTTTTCTGGACAGCAAATGTTGCTGGGGCAGGCAGGAGAAGCATGTTCATGCTGCTGCCCAAAGCCTCTTGCTTATCACACACCAGGCAAAAGAGCAGAGCTAGAAGGGACTCCCTAACACCTGAGTAGCGGGAAGGGGGTGTTTTTCTTACCCCACTCCCGCCCCAACGAGCTGGTGTGTTTAGTGTTTCAGTGAAAGAAATGAGACTTCTGCTGGGGATGGGGGGCTTTGGGGGTTAATGGGTCTAACCTACTACCTGGATACATTTGTTATTGCTGTTGGTGGCATTTGTGGTCTCCCTTGGTTGCAATCATTAGGTTCCAGAGTGAACGATAGGCACAGGGTAGTTTACACTCGTCTCAGGTGTGAGGGGACACCCCAGCTTGAATTTAGTACCCTTCAAAGCTGTTGCCTTCTAGCTGGAAGGATTAGCAACATCATTTTTGCTGTTGTCTTCCAGAGGGTCCTGCTGGGGGTTTGCAGAGCCCTGCCCTGACATTGCCGCTCTGTGGGCTCCCGTCCCACCGGCTCCATTTACTAACACATGTTTTGGGGCCGGGAGAGCCTTATCCTGGTTGAAGGCATTGAGCTACTTTCCGCAAGGGGTTCACAGCTAATTGGTACAATCAATATTTGTTTTGCAAATGCAATTGGAGGGAAAGAGGGATTGAAAGCGCCAGAAATTCAATTGACCTGTAAAAACAGATACTGTGTAAAGGGAATCCTTTCCCTGCCAAGCAAATATTTAGAAAGGAGAAGCAATAAAATGAATAAGCAACAAAGTAATATCCTGCCTCGACAGCCGCCGGAGGCTGCTGGGAAGGGCTGCTGCCCCTGACGCTGCAATAACCCTGAGCAGACGAGTGGCAGGAACCTGTTTCCTAGAGAAAGCGCGTTTGCTTTTACCCTCTAATCTGTCAAAAGCTCATCCTGGAGCCTCGGCAGCGCTGGGACCTGTCTCAGGTAGCCTGGCAAGCTGGGCACTGGCCCCGCACCCCTGCAACCATGACTGTGGCATGAGCCCAGTGGTGGCACGGGGGACAGGGCTGTCCTTGCACCCTTGTCCCCCCTTGTAGGGGTCTCTGCTCTTTGTTCCCACATCCTCGCTCCGTCTCCTCTGGTGCTGAGGGGGGGGCTGTAGGTGCTGTGGGGTGCGAGGGGTGCATGGGGCAGAGCATCAACCGTTTGCATCTGGAAGGAAATTCCAGCGCATCAACGCTCAGCCTCAGCACTCCTTGACGTGAAAATCGAAATGGTTAAGGAAAAAAAAAAAGATATTTTTTCAGATCAAAAAGCTCCAGAAAAATGTTTTGGGTAGGGAGTGGTGAGATGGGGTTCAGGCAGGGCTTTTGCCAAGCAGGAGCAGAGCACCGGGGTCCCTCTTTTCCAGGTTGCCTGGCATCCCTGAGCACAGCCCTTCAGTACCCAAGTGACTTGAACCAGAGCGGTCCCCATGAGCTCACGTCTGAACTAAAAAAACTCTGTGGAAAATCAAGATTTTTCAGAAGAAAACATAGAATGTATGTACATACATGTGTGTGTGTATAAATAAAAAATAGAGCAAGTAGAAGGAAGGGAAATGATTTTATAGGAAAACTCTCAACCAGCTCCGGCACTGAGCACCTTTAAGCCAGTTTGGAGCCTTTTGAGCATCTTCCCCCCATGATGGATACTGACCCCTCTAATTGACGTCAGGGTCTGAGACTGCTTCTCGTTTACTGGCATCAATTAGAGCCTTTTTTGGGGGCATCCATGGCTACCAAAGCCACCTTGAAATGCAGTCACTACATAGAAATCAAAAAGAGGTTTGGAATCACATTGGTGTAAAATTGAATTTTCAAGAGTGGTAGCTAAAAATGTAGATTTTCCTCCCAAACTTCCCCAGACTTAAGAGGAAAAAGCTCTAAAGAAGAAAGTGAATTTTAAACACTCGATAATCACATATTTCTGAGGCTTTACCCCTGTTTATTATGAGACTGAGTTCCTCCAGGATGCTCAATACCTCTGGGGAGCTGACGCTCAGACCCACAAAAGGCAGAGCAGCTCTGCTTCTCCACGCATGAGATGTCATTTGGGAGCAGGTCACTTGCCGGGATCCCGGTTGGTGAACTGCCTGTCCTGGCTGCCCATTGCTGGGCTGCCTCTGCCGGCGCGTCCCCAGGCCACCGATGGCATGAGAAACCCCCCATGTGCCGTCATCTGTTATCACAGCCCTGTCTGGGGTGCCGCTGAGGTTGCAAAACGTGCCCCAAGCATTTGTTTCTCCTGAAACCCCAGCCCGAGAGCACACACTAGAAGAGGGCTGCAACATGAGATCAGCGGAGGGGGGAAAAAAGATGGCTTAAATTTAATGTCTTTTTAGATGAATATTTCCATTCATTCCAGAGCATATTCCTCTGGCATTTCCAGCATGCTTCTTTAGCCGAGTAGTTAACAAACTTCATCGAAACACATGTTATAGTGCTCTCTAGTGCACGGAGCTATGAATGAAGGATGCCTCTTTTGAGATATCTCGATGTGCAGCGCAGCTTTTGCTCCGGAGCAGCCTGTTAACCACAACAGCTGCTTCCCATTGTGGAAATGCTATTTAAAAAAAAAAAAACAACCCATCCCAACAACTTGACAACACATGCAGATGATATTTATGCAAAACCCCATGCGAGGGTGAGCTGGGGCACTTGGAAATAGAAGATAAGGCAAGAAATAACCCAGCTGGGAGGCTGATATCTCCCTGCCGGCAGCGCCCGGTGTGCTCCTACGGATCTCTGTTTGCCGAGCCAGTCCGAAGCAGCTGGTCTCTATGTCCGACTTAGTTTACTCTGTTTAGCTTTTATACAGCCAAGTGATTTTTATAGCCGCCGGAGTGCTGCGAAGCTCGACAGGATATTGGCCGCCTCCTAATGAGAGTTTGCCGCGTTGGCATGTCGGTACGAATGCCCTGTGAATTTTAAATGCCTGGGAAATGGCGGCTCCCGCGGCCTCGTTCCTGGATGCTTGGAGAGCCCTCGGGGGGAACATGGATTTTCTGTTTAATAAAGGAAAATGCAAGCCTTGACTGTAGCCTAGGGGACTTGAGAGCAGCCGGGAGCCCCAGCGCTGGGGGCATGGCTGGTCCCAACGCATGTCCAGCCACGCTGCCCTCGACGGTGATGTTCTGGGAAAGCCCCCAAAAGCCAGGGGAGCCCGTCCTGCTGTGGGCAGTCAGGGATTTGGGTGGTCCTAAGTGTGAGGTCGGACCTGTGGGACCAGGCTGGGGGTGGACTCGGTCCCCTGGATTTGCCTGATCTCTTTTTGAACCTGTTGGTACAAGGTAGAGGTGAATTTATGGCATCATGGGGGAGTCGGGGTTGGAAGGGACTGGAGGTCCCCAGCTCTACCTCTGCTGGGAGTGGGGCTGGCTTGGATGCTGGATCAGGTTGCTCAGGGCTGGGGCCAGTCGAGTGCTGGCTATTCCCAAGGAAGGACATTTCACAACTTCTCTGTTTGGTCTGAATGCTCTTTCTTTTCCTTTCTTTTGTTTTTTTGTAACCCTCCTTTTGAAATTCTGAATGGAAAATAGAAAAGTTTTGATTTTTTGTTTTGTTTCTATATTCGTTTTCCATCACAGGAGGTTTACAAAAGATTCAGAGGCAAGTATAATGACTTGCAAGAGGGGGTACCCCTCAGCTTCCACCCCAAGCTGGAACAGAATGAAAATAGCTCCTTCTCCCATAGTGGTACAGCACGTCGAAAAGACAGTGGGTGTGTAAAATCCCCGATGGTGTAGGAAAACCAACCCGCAAGATGTTTTAGCAAGGGTTTCTGTTTCTTGGAAAGCAAAAAAAAAAAGGTTTCAAGATCATCATGTTTTATCTGCAAAATGAATGACACAAACAGCATTTTCTTCTCTCCTAGTTATTCCTGCCCCGCTTACAAAGCTGGCCAAATTGGGGTGGTGGCGGTGATGGCACATCCTCTTGCTCCTGGTGACTTTGCTTTTCCATCATTTGCCTCCCCATTAATCTCAGTACAAACAAAGGCTCCGAAAAGACAAGCTGAAAAGCTCCTGGGGGTACGTTTAAATCAGTCCTTTCTAATAATGTCTGTCGACCTCTCTGTGGAAGCACTGCTCCCCAAGGAAAGGACACGGAGCCGCGGCAGCGTGCTGAAATATGGTGGGGTGTAATTAATTCTGACCTCTGGCTCCCGCTCACTCACTCTCAATATTAAATTTGACTAGTGATATTGTGGTTTTTCAATTATCCTTGTTTTCTTAGGGGCACGGCGGGGAGGAGAGGGTCACTGCTCAAAATTTGGCTTGGTGGGAGATGCATCGGCTGGGATGCAGAACTGCCGTGCTGCGGCTAGATGGGATCGATCCTTGGTTCGTCTCCATTGGGATGGTGTTTGGGCTTGGATGCAGTGTTGTGTGTACCTCTCCCCCTGCTACCTGTGTCCCTCCCGCCTCCAAAGCCAGGTGCTCAATCGGTGCTGTGATGGGGCCAGCTCCCTGCCCGATGCTACACACTGCTATGGGGGGTTGGGGGGGCAAAAACAAGCAGCCTTTGGGGAAACGGGGAGGAAAATCAGCATTTTGGTCTTGTTCTTCTGGCCTTGCCCAGGAGGTTGCTTTCTGGCCGCTCCTGAAGTCAGTAGGGGATTTTTATCAGAATCCCTGGGGGCCTGGAGGGGACCCAGAACCATCAGCTCCTACAGCACCTTGTTGGTGAAAGTCTTATTAATATGTCCTTGATCAGAAATGGAGCAACTTAAAGCAGTCTTAGAAGCCGTGCACTTGCTTGATGTTTTATTTTGGTGTAGAGAAGGCTTGAGGGTTGCTAGTGTATTTTGGCAATGGCTGTTTGCTGGGAAGGCTTCATTTGTCTGTTTATTTAACCCTATCATTCTAGCAGTGCCCCTGCGTGTCCTGGTGTGGTCTCTGGAGGGTCTGGGGGGTGTTAAGTGACCACTTTTGGACCTTGTCCAGGAGGCAGGGATGAAGGTGCCCTTTCCTGGGAAGGTTCGGGTAGTTCATGAGTAGCAGAAGAAGGGTTAAACAGTCCAGTGGCAACCCCCTCCTCCTCTGCTGCCACCACTCTCCAGCACTCCCTCATCACCGGTGTCCTCTGCCATGGCACCAGGCACCGGGAGGGGACATGGAAGCTGCTTAGGTGCCAGTGAGGACCAGGGCAGGAGCTCATTTAGGGATGCTTCTGCAGGATACCCATGCATGGACCCCCCAATTCAACCCCTCCAAAGCCTCTGGGGTCCCTGGACGGGGCTGTCCCCTTCCTCCATACCCCAGCCATCCCTGATGGTGGCTCTGCCTTTGAAAGCAAGCTGTGTTTGTTGGCATCCACCTCTGTGACGGGCTCTCTGAGGTGGAGAGGTGTGCACGGCTGGGATGCGTGGCAGAGCGGGATGCCGGATGGGGTAGGACCACCGGGTTTGGACCCTGAAAAAGCTGGGTTAGGTGAAGAAAGGTGAAAAGCAGGACTCTCAGGCTTCATCTCCCTTCCTCACTTTCCCCAGCCTCTCGGAGAACAGAGCCACTGGCCAGCTGCTCAGGGGTGGATTTGCAAGAGGCCAAGGGTTGGCTTTTCGGACTCCCCATCCCCGGTTGCCAGCAGTGGCTCTGCTGGTCCCCAGGGAGAGCTCGCACCCTGGGGCTGCGGAGGCGAGCTCACATCAGCCCCCGGGATGAAATAAGCCCATTTCAGCCCTGTTGCCATGTCCCCTTGAAACATTGGAAGACGCATTCAGGCAGCAGGAATGAAAAGAGCTTGAGCTGGGGGGGAGGGAGGAGAAGGGAAATTAAAAAAAAAAAAAAAAAAAAGGAAAACGCCACTTGCTGCAAAGGGAGCGAATTCTCCAATAAACCCGAATCTGCTGAGAATACATTTTACAAACATGCAGCGAAGTTGGCCGCTTTTGTTTGGGCGTTTGTTAAGCATTAACTAAAGAATGCCATGGTCCAGCCTGCTCGGTGTGAAACCTAATTCTCCCCCTTTCTGGAGCCATGGCATGGAGTGCTCAATTTTTTTCTCTCTGTAGGACTGCAGCCTTCTGGTACTCCAGCCAAAAAACACTCATATTTTAGCAAGCTTAGCCCCGGCCCCGTTGCCAGGCAGTAAAGCGAACACTTGTCTGCCTCGGGGGGAGGGAGCCAGGAGACTAGGAAGGGTCAGGAGAACAGCCCAGGGGAAAATATCCCTCCTCCATCCCACCCGAGAGGTCTCCAAGGGCTTGGGGTGCGCAGGGAGGGAAGGCAAGGGTGGCTGTGGGTGCTTTCCTCCATCAGCCTGGGAGTCCACAGAGCCAGGGTGGGTTTGGAGGTCCCTGGGGCTTGCTGGTGCTGGGCTGTGCTCCGAATTGCTCCCCCCATCCCCAGGACATGCCAGCCTGCCCTCCGCAGCGCTGAGATGGAATCAGCCCTTTCCTAGTTGCTCCCATGGCCTTGGCATCCCTCTTGCCGGGGCCGAGGGTCCACGTGGTCCCCCCATCACTGTGGCCGGGGGATGCCCTCGCAGGCAGCACACACGGGGGGTGTATCCATGGCCTTTCCTTCCCGGCAGCGGTCCATGCCCCACACGGGCTGGAGAGGGAGACAGGGTGACAGGAACCTGGCGGCAGCAGGAGAGTGACTCGTTCCCAAGCGATGGGTGCAGGGTTGACAGCGACTGGCATTTTTCCACTGCCAGCCTGTCGAGGACCTGGTGCTGCTGTCCCCCCTTCCGACGAGTGACAGTGAGTGAGAAGATGACCTGGTGCCAAGACAACTCAATACGGTGTCCTTGCTTCCTGCGGAGCCCTGTGGCTCTCCGCCGGCGCCCGCCGCCAGCCGCCTCCTGCGCCTCTCGCGCCATGCATGGCCATCGGCTCGTCCCCATGCCAAGGTCACGGCTCTGGGGGGGTCACAGCTTTGCTATCCAGAGAGCCGTTGGTTGGGGATGGCTGTGAGCATGGCCGGGCTGGAGCTCCCTGCACCTCTGATGGGTCAGTCAGGGTCTGCTCAGTCTCCTCCTGGGCCATGGTGAGAGCAGGAGACGAGTTGGTCAGGTCTCTGCACCAAGGTGCTGGAAACCCCAGATGCATCTGCTGCGGGCAGCCCTGGCAGGGAGGTGAGCAGGGCAGCTGCCTGCACCACTTTGTAGAGACCAGTGCCAACGGTGCCCGCCCCAACCCTCAGCCAGGAGCCCACGGGGTCACTCAGGGGCTGCCCCTGCCCCTCTCATCACATCCCTGGGCCAGGCTGGTGCGGGCAGGGAGGAAAGCGTCCCTCTGCCCAGCAGAGCTGCCTTGCCTTACCCGCTGCCTGAACCAAGCCTCCATGCGGCATTTGAGATTTGTCCGTCAGTATTTAATATCGGCATCCCCAACCCACCGACCCCCCCGGGTGGCTCCGAAGGGCTGCGTTTGTATGCGGCGCACGCAGACAGACAGCAGCCGGGAAGCGCCCGTCAATCACGGCTCCTTTCAGCCTGTCACCTCAAAATAAAGGGAGAAAGAGGGGGTGGCGACTCTGATGGGAAACCGGGGCTGCCCATGTCGCTCCCCCTCCATCGGTGTCCCGGGGACGGGATGTGCCGCCCCAGAGGTGGCTTCAGCCACGTGTCGAAATTTCTAGGTTTCAGTGATGCTGGGCAGATGGAAACCCCAAAGCAGACGTCTGGGATGGCTTTCTCAAGGAAGAGGAATTGCACAGAGATTTGGGGTTGTGCCCTGGGGAAAGGGGGGATGTCTGTAACGCCGGCTAGCTCACTTGGGGGTCTTCCAGCAGAAATTTTGCGTTTTCGGAAATGGCAAATTATTTTGTTTCAGCGTTTTTCTTGAAACCCACCACCACCTTTCTGTTTCAAAACTGCAGATTGTCATTTCAAAAGGGACCCAAATTAAAAAAAAAAAGCAGATTAATCAATACAGGAAAAGGAAGGTTTTTAAGATCAGCAACAAAAAGTCGTGTGTTGTGATGAAAATTGCTTGCATCACCATATTTTTGTTCCAATTCTTCCTAACTTGAGTGGGTTTGTTTTTATTTACAAATATTCACTGTCAATGCTTTGTTGAAGCTTTTACTGAGCTGCCTGTGGCAGGCTGGGTTTCTGCCGAGCATTGCAGTGCTGAGCGGGTCACTCTGTCCCTGCACCTACCAGCTTCGTACATGGTTAAACAAACCCAAAGGTGGCCAGCCAGGCCTGATTTAGCCTTTGAATCCCATGCTATAAAGGAAAAAAAAAAAATCTACTAAGAACTAAAGCCTGCAGCATCCCTAGGATGGCAGAAATGAAGGCAGTCCCGTTGCAATTTAGGGGTGGCTAATTTGTTCTTGGTTTAAAACCTGTTGTCACAGGGCAGAGCCAGTCCTTTTTCTCCTCTTCTGTGCAGCCTCCTGTAGAGAAATGTAATCTCAAAGTCCCCTTTGCAGCTGCAGGGAGGCACAAAGAGGTAGAGAGGGCAGAAAAGATGGTATTTGCTCTGCAGCCTGCTGCTTGCAGCAGGAGGGAGCTGGGAGCAGAGCTGCAGATCCCTGAGATGGAGGAAAACATCTCTGGATCCAGGCTGGTGCGTCTTGCTCAGGCATAAATATTAAATTAATTGCTAGATCTGGGGCTGGAAGAAAATTTTCCTTCCGCCCCATCTCAAGGCTGACCAGGAGTGTTTCAGTGGGGCTATCCCTGCAGGGGTTATCCATGCTGGAGTTATCTTATGTGGGGCTACCCCTATGTGGGGTTTTTCCCAAGTGGGATCCATGCATGGGATTATCCATGTGTGGGGTTATCTGTGCACACTCTTCCTCCCCAGTCCCCGTAGAGGACCAGGGTACTGTCCAGGGCTGGCCCAGGGCTGTAAGGACCTGGGACACCAGCAATGCCCTTTGCTCTCTCCGCATTAATACCTGTGGTAGGTTGCAGTTTTTATGCCCTTGACCTTTTAGTGCCTAAGATCTGGGTTTATTGTGGGGTTATAAGGAGCTCTTTACGGTTTCATGCTGTGGAGAAGGTTTTATGGGGATTTCTCTGCATCTCATGTTGCCCAGGGGTGGGGGAGTCCTGCACTGGGCAGTGAAAGACACCCCGTCCCTCCGGCATCCCTCAGTGGGAGCTGTTGGGGACTCAGCAGTTTGAAAGTTAAGTCGTTTATTCAGCGACCTAAGTACGGCTTTAATGTCTAATATTAGGCAACCATTTACCTAAATGTAAATCTCACACCTTCCTGTTTTGCAACACGCTTTGGGCTTAGAAACACCCATCGCTCAGTTGGTGCTGCTGTGCCTAATTGGCAAAGGTTTATGGCTTTCTGATCAGCGTCCTGGAAATAGAGATTTTGGGCACATTCATTCGTGAAGATTAGATAGCAGTAACATAATAGCTTATCAGTATTTTATTACTGAGAGCAGTTAGTAATCCCAACAGGTAGGGCTTAAACTTCATTTAAACAGGATGAGAATGCGTTACCAGATGAATACAAATCGCCTCCACTTTGACATAAAAGATACATAATTAAAGACAAAAATGACTACAGAAATATAAAGTATTAACACAAGCCTGTGTTTCTCAGAGCTGGAACAAGAAAAAAATGACCCTTCAGAAGGGATGTTTTCAAGGGAATACACACCCCTCTCCTCACAGGGTAGTCAAAGGGACATTAAAAATATATATACCTTAAAGAAAGACAGTTGTATGTAAAACTGGGAAATTAAGATTGAATGAACAAAAATAAATGTTACTAATGGCATTATTTGGAATTATAAACTCCTTAATCTCCACCTTTTATTTGATGATTTTCTACTTTCTGTAGCAACAGTAGTGTTTTATAAAAACTTTCTAACATCCCTTTCCTACTTCTTGGGGGACGCTACAATTTGCTGAGTGCACTGAGGATTTGGCTGGCACGGGGAGAGCCATGCACCCCATCCCCGTGCTCGCTGCTGCTGTTTTGGGGAGACCTGGGAGTGAGTGGGCATAGCCCACACACCGGCATGAAGCGTCTGCCAGAGGACCCCAAGGCGGGAGGGAGCTGACGCCAATAAAATGGGGTACATTTGGGGGCCCCATTCCCAGCCCTTTGAGCCCTCGACACCCATCCCCAAAGGCTGGCAGGCACCGCTGGCGGGTGGCAGTGTGCCGTGGCACCCCGCCAGCTGTGCCCACATCTGGCAGGCAGCTGTTTGCCTCCGGAGCTCAGCGCTCACCAGACGCGGCACGGGGCACCGGGAGGTGACGCTCTGCGGCCTCCCCTGCCCGTCGGGCGGGGAGGCAGGCGTTATCCTCTGCTCCTGCATGTATCTGCCCTCCTCACGCCAGCGGGATGTGCTGCCTTGCCCAGGCTGGCTGGCTCCACGCAGGCAAGCGCTGATCTCTGATGAGACAGGCACAGATGCGACCAGCTGCTGCTGACTCTCCCGGGCTCGCTGCCTGCGCAGTGGAGCCTGCCTGCTCCCCTCCGGCGGTTTGCACAGCTGACCGTCTTGTTTGTCGGCTATTGGGCAACTAAAGCGGTGAAATGAAAAGGTAAAATGAAGCCTGGCTGGGATTTCACGGGAGCAGAGGCTGCGCATGGGCTGCAGCAAGATGCATGCCCCTTTGCTGCTGGGGAGCTTTTGTTCAGCAGCATCTCTGGTGTTATGGGTGCCTTCGCCTTGGGAGCTACCTCTGGGGCACAGAGACACGCGCGTGCCTTGCTCTGCCCCCCATCTCCTTGTTTTATGGGCTATTGAGCTCATCACAAAAACTTTTTTAAATTATCCCCATTTTCTGATGGTTTTGCTGTGAGGGTTTTGCACACATCTGGTCCTCTCCTTGTTGGAATGGGGCTGACTCAGCACTTTCCATTTCCTATGTGGTTTTTTGTAACAGCCAAAAAAAGAGAAAGGATTGAAAGCCCGCTGGTGGCTGCAGGGCTGCCCTTCCCCTCTCCAGCCAGCCGTCCCCAGCCCTGCAGCCCCCTGGCCCTGCAGGTCTCCCCCGGGGATGACACATGGGATGGGGACTACAGAGGTGGGAGCTATCTGGGGCCAGTGGAAGGCTGGATGCAGCGCTCCCCATGCAGGTCCCTGGGGCATCCCCGGGCTGGGACATGGGTGATGCTCGGAGATAACCTCTGCAGGATGTGTGTTGACTTCTGACTTCTCTTTCTGGGCCAAAGTCATCAAGACAAGGGAATAATCATGTCCAGTTCCCACAGATATTTAGGACAAGGCTGGGTAAACAGTGATTTTTTTTCTTTCTGGGGCCCAAGCCAAAAACACAGATATCTGGGGGTGGCGAAGAGGTTCTGGTTTGGTACCTTCAAACATCTCTACTGGGGGAAACATCCCATTCACTTAAAACATCCAGCCCAGGGTTTAGCTCCAGATGCCTCCAAGTCCTCTCAAGCCAACACTGATGCTGCCACCTCCGGTCTGCTCGCCTCAGTTTCCCCGACTGGAAATTATTGATCATGCTACTGAGCTTCTCAGTAAGGACATTTAAAGTCAGAGAAAGAAAAGCTCTGTTTCAACCTAAAGTGTTATTGCTGTTGTTATTATTATTGGCTTTTAAGTATAAAGCCGATGTGTTGAAACCTGGGAACTGTACAATTAGGGATGCCTCAAACACTGTCACATCAATGTCAAGGAACAAGCTGAGCTTTTTCATTTCCTTTTGACAAATCAAGTCTTCAGTCTGTCACTGGCCTTAACCCAAAACTTGCTGCCATGGAGATTTTTATGACATATTAGACATTCCTGATGTGTTTGCAAGCAGGAACGGGGCTGTTCCAGTGACCCAGGCCAGAGGGATGGCGTGGTTTATGGGTGACCGACAGCACAGATGCTTTCTGCAGGTGCTTGTTGAGAGGCACGGATGAGCTTGCTGGCCCCATTGCCATCTCCAGCATCTTCTTACATCTAGGCATGAGCTGAAGGCAGGTGGACATGTAGGGTTGGCTTGATAAAACCCATGTAGATGTGGCGTGTCCCATGTCTTGTGGTGGTGGTAGCTGGACTGTTGGGTTTGACGCCTGTTTGCTTTTCATCTGGAGCATCTGGACATTGGGGTTTTCATCCTTTGACTGCATTCATAGTAAGCAGCTGGTAACAGGTCAACCAAAAATGCTAAAGTTGACCCAAAGGCAGCATCCCCCGTTGGCACAGGGCAAGCTTGCAGCGCATGCCGTGTCACTGCAGGGTGCCAGCACCATTGTGGCCAGCCCCTCAAAGCAATCAAAGCACTAATGGAGTGACACAGTGATCCTGTGCAGATGCCTGTCTCCCCACCACGGGTGCCCCATCCCTTGTCCCCAACGCCACGCCACCCGCCGGCTGCAGCCGCAGTGCTGCCGGGCGTCCCAGCGGGATCTCCTCTTGCTCCCCCAGGCTCTTCGTGGTGAAGTGCGCTGGGTGCCTGGAGGCCATCACGCCCAGCGAGCTGGTGATGCGCGCCCAGAAGAGTGTCTACCACCTGCACTGCTTCTGCTGCTGTGTCTGTGAGCGGCGCCTGCAGAAGGGTGACGAGTTTGTGCTGAAGGAGGGGCAGCTCCTCTGTAAGGGCGACTACGAGAAGGAGCGGGAGCTGCTGAGCTTGGTGAGCCCGGCTCTGTCGGATTCTGGTAAGGGGCCGCCCGCGCCCGGCGTCTCCCTGGCTGGTCCTGCTTCGAGGTCCCTGCGAGTGTGGTGGGGTCTGGAGGCGAGGTTTAGGCTTGCTGCCTTAAACCTCTGCCCCATGGTCTGAAGGGAAAAGCTCTATAAGCACAGTTGCATGCTCCAGCCAGAGTCTCTCCCACCCCAGTGGCAAGGGCATGAGCAGGGACCTTGGCAGCGGAGGGGATGCAGGGCTGGAGGATGCTCTGGGGACCATCCCATCTCATTAGGCTCATTTCTGTAAGAGTTTGTGCTCCTGGCCTGTGCAGGGCACCAGCAGCCCATCCCGAGGGGCGTACAGCATCCCCGGGTGTGGGGAGAGAGCCATGCTGGCTGAAGGTGACATCTCCCACTTCCTTGCCCAGGGAAACAGAGGAGCTGCCCCTGGTATAAATACACTGTAAATGAGAGTTTTCTTCCTAAAAAAAAAAATCACGGTCCCAAGCATCCCACTGACTACCCTGGGCTAAACCTTCTGTGTCCCTCCCCTGTGCCTCATTGTCCCCACCTGGGACTCTGGAAAGGCTGAGTGCAAGAAGTGAGCTGCTGCTTCTGTAGCCAACTTTTTTAATACTGATGGGAAACTGAGGCACAGAGCTAAAACATGAGCTGGCGGCAGGGAACCTGCAAATGTGTGTCCCTCCCCTGTGCCTCATTGTCCCCACCTGGGACTCTGGAAAGGCTGAGTGCAAGAAGTGAGCTGCTGCTTCTGTAGCCAACTTTTTTAATACTGATGGGAAACTGAGGCACAGAGCTAAAACATGAGCTGGCGGCAGGGAACCGGCAAATGTGTCCCCAGCGGCTTCCCAGGCAGTGGATGGCTGGAGCCAGACTGCAGACCCAGCATGGTGTCGCCAAGGGGGGCTGCAGGAGAGGTGGCACCACGGCTGGAGGTGAGCAGGGGGCTGGCATCCTGCTCCAGCCAGGGTGTCACTGCCGGGTTAGGTTGCCCAGAGCATCAGATCAGCATTAAAATATGTATCTACAGTCAATGCAAATCAAATCTGAATGTTTCCCAGGAAGACAAATTTAGTAAGAAAGCCCAGCAACGGGGGCCCGGGGGGTGGAACTGATCTGCTAGCAGAAATCCTCATGTTAACGTCGTCCTCACAGAGCCCCACTCCTCGCGAGGCTGCACAGTCCCACGCTGTGCGCCTGGGTCGCTTGGCTCCTCTTAAAAACAGTCATCGGGGGAAAATCTGCTTTGTGGAGGGAAGGATTTACCTTTGAAATGCAGTGCTCTGGAAGGGGCTGCCAGCAAGCTGGGGGGAGCCTGTCTTTTCCCAGCTGGAGGAAAGCACTGGATTTAAAAAAAAAAATAGAAATCAGCATTACGAGCCCATTTAGGAGGGGGTTGTTAAGGTGTGAAGCGGGGCAGGTCACGGACACGGCAAAGCCTGGTGCTCACCGCCAGGCGCAGGCGATGCTGCACCTGGGAGAATGTGCGTGGGGGGACAGGGATGGTTTCGGTGGGGATGGAGCAAAAATTGCCCAAAGCCAGTGTTTCTCTTTAATATTGTGCTCCTCTGCAACGAGAGCCCGGCTGCTTTGCAGCACTGCCTGCGGCTGCTTCTGTCCAAGCTCTGCAACCCTGCTCGCTTGAAAGAAAAAATCCTCCCCCCAAATAATGGTGATGATATTTAAAAAATAGAGTGAGGCCATGGGAGGAGGTGGCTGAAGGGAGCCGGCAAGTGGTGGTCCAACGCCAGAGGAGCTGGAGAGGCAGGAAAGCAGCAGGATCCGGCACGCTGGCGCTGGATCTTGCCTTAGCCCTGGGAAAGTCCTCAATTGATTGAAGTATTATTATTTTTTCCTTCTGGGATGTGCAAACTCTTTCAGTTAAAATAGGAACCAATGAGGAGACGTCATGCAGGAAAATAAGTGAATTGGTCACAATGGTTTGGGTTTATTCCTAGTGGGGAAAAAGGGCAGTTTGGGAAAGGTTGGGGAGCTTTTCTTCCCCAGCGACTCATCGGCCCGTGGTCCAGCCCTGCTGCCAGGGGCTCCGGCCAAACCAAGAGCTTCAACTAGCGAAAACCTCCAGGGGAAATACTTATTGCAGTGGAAACTCCAGCTGAAACCCGAGGGATACGAAGGGCCAGTGTGGAGGTCAAAAGGGCATGGCAACCCCTTGGCTGGTTGGAAACCCAACCCGAAGCCCCCGGTATCCCCTGGCAGCCCCTGGCCTGGGGGATCCTGGCCCCTTCCGTCTCCCCACAGACCCCACAGCTTAGCCCCACCACCGTCCCTGCCTGGTTTTGGTGGCCACCAACAGTTTGTCTTGGAATGTTGCGTGTCTCTGGTGGCACAGTGGGGGCCAGCCCAGGTGCACATCCCACGTGGATGCTCAGCATGGCGTGGCTTTGCCCCCTCCTGCTGCATCCCCTGTGGGGATCCCACCGCCACACTGGGTGCCCCACACCGGTCCTGGATGCCCTTCACCAGCAGCGTGCGATGTGCTTGTCCAGCCTCTCCTCTGTCCCCCCTCACTGCTTTGAAGCCCCCTGCCCTCCCTCCTCCCGGCCGCCGCGCACCAAAGGCCACTTTATGAGAAAGTGCAGATAAAAAGCGAGCCATATGTTGTCTGTAATCTCCCAAACCCTCGCTTCAATTACTGCTTCCCCCGAGCCTCCGCTGCCCAGCCTAAGTAAACAAGCCCCTCTGAAAGAGGACCCCACTTTCCAATTAAAAGCGTCCTAACGTTTCTCCTCTCCCTAAATCCTCCTGAGCGAGGAATGTCCTGGCCCCAGCGGCAGGATGCGGGCTCGGCGGGTCGGAGTGAGGGCATGCTGCACAATATCCATCGCCCCGGCCCCTTCCCAGGTGACGTCAGGGGCAGCCCCAGACACTCATTAATTTCTCCCCCCTCCTTGGTGGGGAAAGGCTTGAAAGGGAGAGTTAATTAAAAGTAATACCCCGCCAAATCCGGCTTCGCTTTTCCTTCTTTCCCTTTGACACTGGGAGGGATTTGGGGAGCAGGTGTTGCAGGGGGAGGGCTCAGGGGGGCTGCTCCGAGCGGGTTTTCCCCCTTGGCATGGATTTTGAGCATCATTTGCTTGATAGAGTCTATGAGCCTCTGGCTCCCCCATGCTGGGCTCTGCCCCTCCTGGACTGGAGGGGATTGGGGCGCTCACCTTGTGTTAGGGTGCAAAGAGGTTCAGGCACTGAAATGTCTCCAACGGTTGACATCCCTCCCCCCAATATTTGTAAAAAATCTCTACCCTTCCATCAAAATTAAACTCCTTGGGGTTTCAGGAAAGCAGGCAGCTCGGCGGAGCAGAGACCCTGCTTGTGCTGGCACTAAGAAGGAGGCAGCGGTGGCTGCCGCTCAGCCCCATTAGCCATCAGAGACTCCACACCCTGGGGGTCCCCAGCACTGCAGCTCTCAGACCTTCTGCATTACTATGTCTCTCGCACTGGGACATGCAAGAAAACAGCAGTTTGTCTTTCCTGTTGCCATCACTGCTGTTGGCAAGCCATGGATGTGCTGTGGGTGAGTGGCAGCAGCAAGGTGCTGGCTCCTGGGGGCCAGCACCGAGCTCTGGGCTGTTTCGGGGACCACCAGCGTGGACATCTCTCCATGTCCCAGCCGTCCCAGCCCTTGCCACAGGGAAGGTCTCCATATCAGCTGGTGAGCCCAGGAGAGAGACCAGCAGCACGGAGGGAAGGGGTAACTGGTACCCAAGAGCATCCTTGCTCCTCCACAGGAAACATTGCCTCCCCTCGCCCCGGAGATCTGCTCCCATCTTTCCCCATCTCCCAACTGGGCTGCCGTTGGATTTACGCTTTTCTGCTCTGCATGATCCAAGATTAGCTCTTGCCATGGGGTATGACCTGACCTGCTTTAGCCATGAATTAGTCTGGGCCAGGCTCACAACCCCCTGGTGCATCCCCATCTCGCAGAGACACAGCAGCCCCAGGATGGGACTCGGGCCAAGCACAGCCTCGCAACCTCCATCTGCATCAAACCAGCACCTCAGCTCCATTATCGATTCCCAAACGGATGGTGGAGGAGCTTTCTGGAAAAGGCTGTAAGTGATTTACCGCTCATGAGAGGGAAGGACCCGTGCTGTCAAACCTGCATTACAGCCCTCCCACGCAAGCAAGGTCATTGACACGGTGGCGATGCGGTAAATGAGGAGGGCTGGTAAGAGGCAGGACAGCGCTGCCAGCTTTCCTGGAGCAGCTCCTGCCCAAAGGCCCTGTGGTCCCGAGCGGCAGAGAGCAGCAGGGAGTTACACACCAGCGCCTGTGAACACAACGGAGCAGCACACTGCAGCAAGTACCTGAGGGGTGAAGCTTGAAGCAGCCTGGGCTTCTGTCCAGGGAGATTTAAAACTCCATGGAAGGGGGGAAATATAGGTGAAAAGGTGCCCCTTATATTTGTGATTAAAACTCTGTGCTCTAAATGGAGTTGACCTCCGTGGCAGGGCACATCAGGAGGGGTTTGTGAGGTTTAGGCTAATGCATTGCCTTCTCTGAGCATCTCTGCTCACCCTGTGCCCTGATCTCCCCCAGCCTGAGCTGTCCGAGCAGAGGGACCAGATGCCCCAGGGGCACAGCGGTCCTTGATGGCTGCTGTGCCCTCGCGTGAATGCAACCTGTGTGTCTCTGTCCAGATGTGTCCCCAGCTGTGGCCTGGCAGGTAATCCCTGTGGAGCAAGCAGGGATTTGGGTCCGATGGAGGGAAAATCAGGTGTCCCAGGGTTTCACATTGCAGCTGCTCAGACTGTTGGGGAAAAGAAGAACCAAAAAGCACATCTGCTGGCTGAGTGACCCCAAACTATGAGCCACAGCAACTCTCCCCCTCTCTGAGCTGCCATGGGGCAGCCAGCCCCAAACCTCAGCCCCTCACACACATTCACAAGAAGGTCCCCACCAATAGCAGCTTGTTTTAAGTCCCCCAGATTATTTTGGACATGCTGGAAAACGATGTGCGCTGCCCATTGTCTGTAAAGGACCTGCTTTTTTTTCCCCCCTTAGGCAAAAGTGACGATGAGGACAGCATCTGCAAACTGGGCCAAGCCTCGGGGAAGGGTGCCGAGGATGGGAAGGATCACAAACGGCCCAAGAGACCCCGGACGATCCTGACCACACAGCAGCGGAGGGCATTCAAGGCATCGTTTGAGGTCTCCTCCAAGCCCTGCAGGAAGGTATGGGGAGAACGGCCCAAGCTCAGCCACCTCCAGCCCCCTGGGATGTCCTGGATGCTGGGCAAGGACTTGCCCCGGCTGCTCTGTCCCCTCCTGAAGTCCCCCCAAAAAGCTGAGGGGGCTGAGATGCCGCTGTCATTCCTCTCTCCAAGGTGCGGGAGACGCTGGCGGCTGAGACGGGGCTGAGCGTCCGCGTGGTGCAGGTCTGGTTCCAGAACCAGCGAGCAAAGGTGAGTACGAGGGGTAGCCCCCCGCCAGCGGCTGGTGCCGGGGCTCCCCTCCCTCCTCGCTCCGACCGGGTGATGATTTCACCCCTTTTTTTTCCCTTCTTCTCGGCTAGATGAAGAAGCTTGCCAGGAGGCAGCAGCAGCAGCAGCAAGATCAGCAAAACACTCAGCGCCTGAGCTCAGGTACCCACCTCGCATGCAGCTCTCCCTGTGCTCAGGGTCTCCCTATTTCCCAGCCCTCTCCGGGCTTCCCAAGGGAGCTGGGCCTCCCAGAAAGCAGCAGCCCGACTGCACCAATGGCTCGCTCTTATCTTCCAGCCCAGACGAATGGCAGCGGCAGTGCAGGACTGGAGGGGATGCTGAACCCCTACACTACTCTGCCCCCGCCCCAGCAGCTGATGGGCATGGAGCAAAGCGTTTATGGCTCCGACCCCTTCCGGCAAGGGCTCACCCCGCCGCAGATGCCCGGAGACCACATGCACCCCTATGGTAAGGCTCCAGAGTTTGCCTCTTGCCTTCTCTCCTTCGAAGAGATGCTGGGTCACAGCAGGGGGCTGTGTGGTGGAGGCATGCGTGGGGGATGCAGCGATTTCTGGGAAGACAGCGGTCCCCTCACCCCTAAATCCTTACGCTGCAAAAGCTGGGGACATCGGGCACTGTCAAGGTGCCAGAGGAGAAAGCAGGCTCTGAAGTCCTTCTGCTCCTTCCCTGCTTCCCAAGGTGCCGAGCCCCTCTTCCACGACTTGGATAGCGATGATACCTCACTGAGCAACCTGGGCGACTGCTTCCTCGCCACAGCGGACGCGGGGCCACTCCAGGCACGAGTGGGGAACCCCATCGACCACCTCTACTCCATGCAGAACTCGTACTTCACCTCCTGAGTGCGGTGTGGTCCCCGGCACGGGGCAGCCACTGCGCTGCCCCAGGAGGGGCTGCAGAGCCCCTGGGGTTGGGAGGGAGGGGGAAGTGACACAGCTGGGATGCTGTCAAACAATATGTTGTAGCTTGGGATTCCCAAGGAGCGAGTTAAGTTATGGGTTGCATAGTTTCATGTTTCTCTTAGGAGCCTAGGATTAGGGACAGGAGTGGTTTTTGCAGCTGGCTGGTAGGTTTTCAAATTTTAAATGGGGAACCAAATTTCTCATTTCAGCAGGGGGAAAGGCAGGGGGAGGGGGAAACCCTTCCAGCAGGAGCATCCCGGTGCCATATCCCCTCTGCACCACCTTCGGTCCAAGCAGTGGAAAGAGCAAACTGCTGATCTTCACCGGGGGAGCCCACAGCACCAGCTGGGCTTTGAAATTTGAAAAGTTGACAACGCTTTGGGGAAACACAGGGAAAATTTTGCTGCGGGGTTTTCCCTCTGTTCCCTCAACCAGCTTGAGCGCTCACTGTTTAAACACAGGGACTTTTAAAATAGGTGTTCCCATGTGAATATAGAAAGCTAGAAACCCCTAACATCGTCCCCATCCCTGAGGACGGGGCTGTGTGTGTGTGTGTGTGTGGGCACACACGTGTGTGTGTGCAGGGCTGTGTGGCTGTGGGGGGGGCTCTGCACAGCCACACCTGCCAGATTGTATCAACAAAGTTTATTTCTAAGTCTATCAGAAATTTACTGTACAGCAAAAGTAACTTTATTTTCAGCGTGAACCATATTTAAGGAAATACTCAATGCACTTAAGTTATAAGATGAAATAATTTACTTTTTATAAACGTTATGTTTAGGTTGCAAAAGCCCAGTGGCAGGGAAGGAACATCAGTTCATTTCAGGTGATAGGTTTGGGTTTCGGGGTTGGTTATTTTTGGTGCTCTCAGGTTGCCCCACTGGTTTTGAGGTGCAGTTGAAATCCAAAGCAGGGCTGGCTCCAGGGACCTGCTCCTCCACCAGCAGATTGATGGGGACAGCACGGTGGCCAGGTCCTGTCCCCACCGCTGGACGTGTCCAGGAGGTTGGTGTGGGATGGATGACGCTGCTGGAGCTGGTGGACATCCCAGCCCATCGGGGCTCAGCTCTGTTTCTCTGCATCACCTCTCTCCTTCCTGTGGCAGGACCCAGCCTGCCTCTGCCAGCAACCCCATCCTGTACCCTCAAATATGTGTGCTAGACCAGTGTGAGCTGCTGTCCTGGCTCTGGAAGACACTGCAGCCGGTATCGCCACCCCTCGGGCGAAGGAGAAAGGAAGGAGAGCCCTGCATTTCCCCCCCCCGTGCTCAGGTTCATCCCTGCAGGAGCTGTGGGAACCTGGGGACAGTTCTCCTTGGGGTTGAGCCTTCAGCTGACCCTCACCTCATCCCCACTCTTGTTTTCATGCGTTGTGTCCTTTTGTGCTGCTGTTCGCAAATGATGTAAGCGACAACCCGTAAAGACATGCAAGTGACTGTGAGGCTCAAAACACTGGCTCATCGCCACCATACAATCTGACACTGAATGTAGCGGGGTCTGGAGATGGCTGACCCGGCAGGAGATGCTGACACACTGTCAGAAATAGCGTACCAAGATGAAATTAAAAAGACAAAAAAAATCTCTGGAAAAAAAAAAAAAAAGCCTGGTCTTTTCTTGCGTGGGGTGTCCCCTTGACTTGGAGAGGGAAGGGTTTGAATCATCTCCAAAGTTGGCAAGGTGTTGGGTAGGGTATAGCGAGACCACAGGGGAAGCTTCTGTTCCTTGGGTTTTCAATATCAAATATTCTCTGGTCTGGGACTAAACTGGCCCTTGAGGGTCCTCCGTGGCCAACAGACAGAGATTGGTGGATCTGGAAGGTGACACACCTATCTCTGGCTCCCACCCGAGGTGGCAGTGCAGGGCTTGCTGAGGCTCTCCACCGAGCACAGCAGAACTGTGGAGGGATAGCTCAGCTGTGAACAACCAACTTGTAGACATCTGTAGGCAGTGGAGATGACTCCTAGCCAAAATGACAAAAGAAAAAGGGAGGCCAGACACCAGGCAACCTTCTTTACAACAAGGAGGAATCTTGCAGAAAGGATGGGCAAAAAGAGAAAAAGTGTTTTGCATGTTCGCCAGCTCTCCGCATGGACTCATGTGTGTTTGTACCACCAGAAAACTCTGCTTCATGTTTACCTACAGTGTTTCTATGCTCTTAGCATTGAAGGAGAGCTGGAGAAGCCAGGACAGCCAGGTTACTGGCAAAACATTTTCCTGAACACATGAGCTCTTGGCTTAAAACACCTTGCAGACCTCATTGGTACCTTCACATCCCTGGTTGTCATCTCAGCTCACTGAGCAGAGCATGGCTGGGAGGCATTCGCCCTCCTCCAGGGCAGGGGGACTGCAGGAGTGGGAAAGCATTTCTGCAGGCCAGGTTACCCCATAAGTGCTCTCACCTGGACTATCACTTCACCATGAACTCCAACCCTCCATGGCAGGGCCATGGGTAACTCCATGTTAGGACTGCCTAAAAGATACGGGTGGGTGTTTCCCAACAGGAGTTGCTCTCATCACAGCTCCCTGACATGGAGAGTTTCCACGAATATGTGCTGATGCCACCAAATTGGGGATGGGGATCCACAACTCATTGTCCGAGATGTTCAAAACAAGGTGTTCTCCTTCCTGCCCTTCATCTGTCACTGCTCTGCTGTTCCTGTGCTATAAAATGTTTTCAAAGTCCAACCTGCAGAAAAAAAAATATTCTAAAATGATGTGACTGTGTGAAGAAAACTTGTGATTTTTATTTTGCAAGTTGTAGTTTCCTAGGAACAGCCTGGATTTCTTAGGTGGGTTTGGGGTTTTGCTCTATTTTGGGACAGAAGAGTATGGCACCTGCCCCTATGAATAGCAACTGCTGCAAAACCCCCCAGCAGCCCCAGCCCCAGTACAGTTTGTTCCAGTCACCCAGTTTGTTCATGTCTTGGGACGGGGTGCTGGGTAGCCTGCCTGACCCAAACTGCTCAGGACTGTGTTCTTGGTCATCCTGCAGCTGAGTGTTTCCCCTTGCTCCCCAAAATGAAGACTTATTTTTAATCACTGCACAGGCTCTATTTTCTCTTGACAATAACATTTTGATTACAAAACATCTCTGAGCCATTACCTGCCCTCTGTTGCCTCAAACATGAGCTGAAAAAGCACAGAAAGAAGGGTGGAGAAATGTCTAACATGTAGGAGAAAGCTTTCCATAGAGAATTAAATAAGCTGTATTGAACTGCAAGGTCTTCTCTTCCAATAGAAATATCTTATCTGTGCCTGCTTGTTCATTTGGGATGTAATTAGCGAGTCACCAGGTAAAGGTGTTGCAGAAGGGAGGGTAAAACCCTACAAAAGCAGGATTCACAGGTTGCCCAGATTTGGGAGGAGGTGGGAAGATGTGTGATAGGAAGCTGCCTAGCCTGATTTGAGATTATCTTGTGAAGGACAGCAGGGCAGGTGCCTGTGTGTAAGTTTTGCTGTGTTTCTAAAGCCCTTGCTCTTTTGTAGAGATAATTATGTGTTAGGGAATTTCTATGTAGAGACTGTGATATTTGTTTGTACTTTACTCTTGCAAAGCACAAAGGTGATACCTGTTATAAGTGCTAGTATTTTTTTAATGTTGGCTAAGCATAATTTTTTAGCTGGTTGTCTCCAAATCCAACTTCTGGGTGGCTGACATGGAAAGGCAAAAATCCTGTTTTTTAGTTTGGGATTTTTGGCACACAAGGGCTTCACAGCAGCAGGGAAAAGAGTTGGACCTGTCCTGGCATGGACAGGTTAGTGAAATTATGGCTTGGGGTTTCTCTGTCACTGGGCTGGGTGGTCTTGGAGAAATGCTGGCTGGTGCTAATGGAGCAGGGGGGCATCTGGGCTGGGGTGAGGCTGGTAGTCACAGTGGGCTGGAAGTGGAGGTGTGCTTTGCTTGTGGAAAGGGGGCAGATCTGGGGGAGTTGGAGTATGTGTAGCGTGGAGGAGCTGGTGTGACCCATGAAGCCAGCATGAGTCTGGTTTGTAGGATCCAGCTGTAGGTAATGGCTGGGTTAACACCACCCAGGCTTGCAATAGAAAAATGGATGTTTTCATTAATGGTTATTAAAATTGCCTTAAAAATTCTCCTCACTTGGATGCTTCTTAAAACATCATGCTTAAAGGGTTTTTTTTGAAAAAAATCTTTTAAAGATAAAAGGCTTGTCTTCCCCACCCACAGCTATCTCCTATTTGAAAAATATTCACCTACATCAGTCTGGCTTTCCATCACAAAACTATCAATTTACACTTACCAAATTACTTCCCCCAAAATAAAACCTCCATAAAACCCATGTCATACAAACTGGTTGCCTACTTGTAAAATCTTGCAAAAATGTAATGACATGCTATAATAACAGTTTCTCAAGGTATCTGTGTGTATACGTATAAAATTATATATAGTATATAATTTTGGGGAAGGATCAGTATTGTGGAAGGGGGCAGATCTTTGTCTAGTAAAATCAGCAGAATTCATGGTCTTAAACCTGTCCTCCTTCTGCAAGTTGGCCTGTGTGCTTGACACAACCCAAACACAAGTCCAGCTTGCATTTGTGCAATGCAGTAGCAGATGTGCAATTGTGCAATGTGGTAGCAGATCCTCCTGTCATCTGGATTTCATATTCTGTTGTGCCTTATTTCGGGGTGTGGACAGATCCTGCTAAAGCAAAACTGGCTGGGCCTTATCTTCTGCAAGTGATGGAGTCACTGCATGGCAGATGACTTCTTGTCAGGCCGGGTGGGTTGTTGGATGTCCTTGGGTGGATGGTGGGTTTGCTATGTTCAGGACTGGCCCCCCTGGGATATACTTTCATGGTGTTGCTTCGCCATATTGTGCTCCATGTCTGAGCCTGCTCTTAGCCTGGGGAGTGACTCCCTAGGACAAATGATACCTTCTTGTCAAAGCCAGGAAGAAAAGAACAAGGTCTGACATGAAAACAGGCTCTACCTTGCTCTCCAAGGCAAGGGCAATGCCAGGAAAAGGTTGGGAGCGTGTCTCTATATGACTCAAAACAAAGCCCCCTCTGTTCAAGCACTGCTTGGTGGCCAAGGAAAGATCAAATCAGAGATTACTTTTCAGTTGAGGACACCGATTAGATGATACTGATAACCAGGAATGAGCTAGCTCTGAGTGATATTATGTTAATTAACTTGCTCTTTGTGAATGGATGGTACAGGAGTTTGTGGCAGATGCAGACTGGAGTGAAACTCAAAATGGTATTGGCCAATACTCCTGGGCTTGCATCTGGAGATTTAAATCTTGATGGTATTTTTATGTATTTGTGGGAGACTTGTAGTGCGTAGACATAGGAGCTGGAGCAAGCAACCTTCCTGGAAGCATGTCATCTTGGTAGCTGATGCTGTCTAGGAAAACCACCTCCAGTTGAAGGGTTGGATCCTTGCCTTGCTCAAAATGACCTGGCTCAGCATATAACTGAAGGCAGTGGAGCTGTGCTGGCTCCTGCCAGCTGAGATGTGGGCACTAAGAGACCCCAAAGCGGACAGCTTCCTAGCAAAGAAGAGCTTGGTGCAGTGAGGAGGCCCATGTATGAACCCCAGTGCACAAGCACCTCCCCAGCCCCTTGCTGCACGGGGTGTTTGCAGGCTGGCAGGGTGGGGGCTGCTTTCTTGTGTGATGTGGGCATGCACTCATATACAAAAAGAGCCTGCAGGAGAGTTTCTTATGTACCCACATCAGTGGGTTGTCTTTCTGCACACCTGAGGTGGAGAGGGCACGAATCCCAGGGAAACCACAGGCTGGGTCTTCTCCTGGAACTGGACATGGGAGGTAGCAAATGCTGCTTTTCTGGTGGGAAAAGACCAACGCTTTGGTTGCTTCTGTCACCTTTCCAGAGTGAAATCATTTGCCAGATGTCTATATCTACACTGATGCTGTTCTGGGCACAAAATGTCACCCACCATTAGAAAATGCTTGTCTTTTGACACATGATAGGGCTCAAACCACTGAGGATGAGTGTCTTGGCCTTATGGTAGGTCTGTGAGCAAGGTCCCAGGTAACACCAGCTGTTCAAATCTGTGACTTGCATTTGCTAAGTCTTTTCTTCCACTACTCATCATCTGCATGGAAAGTTCATTTTTAAAACAATGCTTTATGAAATGGTAAAGACTTGCAATGGAAAGGCAGGAAAAGGGTTAGAAGCTCTTCAGGTGTAAAAAGGTGAATAATAAATTCTTATCTTGTTGGAGATCAGACCAAATTCTTGTCTCCATTCCTCTGAGTAGCAATGTGTTGGTCATGAAAAGGTTATCTTGTCAGCTGTAGACCTCCTAGACACTGATGTGGAGGCTGACATGTGCTTGCCTGGTTGACATGTATAAGTTCACAGGCTGAGGACGAGCGTATCCAACTGCAAACCATGTCAAAACACTCCAAGTGATCAAATACTGACAGCACTTTCAGTGAAGAACAGCAGATTCCTACCGCCTCGGGCCCTCTGAGCTGCTGCTTCAGAGGGGAGATCAGATTTCTCCTCTGATGACCCCAAGAACAGGGGGCTTATTCAGAGGGATGCTTGGTGGATTGAATCATGGTCTCAGGGCAGAGTAAATCCATGGCAGGAGGCAGGCAGACCCTGTGGCACAGAGATGGGGAGCTGGTGGTGAACCCCAGCAAGCAATGCCCTATGGTCCTTATCAACTTGGTGGCTTCAAGTGGGGTGAAGAGCTAATGACCCTTTTCTGACCAATCTTATTAAGGACTCTTAAAGAGCCCAGACAGGATTAATGCTCTGGAGAGCTGAGCTTTGGTATCTCAGATCAGTGCTCTGAAACTGGCTGACCCCAGCAGCTCTGGCTCTCCTCGTGCCTCTGTTCCTTGCAGTACGGATGCAATAATATCTGCTTCGGAGTGGAGGGGCTGTGAAGGGAGGTATCCATGGAGCCTCAGGCTTCTCTGCGCTTTCCCAAGAGCATCTGCGAGGAAACAAGTCTGTGCTCAACACAAGCTCAAAATAATATGTGAGCACGGAGGGCCCTGAGGCTGCGCACAGAGAGTGAGGAGGAGATGGGAAACAGTGAGCAACCACCCATTTGCTGAACGAGGCAGGGACTGTATGGAAAATATAGCATGAGGTCATGGAACTAGAGATGTAGTGTAACGCCTGTGCCTTGGGTGGCTGATTATGTTGTCCTGACAACCTTGAGCTGGTGTCCCAGGGTTGGAGGGTTTGACTCTGCAGCCAAGTGCATGTAGGTATTTGGGAAGTAACTGGAGAGCCCCTGAGGAGTTTGGGAAGAGGATACTGGTGAAACTCTTCCAAAAGGATTAGTTGGAGCCTGCCAGAAGCTATAACTGACTGTTGGCTGCTCTGTCTCCTCCTGGAGTAGGTGGAGGAGTGAGGAAGGAGCGGTGACATCCCAGCACTGCCAGCAGAAGACCTGGGGGCTGGGGCACATGAAGCCTCATCCCACGGGGCAAAAACTGCCTTTGCAGGGAGCTCTTCGACAAAGGCTAGGGTGGGAGAGCTGGAGACAGGGTGAGAAGCTCAGGCAGGACACAGTGGTTAAAGGACAGTAGCAAATGTGGCAGAGCAGCTCATCTAAAAAAGGGGATGTTAGCTGCAGGTGGGACCAAGATGGCTGGGGAAGATGAGGCAGTCACTTCCCTGTTAAGAGAAAAGGAGCAACCCCACCATGGGTGACCAGAGGGCCTAAGGAGAGGCACCGTGAACCATCTGAAAGCCTGTTTTGATCCTCAAATTTAAGGTATGAGAAATGGGGCCAATTCTCAGCACCAGTTGGCTGATCATGGCCAGGCTTCTGCAGCCAGTGGCAGGGAAGGAGAACAGCATGGCTGGTGTTTGACCAGTGGCTTTCCCATGTCAAGCTGGGTTACCTGGAAGTGTGAGATGGGGAAGGGACACTGAATCCAGAGAAAAGTATCAGTGAGTCTTTGGCAAGGAGTTAGACCCATGAAGAAGCCCGAAGGCAGAAACTATCCTCAAAGACATTGCAATTTGTTAGGCAACAGTGGTGGGACTAATAGCCCATGCCATGCCCCAGAAATGGTTGTAGAAACTGAGTTGCTTTGCCTCTTTCCTGGGCTTTACAGTTTCCATCAATTAGAGGCTAACCACTTCCTTCAGAAAGCTTTTAAGTGCAAGCAAGCTTATTCAAGATGATGAAATTGCCTCCTCATTGATTATTCCTGCAGTTTAACAGCTGTTTCCCTGACTTGCTTATTTTTTCCTTTCCTCAAAACAAAAATCTGCTGTTGATATGACCAGCTCACCTCCAGCCAGGAGCTCATGAGGAGCTAACAAATGTTTGTGGCCGTGCTGGCTTTTGTGAAGGGATTGACAGAAGTGTCTGGTGGAGAGTGTATTAGCCAGGGCTGGAGCTGGCGGGGAAGAGCTTCCCCGTGAAATATGAATAAGCAGAGGAGATGCTGCATTTTCAGTTCTCCCCATGATGGCCTCAAAGCTGTGGTGTGCTGGGGGAGGAGGAAGAGTCCTGTTTCATCCCACAGCCCTGGGCCACCCGAGCTTAGGTGCTGCCTGACCGTGTGCACCCGGCCAGCCCCTCCTGATAGCATCGGGGCGAATACAGTAGGCGCTTTGTGCCTGGGGGGGATCTGGTTACTTGGGAGCAACTCTGTTCCTGGGGAAGATGATGACAACATGCTGGGGGGAAGGGGGGCTTGGAAAAAAAATGACAATGCCAGTTTGTGAATTCCTCTGGCATTGTTTCAAGGTGCTTCCTAAGGAAGAAGTCACCGGACTCCCTGCATGCAAGGGCTTTATAGCGGATTACCTGGTCTGCATCTACCTGCTCTTGCCTTACATCCTTACTTCTGTGGTGTTTGCTGTACTATACTGCAACCCCTCCAGGACACATACTCCTTTTTAGCTGCTATTACAGGTCTAACTCTTCATTCCCAGCAAGACTGGTGGTGGCTCTTTTTTCTTTTCCAGTAAATGTTTCTACCTTGCTTTTCTGCTCAGACAAGGTTTATGCAATTGCCTGGCCTGTCACCTTCCTGCCAAAATAATTTTTGCGGCTGTTGTCTAATTTTGTCAATTTTGATAGGTGAAAAAATAGGTTTCTATGTATCTTGCCTAAAGGGACAGTGAAAAAATCTATAAATCTGTCCACTACTTCTCTTCCCCTCCATGGGGAGACTTCAGTATGAGCACAGCCCTTGCTGGATTTCAGGAGTTGCACTGGCGAGTGCTGCTACCCATGTCATACCTGCAGCTGAGGTGTGAGGCAGGGGTCACGGCTGCCCACCGAAGCCCTGGCAGATCAGGCTTTCCTGTAGCTGGGCTGCTACTGAGTCCTTCTGGCCAACAGGTTTTTCTGCCTGAGAAACCCCGTGACTTTTTCTCAGCTGAGCTGAGACCCATGAGTACAGTTGACGTGCTAGAGTGGTGGAGGAGATGCATTACTGCTACTGACTTGTTCTTTCCCTCTCTTGGGAGACCTGGTCAAAATGGGTCAGGGATATGCTGTTATTTATTGGCCTCTGATCCAGGTGGCTGGTGTCTTGGCAGGGTCATAAGAGAAAGTTCTTTACTCTTCTTTCTAGCTAAACATCTTGCTCTCCACCCCTCTTTCAGCAGCAAGATCTAGTGAACTTGAGGGTGAAAGTCCTCTGGAGGCTCTCACTGAGGGTTTAACAGTGTGCAAACTTCTTTCTGTGTATGTCTTGAGTCATCCTAATGATAACTGTGCTCCTGGTGGGGCTTTCTGCTGCATGGGATGCTTCAGTGAGGGAGCAGGACCCTTAGCTAAAAGGCAAAAGGCTTGGGAAGTCCATGGGAAATAGAGCAGTGAAATGTAGAGATGGTGATGAAACTTTGCCATCTGCTGCAGAGCAAACCGGCTGCAGGGAATATTCAGAGCAGTGCCAACAGACACAAACTTGCTCCTGCAATGTGTTTGCAGTCCTGCTGGTGTGGGAACCCACTGGATGTGGCATCTCAGCTGCTGGTCCCTAATAAAACCTACAGTGTACCTGGAAGCCTCACCTTTCTTTTGGGGAATGATGGGAAGCTGCCCTTCAGTGCCAGGCAGGTTGCAGTACTATTATTCTGAGCTGTGCTTTTGGTGTTCTGCATACTGGTGGATAACTGGTGTGCTGCGCCAATGCTGCTGGCTGTCCTGGGAGAGACCTTCCGAGCCGCTTTTCCCAGGAGGGTGCACCTGGTTGTCTTGTCTGTTAACATCCATGGATTGGAGGACATAAAATACTGCTCTCGACACACCACCTGCATGACGCAGCCCAGACTGAGGGCTCTGATAACCAGCCGATAAAACCGTCCTCGAAACCACAGCGACGCACGGACTTGGGCAAACTTCCCTTGCGGGGTGAACGGATCCAGTTTCAGCACTAATGGGTTTCCCAGGATTTGCAGATGTGAATTATTTGCATTCTTGACTCTAAGGTGAGCGCAGGTGCATCAGATGGTCCCTGTGAGCACCCCTCCGGTGTGCTGTCCCCCACCTCCTGGGGCGTGGGCGGCTGGGCAAGTGCACAGAGCCGCTATTGTGCGTCGCTGCCTGTACACCAGCTGCCCACAGGACAGCCCATTGGGTGCTCAGGGCGTTGCTTGGTGCTGTCTGAGTGACGGTGCTTTCTAAAGGCGTGTCTCCTTTTTATCCTCCAGGAGAGAAGCCATTTACAGAGTCAAACCCTGAGCTGGCCCTTGGGCTTTTGGTCAGAGGTCCAAGGAAAACAGCCTTTGCTTTAAACCACCATCCTTGTGTTTGCTCTGCTTAAACTCCAGGACTATTTAACAAGCTTCAGCTTCTTATAAAGTTTCTGTCAAGATGGATTAGCAGCGGGCTGACAGATTGCTATTACAGCCCCAGTGAACTTTTAATACCTGCCAGTAAGTTCTGTGAGTCCCTTAAATCCTCCTGTGGATGCTCGGGTTGGGGAGCAAAGGCTGCTGCTTACACGGCTGGTATTCAGTGTACCTCCGCCTCTCTCCAAGCTGTCAGCATTAAGAAATGACCTCTAGGGATTTCTGACATTATGTTCCCCAAGGCCTCAAAACGGCTTCCTTGATGCAAATTGCATCCATTCTCCTCATGGGGTGAAGTGCTGCTGAGAAGGGGCTTCGGGCTGGAGGTCCCCCCGCAGGATTTGGGCAAAGGAGGGACAGCAGCACATCTTGGCTCCTGCCTGTCCAGGGGAGGGTGTTGGGGTGTGAGCAGAAGCCAGGGTTATCTGGGGGACCCTCAGGGGCTGCTGCCTGTGCAGTCTGATGGCTAGGATCAGAGCATGGCTCGAGTGAGACAAGCTGTTAGCTGCCCTTCAGGCAGGCTTGGTTTGCTCTAGGGAAGTCATGGCCTGGAGTCCATGCACCCTGAGTAACGGTCAGCAGGCTGGTGGGTCTGGAGTAGATGTGATTTTTCTTCCTTATACTGAATTTTACATCTTTTTATTTGAATTTTGATGCACCTTTTCCTACTACTGTCACCAAAACTGAAACAACATCAGTGTAGAGGCGAACCAAGGAATGAATAGCCATCAAATGTCCATGTGGTGAAGGGGCTGCCATGTGAAGGGGGTGGTGCATGACAGTGGGTGTGCTGATGTGGGTAACTGTATGGTGGTGCAACTTAAACAGCTTCTCTCCAGGATTCCTGGGCCCCTGCTGGGTATCAGCCCTCCTCCACATCTTTAGAGCATACCTCCCACAGTTGTTCTTTTTCACCCTCTAAGGTGAAAGAAGATATTTGCTACACTTTCCAGTTGTGGGAAAAAAGCTTGCAACTGCCTTTGCCAAACTCCCTAAACTCAAAAACCGGATGACAGAAGTCACCCAGTACTTAATTGAGGGCACATGAGTTTTTGCATGCTTAGGACAAAAACTGGAAATGGCTTTTGGCCAGGGTCTTTCTCCCAAGCTGTATCTGAATACGTTCTGCTCTTTAGGTGTTGCTTACTGGGATGCACGTTCTCCCAGTAGGCAACCTGCATCCAGAGTCTTATTAGCCTTTTGAAATGCCATCTTTCTCTTGTGCAGTGTTGGACAAGTTTGTGTAGCTTGGCAGAGATACAGTTGTTCAACAAGAGGCTGCAGCTGAGCAAGATGTCTTGTCTTGGCATGGCCAACACATCATGGCTGGTATTTTGGCTTCCTGCCTGCAGGATGTGCCTCAAGGCACCCAGCAAGTGCTGCAGAGGTGGATGCTGTGTACCCTGTTGCCATGGGTATGCCAAGGTGGTGTTTGATATGGTTCAAAGAGAGGTTTTACAGTTGCACTAGAAATTCTAGCCAAAACCGGACCTCTGCTTGGAGCTGCATGTGTGGCTGGCAGGAGCTAGGACACAGAGGTCCCCGTAGCAAATGTATGGTGAATGCAGATACAAGGGGGAGCCCCTTGATGATTAAGGAGGATTTGGGGTGCTGGGGGAGCCAGGATAGGCCCAGATTTGCTGCTGCTCGTAGAAAGCTTGAGCATGAGAAGGAAGGAGAGTGAGAGACCTTGGTTTTCCGGTGGCTGTCCCAGCCCTGCCCTGCTTGAACTGGGTTAACTTGGGCAGCTGCTCTTTAAGCATCTTTGATATTTTTTTATTGCACAGCAAAATGCTTTTTGGACAGCTGGGCTATTATCCCTCCAATAGCAAAATCCAAAACCAGAAGAGAAAGGGGTGAGGGGAGGGAGGGAGCACAAGAAGGGGGCCTTTGAAGTGAGCTGCCCAAATGAAACGTGTGACATCAGAGAGATGGCAGATAGCTGGCAGAACAAGGCTGCCTTTGAGCCCACCTCGGGCCTGGCCAGTGCACACTTTACACCCCACCTCCCGAAGTCGGAGATGAAAGATGCCCCAGGCAGCCTGCCTGACCCCATTGCCTCTGCTATCTCCACTTGATTGCACAGTATTTTGCTCCAAACAATTCTTCACTGTCTGGGCCGCACAGGTGAATCTCCCGGCTTGGCTCGCGAGCGGGGATGCCGTGCATAGCAGGGCTGCTTTGTTGCGGTTGCTCACCTGCTTGTGGGGTGGTTTTCTTAGCACAGGCATTGTTTGACAGCAGGATATGGAGGAGGGGTGGAGAGGAAAGGATGGGGCAGGACTGGGCAGCCTGGGGACAGGGAAAGGTCTGATGGGGATATGGAGTCAGGGAGCATTAGGGATGGATGGGGGGATACGGAGTCAGGGAACATCCTTGGTCAGCAGGTTGGTGAGCCCAGCAGCTTGTGTTGGATGCTTCAAGAAGGGATCCAGGCTGGATTTGAAAATAATCTGCTTCTCCATTTGTTACTGGATTCAACCTGCTTGTGTGTCTAAAGCACTCTGGTTTCCCCAGTTGGGGTCCTTGCTTTCAGAAAGGTGTGGTGGAGGGGAGGACAACTGCGTGTATGACTATACGTGGAAGAAAATGCATCTTTGAGAAGCTGTTCTGTCTCAAGAGATATATGATGGATTTGTGTAAAAAATGAGATGGGGGGGAAAATGGCTGCAAATAAGACACACACACACAACAGGATGAGAGGGCAATGGGGCTTTGAGAAACTAAGCAGGGACTTGGGAAAGGAGATGGTGGTGGGCCATGTGTTTGGGGCTGTCCTAACAAGTCTCCATGCTGGGCTCATGGAAAGGAAGGTTGGAGAAATGCAGGTCATGAAGACTGTGTGCGGGGAAGGTGCATCAGATGTCAGAGTTCCCCTCAGAGGGGCTGGGGCTGTAAACTGTGTGGACCTTAGTTATTTCTCTGTCCTCAGTTTCTTTGAAGCTGGGCTATATTTATCTGATGTGAATGATGAAACCAGTCTTCGCAGGCTGCTGTAACAGCATTTTACATTCTCCACCCTCTCACTGAGCATCATGGGACTGTGGAGTTCTCTGCCTGGAGAAAAATCAGGCCAGATCCCAAACTGGAGGCCCCAAACCATAAGCCAGGATACAACCACTGTTGCCATAAGCAGGGCTAGAATAGACTCCTTCGGACTGGTTCATTTCTGAGAATCTTCCATCAGTGTAAAGGCCAGGTGGGACCTGTCTCCCATGCATCCACTGACTGTTCATGGCTGCACTCACGGGACCAGTGTCCTTCCAGTTGGATCAGGATGGTAAGGTTAGACATCCTGCTAGTGAGAGCTGGTGGTGCAGTGTAAGGGCTATTACAGCAGGAACAAATCAGAGGGCTGGCCACCATCAGTCCCTGGTTAGATCAAGATGGAAAAGGATTGAGTTCTAGAGCCAGTCTTTAGAAGATCAACAGCCGGTGAAACTCAAGCTCTACACGTGCTCTGTAGACAGGCTCAGGAAAGTTTTGAGTGTTCAAGTAGTACCACAGATGTGTCCACACAACCTTCTCAGTGGGTCCTCCCTGAGCAATTGCAGTCAGAGTTGGCAGTTCCTAGATTCATGTGAGTGGGGCAGACTTCAAAACCCTGAAGGGCATTTGAACAGTTGAGCTCCCATATGAAGATCTGAGCACCCTTTTGACCTTTACTGAAAAGATCAGAGCCAAGTTTTCCCTTGCATTCAGTGACTTGTAAAGACTGAATGCCCTAAAATCAATGTTACTAATGGGAACATGAAAATTAATTGTGTCAATCTATCAATCATCTTGCCCTATTACATTCAGTGATTAGAACTTGGCCTCAAATACATGAACAAAGTGTCTTCTGTGACAGGTAACTGCTGCGCAGGAGATGGCAGTGCATGACTTAAAGTAGTCAAAAGCAGAGAACAAAAGAAAAGTTTGGGTCCAGTACTGTTGGGTTTTTTTTAGTCCACTGCAATGCTTTCCTTGCTTGGGTCTATTCAGGTCAGTATGACATCTTGGGAACAAAAGATTAAGCACATGTTTGAAGTCTCAGTTGCAAAGGAAGCAAAGTCTTCAGGATACATTCCCTTACTGTCTCTGCTGATGGGCAATGAGTAACTTGCAGAAATTTGCTTAGTAAGGACTTGTGAAATGGTAAAGTTAGAAAAAAGTAAAATAGCAGGAAACTAGCAGTAGGGGGAAGTACGTGGAGAAGCTATGTATTCTGTTTGTGAACTGTCTTGGAGCAGTGCTAAGGAATAACACACCAGGTTGATGGGTCATCTGGAAGTAGACCCTGGGGCCAAGGGAAATGACTCACAGAACTGTGTTTAGGCATTATGCAGTGACCTCCCAAAAACTGTTTAGGGCCAGGCTGTTTGGAGGTGTGAATGACACCAGTGCTGTGGGCATTTTTGTATCTCCAGCTACCATATCACCCTACCCAAATCTGGCCTCGAGGCCTCAGTGAGCAAATGGTGTTAAAGGTGACCTCTCTGCCTCATCTTCATACACAGGCAGCTTGGAGGCTGGGAGAAATGTTCAGGTTGCAGTCATGGCTGTGAAACACAGCTGAGGTTCCTGATGGCTGGAGGGTAGATATAATTGAGCTAACTTCAAGTGAGCCTAGCTGGGTAGCAATAAACAGGTATGGCAGCACAGAGCTCAGATTCGGGCTGAAATGACTTCACCTGGCTATGGTTTTAAGTTCATGTCAAGCTTAGCTTTGGAGTAGAATAGCTACTATGCAGAAATTGCAGTTTTGCTATGCACACAACATGCCTGAACAGCTTTCATCTTGCCACAGAGCCATGCCATTTTGTCCAGGTAAAAAGCTGCTTCTCACCCAAGATTACTGATAAACTCTGTGCACCCCGAAGTCTCTTGAGCCTGGCATGGTGAGATGCTGTTGGCCTGAAGAGCTGCCTGGAGGTGGCAGAGGGATGACAGCCTCCTGCCACCCTGTGCAAAAAGCTGCTTCTCACCCCAAGATTACTGATAACTCTGTGCACCCCGAAGTCTCTTGAGCCTGGCATGGTGAGATGCTGTTGGCCTGAAGAGCTGCCCGGAGGTGGCAGAGGGATGCCGGCCTCCTGCCACCCTGTGCCACCCCTCCATGGGAAGGAAGTCACCTTCCCACTGCAGACCCACTGAGTGTGTCTGGCCTTGTTCAGCAGCAGTGGGGGTTCATCTGTCCTCACCCATGGCAATCGGAGGTTACAGCTTGAGGCAGCAGGTCAGCTTGGAAACTTGCTGTTACCCCTAACACAAGTGTCATTTCTCTAGTGTTTCTCAAACTGGGGCTGGTGGGAGAAGAAAAGCCTTACTGCCCAATGGCAGCATCTGCATGTGCTCCCTGTTGTGCACCATGAAAGCCTGAATCCGCAAAATAAAGCCAGAGTTGGGGTGGGGGGAAACCAGCTATTCAAGGCAGAAGCAGACCTGTGGGATTTATGCTGGTTAGGCTAAACAGGCTGATCACCAGATTGAAAACCTCATGCAAACACCTGGATGGGGCCATCTAGGTCAGCCCCTGGGCTCGGTGCCACAGTCACACTGTACCTCAGTTTCCCATCAGTCACTTCTCCAAGGTACACCTTGTCAAATCAATTAGATGAGATCTCAAGGTGCATAAATCATGTAGGCTCTGAGGGTGCTGGACACCTGTGTAGCTTTGTGGCTCCACAGCTGAGTTTCCTTCCTCTGCAAAATGGGGAGAAGGATGTTTTCCTCTGGTTCTTACTCGTTTGGTGCAAGGCTGTCCCTCAGGGGGCAGAAACATTGTCCACTGCAGCCGAGCCATTTGAAGTCTGTGGTACTAATACCAAACGTCTCTGGGCTTTCCTGCATCACCAACATCTGTGTTCACCAAAACCTTTGCCAGGAGCCGTGCCCAGGCACAGAGCTCAGCACTTCTCTGTAGCTGGTGGGGAGGGGACAGAGGGCCTAGATTAGGAGCTCTTCCCATGTCACAGAGGAGTTAATTTTGGGGGTAGAAATTTGGAAGGGTCCCTAACGGGGAAGAAGGGGAGAAATGACAACTAGAGCAGGTACCGTGAGCCTCCTACCCTATGCCTTAATGCAAGGCAAGGCAGACTCTGTGCTTGCCCAGCCTGTGCTTAGTATCCTCCAGTGACTAAGACTGTGATGCTCTCCTGGAGTTGCCATTTGGGAGCTTCCCCAAGCCTTTTTCTCTGCTCCCTTCCTCCTTGTAGCAGGAAAAAGGAGGCAGGGAACAAAACTGAGGAGGATGAACTGCAGAGCAGGGGGGTCCTGCCCTGTGGCTGGGGGGTCCAGGAAGATGTTTCCACCTCTTCGGTGGGGTCTGGCTCTGGGGATGACCAGGGGTTTGCAGCACTGGTGAAGAGCCCATTGATGAGCCATCCCATGGCCCTGGGCTTTTCCAGCCTCTCAGTGCCCCTTCGCCACAAGGACAGGACTGCAGCTGTCCCTCCCCATGGGACCTCTGCCAGGGAGGTGGCCGAGGCAGCTTGGTACCCGTGTGTCCCCTTCATCCCTCTCCTTCATTAAGGCACCGATCTCTTCCCAATAACAAGGGGGCTTCTGTTCGACAAAACCTGCCAATTAGTCATTCTGGCTGGGTATAAACGTGGCACTTGAACAGCTGAGGGGACGGCGGGCAGTCCTGCCCCTTCTCGCGGTGTTGCCAAGCTTGCCATTAACACAATGTGACAACTAATCTCTCTATAGCATCTGACTGAGCAATTTTAATTAATAGCTCTGTACGCTTGCACACACACCCCTACCCCCTCCGCTTCGCACAGGTACCGCATGCCTTTAAAGCTCCTTCCCTTGCATCGCAGCCCGCGTGGACAAAAGGAGGAAAAAAGCCTCATTCTGCCCCAATTGTGTGGAAATGCTGCTCGTTTGCGGCTCTGGCCCTCGGACTGAGCCAGGGCTCACTGCCCCCCATTTCCCCTCCCCTCTCTGGGGTTTGAGGACTTCAATAAATGTGGTGGCTCTGGGGCAGAGGTGTTTTTGCAGCTCTGCTGGTGGTTGGGGCATCCCTGTGGTGGCCTGTGGGAAGGGAGGGGCTGGCAGGGCTGCGCTGGCTTCGTGGGCTGGATGCGGGGGAATTGGAGGGCACCAAGGGGGCATTTGTGCTGCTTCAAAAAAAGGCTCGTTGGCTTTATCCAAGTGCATGATAACATCAGAAAAAAATCCTATTTCTATGTCCAGGTTCTCCCCTGATGTGAACAGCCACGGCTTCGCAGATGGCTGCTGTTGGGGCCGCTGCAGTTTCGGTATGGAGGTGTCCCAGTTTGCTTTAGGACAACTGGGAGGGCTCATCCATTCTGAGCTTGGATACTGCTTTAGGCAAATGTTAGTCTGAGGATGCCTGTTTTGGGCCACCACTCTCGGCAGAGACACTGATGTGATTGCGGCAAGAGGAGGGCCAGCCCCCAACGTGGCTGGGAGGGATGCAGGAGCCCGGAGAAGCTGTGCTGGGCTGTGTGGGTCACTGCAGTGGGAGCAGCACAGAAATCCCCCACGGAGAGGGAGAAATCATCATGGTTAGAAAGAGAGCTGGACCTTTCTGGTAAGGACTGGCAGAAAAAGCTGGACACAGGAGAAGGTGGGAAGGCCAGCAGAGTGCAAGGGTGTGGAGGGGTCCCCCCCATCCTCCCTTCAACACCTTAATTCAATATTTTGGTACTTCTGATCCAGGTGGTGCTGGGTAGCCAAGCCCAAAGATGGTATCAGGGTGGCTGAATATCCTGAGCATGATAAAATTGCCCAGGCTTTGGGCACTTGGATAAGAGGAATATATGGCATCATCTCTTCCCATGGTGATGTGGCTCCACCATCACCCTCCTGCAGCTCCCTCCTGCCCAGGGGCTGCTCAGTGCTCTTCCTTCAGATCACCAGAGCAAGTCCTCAACGGCAGTGGAGAAGCACCATGGGGTGCTTAGGCTTGGGAAGAACATCCATGCTTTCTGAAGGTTCTCATTCCTGTGGCACATGGGTCTGGGGGTCTTGCACTGTCACCTTGGCAGAACAGCTGCAGTGGTCACACTGTGGTGTTGGGAGCCCATAGCCTTGAACAGTAACTCTGTGGGAAGGCGGGGGCAGAAACCACCACAACTGGTGATGCTCCTGCCAGATCTGGCCTGCTGGAGATGCTTAAGCAATTTGATACTTAGGGGGGAGCCCTTGCTCTCAAGAGAGGGCTATACTGTTGCAATACTGTTGGATGTCACATCTCTGGCTGGGAAAATCCATCCAGCCTGGAAGTGTTGCTAATTATGGACAAATACAGGGGCTTGTACTTTGCTTTGTTCTTGTGGAAAGCACAGGCTTGTGTCCCCAGGAGATGTGTCTCCCGCCCTGGAAAGACAGGGTGGGTGTGGGACGCTAGGAATGTGTGTAGGAGCCCCTTTCCTGGAAATGGGATCTAGGAGGAAATGACCAACCAGCCCCATGTCCCTTTCCCTCTGCTTGTGCTTGTCCTTTCTGGTGACTCCTGGCTTGGGCTCATGTTTCTCTTGGTCCCTCTCCTGCCTTTGGGGCTGCCTGGGCTGTATCCCAGAGCTCTGGCTGCTGTTGCTGGAGGATGTCTCTGCCTTGCTCTGGCAGGGAACGCATCCTGCATGTGCTATGGGTTGGGACTGCCCAAGAGCACCCTTGGTCCCTAAGGTGACTCGTTGCGCTCAACACCCTGGGCACCCAAAGCACAGCAGCATGCTGTCTTGCAGTGGGATGTCCCCTCATCCTAGGGCATGGGCCTGGCTGCCTTATGCTGGATGAAACTGCCCGGGCACTTCGAGCATCTTGGCCCTGCAAGGACCACTGAGGCTGTTGCATTGCACAGAGTGGCAAGACCTTTCCTGCGTCCAGCTCGCTCTCCCGGCAGAGAGATAGCACGCCGGGATGCAGTGGAGTCGCCTTGGCCAGGCAGCTGGTGAGCGTAGCCACCCATCTGCAACCTGGGAAACATGATGTGGACCAGCTGTGCCCCCACCCAGCCCTGGGGAGGGCATATCTGCCTTGCTGCGGAGACCAAGGGGATGTGGTGGGGAATGGTGCAGAAGCTGGTGCTCCCTGGCACCCCCCCCGGCACGGCGGCGGCAGGCGGACGCAGGACCTGCCCCATCTGCCCGCACAGCAGCGCGGCAGGGAGCTAATGAGAAGCAAGGTGAGAGGCAGGAGACGGGCTGACAACTTACTGGCTCTGCAAGCTGCCAGTGGCGCGTGGGCGGCAGAAGGATGGCATCTGCCCCTTCCCCGGCATCTCCAGCCTCATAATGAGGTTATTACTGGCCTGCTGCTTGACGGCCAGCACCAGCATCTCTCGCCTCTTCGTCCTCCCAATTCCCACTTGTGGCTACGGGAGCGGTGAGTCATGGAGGAAGGGATCACCCTGCCCTCGCGCTTGGGTTTGGCCCAGGGCTTCAATGGGAGGGAGGTACAGTTTTGACCTTGCTTGTGGAGGAGACAGTGCTCCCGTGCTCACCGCCTGTCCGTCCCCTTTATTATCTCTTGAAGGTTTCTGGCCCGTTGCAGCCTGGTTTGACAGGGGGAGAAGTCTCAAAGATAATTAGGTTCCTACAAGTTTTGTGAAAATAGACAGGCGAAGGAGAGGGATGTGATGAGGGCTTATGCTGCAGGGAGGTCTCCTGACGGGGAGGCTGAGCCAGGGAATGGTGGCTGCCTTGCTTGCGGAGCTCATGGGAAGCCTTTCCTGAGATCTGACTTGGGAAATTGGGGAATGATGCTTAACCAGGGGTTTTCCCACTTTAGGTCTGCTGGGCGAAGGATGGGATTTCATGGGGTATGCCCAAGAGTGGTGAGATTCCAGTGCGTCCCACAAAGGAACTCGCATGGGGATAATGAAGGTATGACTTGTCCCATCAGCACCTTAAAAATTTCTTAAGGATAAAAAGCCCGGTCTGCGTGCATGCTAGTTACCAGTACAGTGCAGTGTGTGCCAGCCACCCCTCTGCCTGCAGAGCACTGGCTAAACGGTTCCAAACGCTTTTCATTGTCCCACCCCATCTAACAGCAGCTGCAAACGGTTTTGCTGAGCCAATCACACCCAGCACGCTATTAACATTTTTATTAATCACTAATGCAGCATGAGAAACCAGTGCGTTATCAAACTCCCCCAACATCCAAAGGTTTGCAAACAGGGGTGTGGAATGGCTGCTGCTCACCTGGCTCTGCTCTCCTCTTGCCTTGGAGTAAGGGACCCGTTGGGAGGGACACGTAGGTGCCACCGCTTGGTGCCCCTGACCCCACGGCTGACCACGGGGACCCACTTCCAGGCACCAGGTAGCGCCGTGGCAGGAGCTGCCTGCGGTCAGCATACCGGGCAGGGACCGGCCTGCATTTTCACCTCTCGGAGCAGCTGGCACGGATGTCGCAGCCGATTACGTCGGGGAAGGAGGTGAGCAGGAAAGCGGTGACACTTCGCTTATGGCGCCCTGCTGTCGAGGGGCAGATGTGGAGGCCGACACATGTTTGCTGCTGCCACGCCACTAATTAATCACCTCTGCCACAGGGCCGTGATGGCACCCTGCCCCACACGAGGGGTGCAGTGGCCCCGCCAGGGTGGAGATGGGTGTTTGTCCCCGTGCTGTCCCTTTGAGCCACGTCGTCCCATCTGTGGGATGGCGAGAAGAAGGGTCACTCCGCCAATAAGCTTCAATGCCATTGGGTAAGAAAGAGGTTGGAAAGGCAGGGTGCGTTGTTCTTGTCCCTTGCACAGACGTCGCTACCCATTGATTTAATGGGATCCCGCCCCAGCACCACCCTGGCTTGAGCACCCCGTGGGAAATCGGGCACCCTGAGACCCAGGCACCTCACCTGCACCCCAGGGGAAAAGGAGATGTGGTGTCTGTGCTTGCAGCTGGGAGGGGTTCGGGCAGACATGGAAGGGGATTCCCTTCCCCCTGGGCAAGACCTGCAACTTTTAAATAATACAGAGAGCAGGCCCTTTTTTGCAGAAAAATGTTGATAAAAATGGGAGTTTGGGGGTATTTTCCTGTTTGCTCTGGCACATGCGGCAGAAGCCAAGCATTGCTGCTCCAATTCGGCTCACCAAAGAGGCACAGAAATAGCAAGCATCCACCCAGACCGCTTTTTCCCAATTTCCCTGCTAGCCAGCTGAAAAAAATCCCACGTGGAGTGTGTCGCAATTTTGCTGAAACTTGATTTTTTTGCTGGGAATGTCTCACTGAAATTCCTGACAATTTTCCCCCAGCCAGGAGCATCTCGCGAGGGGTAGGCCACACCAGCCCCCTTTGCCTGCCTGAGGGGGGACAGTGGTGCTGGGGGTGGGAAGAAGCATTTTGCAGCAAACCCCAGTGGTGGCCAGGCTTCGGGGACTGCGCACAAGGAGGATGAGGATACAGCGGTCACCTTTGGGGATGCTCTGGGGCTGGGTCCCAATCCATCCCCAAAGCGCTGCAATGCCCGGGCAGCACCAGCATGTCCCCAGGAAACAGGGGACAGCGGCTAGGGACCCCACAACTGGCTGGAGACCTCTCTGGGGCTTCTGCGGGGCTGCCCCGGCTCCTCTCTGCGGGCAGAAGCCTCCATCTCGTGGCCGAGCCCCGAATGACAGACGGGCTCTGGGACAGGAGGGACGGGGCATGGGGCCATGTCCTCACCTCGCGGGCTGCAGCAGGGGCCCCACCGACCCCCAGCCCTCTTCTTCGTCGCTGACCATATAAGTAGCTTTCCCCCGCTGCAAATTCATCAAGTCCCCCCCATTGAGCTGGCTATTTTTATATATCACTCTTGATCTCTTCCGTGCATGTAATTGTCAACAGTCAAAAGTTTTCCAGAAGGTTGCAAAGTTTTTTGGTTTGTTGGGTTTTTTTTCCCCCTCCCAATTTTTATTTCTGAACCTGGGCTCAAGGCAACCGAGGAGGCAGTGGGGTGAAATTAGGCAGTGGTGTGTCCCCGCTCCCCTGCCTGCTCCTGGGGTGTGTGATCCCCGGCTGAGGGACGAGAGGAGAGGGGGGCCCTCCACCAGCCTGAAGCAACTTCTCCCTGTGCGGGGGTCCCCGTCCCCTCAGGCTCTGCTGGCCCTTGCTGGGGGCATCAGGAATGGGGCCGTGCCTGGGCAGGATTTGCCCGTCACCTTTAACAGCCAGGTCTCCTGCAACATTTGCATTCCTGCTCTCTCATCCCTTAAATGTGAATGCAAGAAGGGTGTGGGATGCTAACCTTGTTAGCATCAGGGTTAGCCCAGGGTGAGGCAGGCCTGCATGCCTCAGTTTCCCTATCTCACATGACGTTGTTCTGCCTTTGCTTCTCCCCCGGCCCAGCCGCTATTCCAACCCCTTTAATTAACATAGGGACTAGCTCTGCCTTACAACATCCAGCAGGTTTTTCACCTAAAATCCTCAGCTCACTTAACTAATGAGCTCTCTAGCTTTTTTTTTAAAGCAAGGTGGCAGCTTTTATAGGGCGGCTCGTTGCTGACTTGGCCACCTGTGCTGCGTGGCTCTCTCAGGGCTGATTTGTGCTCACCTTGGGGTCCTGCAGCCTCAGTGGTGCTCAGAGCAGATCATGCCAAGCAGGACTGTCTGTCCGACCACACTTGCAGGGGAAGGAGACCATGATGCTACCCACTTTCTAGCCTAATTCTCCCCTGCAATGGATTTTGCATGGGTTGCCTCCAGATTTGGAAACCCTGGTTATGCAGGGGACACCCGCATGGCCCCATGGACACCTGCAGACAGAGGAGCCTGTGCTAACCTCAGCAGTTGCCTTCTGCTTTCCCTCTTCTTTTAAGCTCAGTACAGAAAATCAGGAGGGATGATCCAGGTTTCGTGGTGCTCTCATGGAGAAGAAGCATCTCTGGTTCTCGTTTTCCCCCATCTGTTATCACTGGCGCAGGTACGGCACGTCTGCCCGGGTGCTTCCAGGGTGTCATTTCATTTAAACAATTCCCAACCGCAGCTCATCAGTTTACCCGCTGTCATCTGGAGATGGCTGCCCGAGACAGCATTTGGCTGGGAAGTCTGTTTTGCACAGATCAAGGACAAAGTTTGACAAAAACCCAAAGAGACAAATGGCAGTGAAAAGCGAAGCATGCCGACCAGGGCTGGGCAACTCTGCCATCCATCAATTAAAACCGTGGTGTCCTGGGGGCTTGGGAATTAACCCTCCCGCGGCCGGCAAGGACCATGGGGTGACATGGGGTGACTTGCAACAGGCCAAGCACCACGTTGCGATGGGAAATCTCTTGCATGTGTCCTTGTGGTCCATACCCTACCCCAGGGTGGAGGTCCCACCAGCCGTGTCCCCACCACTGTGGGGCTCAGTCCAGCAGTGCCTGCCCCACGCCTGGAGCTCCCCCTCGCAACATCTCCCCAGATAAGCGTGCAGACTGATTTCCCCCCAACTTTTGTATTTTCTTGCTTTTCAAAACGTAAGACCTTATTTCAGCATCAGGGCAGGATTTTTTTTCCCGTTTTAGAATTTCCATGGGGAATTTCAAGAAAAATGGAAACATTTGCAACACGCCCCGGGACAGAGAATTGGGTTGTGAGCAGCTTTCATCTGGTGCAGCCTTTGCTTCCTGCCCTGTGGGATAAAAGTCACAGCAGAAGTGGCAAATACTCATAAATTCTGCAGAACAATTTAGTTCTTTCTGGAAAAAATCTGGTTGTTCCCTGAAGTGGGACTGAGAGCTGGGTGTGACGTGGGGTAAAGAAAGTTTCTGCAAATGTCTGTCTCTTAATTAATATTAATACCTCCCCAGCTTTTTATCTCTGCTTTAAATAAAAGGAATCCAGCCATGGCAGAGTTCCCACCACATTAAGAAACTCATGAAAGCGGAGTGATGGATGCTTTGGAAGATGGCTCTCATTAATGTCTAATCCTTCCCATCAGCCCCACTTGTCCCTGACACTTAGAGCTTGTTAACCATTTTTTGCAACTTTTTCAGGGGCTTCTGAAGCTGGGGAGAGATGGCATTGCTTTCTCCCCTTACATTTGGGTGACAGTGCAAAGAAGAATGTGAAAAAGTGGTTTCTGGTTTGGGTGCAACTAGCTGCTGCTCTTTCCATCTGCCTGCCCCAGGTTTATTGCAAGAGGTGTCTCCCAGGCAGACCCCAAGGTTGCGAGGCCAGAGCTTGCTGGAGGTACTGAAAAAAGTTTCTGTTTCTTTATAGCAGTTGGTTTTGGGTGCAGGGCCGTGTGGCGTTAGAGAGTCGAGGAGCAGAGCCCCTGCTCGGACTGTAGCTGCTGCCTCCTCTTGCTGCTTTGCTGTTGTTAAGAGCAGTCAATCTGGGGACCATTTGGAAAGCGCTAGCTCCTGGATTCATGTGAATAAGTATTCTTTTCTTTCTTTTTTGAGATAAAATCACTATAGTGCATGTGGAAAATATAATGGGTTTTGAGGCTAGAAGGGAACAATAAGTGGTTTTGGTCTCCATGGGGTTACACCTAGAAGATCCAGCAAAGGGGCCTCTCCCATGGGCATATATATGCCACCAAAGCACTTCGCTAGCAGAGGAAAGCTTGTTGTGCTCATCACTTGTTTTCGTCAGCTCTTTGCAACCATGCACCTTTGCAGTGAGAGTGTGCTTATTGCAATGGTGACAGTGAAGGCTCCTCCACTGAACACCATTTTTCCTAATTTATATCCAGGTTGCAATGCTAACTGAGAACATGTCTCAGTGGCTGGTGACAGCACAGCATGCTCGAGGAGAAAGGTGCCCATCCTTCTGTGCCCAGCCTCACTGGGTGTCCTTACAGAGAGGTCACAGAGCCCCACCAGACCTCAAGGGACCGAATCACCCATGCCACGTACCGGGAAAATGGGCCTCTGATCCTGCTTGTGGTCTTGCAAAAACCCCTGGCCACTCTGCTGAGGTGATGCCCAAAATGCTGGGGCTGTCAAGAGCAGCTCATTGAGGTCTTAAACAACATGGAGCTTCTGTACCTAGCCCAACCATGAGGGATAAGCAGGTCCTGGCCTTTCTGGAAGAGAAAGGCCACCCAAAATCAGGACAATTGCTAGCCTTAGTCACATACATCTATGTTTGGGCAGAGAGTGATGGGTTGAAGTGTTTCTTGCAGCTAAATATTGCAATAAGACTTCCAAGTAGGTGGCTGCAAAGTCCCTTGGAATAAAACAAGCCCTTGATGTGGAAGTGGTGCAGCCGAAGGCAGACGCTTCTGTCTGCTTTCCACTAGAGGTAGCTGGAGCCACACACAACCTGCCCAACAGGCCTGGGATTTCCACATCTCTAGCCCTAAATCAGCATCGATGTAAGTGATTAGCCTGCCATTAAAGGCATATATCCCAGCGCAGGAGGTTGTTCGTCCACAGCTCTCCCTTGCCTGTGTGGCTCCTCTCCCCTGCCTCCATCCCCGCATCCCCCGCTCCATGAGAGCTGCAGCGGCGAAGGCTGCATCAGTGCTTTCTTGGTGTAAACCCTGTAGTTTGGTGGCTTTTTAAAAGCAGAGGCAAAAATCCCCTCTGCTGCTGGAATTCATCATGCAGCTTCTCAGCCTCGGGGACAGATGTCTGCGACACTGGAGAAGAGAAGAGTAAACCGCTTTTAGCTGTTTATTCTGCAGAGGAGGAATAGGATAGAAGTTTGGTGGTTTAAGGCGATCTTTTTTTCCGTATTTTTTTCCCCCCTCTTTTGCCCTTCTAGCAGCTTTAAGATGTATACTGCCAACTGACTCTGTAGCTGCTGTTTATGGAGAGGCGAGGAATAACCACCCAGGCTGGATGGCTGATGGGGCGCTTGGGGGGCAGTTGGCTCCAGCCGCAGGGACCCCTCTGGCTGAATGGCTCCTGGGGTGCAAATGTCTTTTTTTTTTTTTTGTGGCGGGGAAGGAGTATATCATGTAGAGCAGCTTCTCCTGGGGAGTTGTAATAACCTTGCAAAGCGAGGAGGGAAGGAAGGTCAGGAGGAGCGGGGATTATCTGCCTTCCCAGCTCCCAAAGGGATTTTAGCCCTGACTTTTAATAACAGCCAGGAAAGAGGCAGACTTCATGCTTACCCAGAGGAAAAGGCCCTAATAGCATAAAGGATCAACTAGAAAAAAAAAAAACCAAACCTTTTTATCTCGCTTTGCCACTCCCATGGAGACTGCTGTGCCAGGGACTGCAGCCCCTGCCCCGAGCCTGCGCTGGACCCTCTGCAGTGGGTTGGGGTCCCGGCTGGCATGGGGGATGCTTGTGCCACCGGTCTGGCCATGATTTGCTGATGATGACAGTGTGACTTCCCCTGACAAGGTCACTGGCATAGCTCTGTGCAACACAAAGGGCTCACACGTGGGACAGAGGGAGAGCCCTTGGGCCCCTCTCTGTGGCCACCACATTGCCCAGTCCTTGCATGGGCTTAGCAAGTGTGTCTCAAAACAAGTGAGGTCTCATGGAGCTGGAGGTATTGGGGAAGAATAAATTGGGGTTGCATGGCTGGGGCCATCTGCAGCTCTTCTAAGGTCTCCCACACCTGCAGCATGCCACATCAAGAAGGCTCCTTGTCTCTCCCTGATGCCACTTGAGATACGGCTGCAGGTCCTTAGCTGCATCATCCTCTTTGGTCGGGTCTTCTGGCCATCAGGTATAAATCTCATTTGGTCTGGCCAATGCCAGCAGCCACCTTGGTGCTTCCCTGGTCCATCAGGCGGGAGGAGGCTAACGAGTCAAGAGAAACAAGCCTTTCTGAACGGGGGGCTTGCACCTTCTTGTGTTTTGGTGTAATCCCTAAACCAGTGCTGGAAGATGGTCTCAAAACCATCCTTGGCTTCTTCTCCAGAGGGTTTGCTGAGGGCTGGCAGGCGGCATTTGGGAGTGGTAGAGCATTTGCCCAGCCCTGCAGGATGAGGATGGGCACACGCTGGCGAGCTTGACGGATGAAGACCGTTAATATTGAACATATAATTATGCTAGCCAAGGCCGAGAGTCCTTCCGTGGCAATGTGTATGGAGGGCATCAATATTAAGGCGAGTTACTAAATGTATCTCAAAGGTGAACTGAAAGGCGTTTTGGAGGTCCAGGGCTGAGTTTCGGGACTCTGCTGTGCTGCGGCCGGCACCGAGAAGGTTCTTGCTGGCAGCGCAGCAGAGAAGAGAGCTGCTTTCTCTGAGCCTCTCGAGATGTCTCTGTGTTTGACAGTTAAAAGAGGAGACAGGCATGGCCACCCTGTGCTGCCGAGCTCAGCCTTTCTGAAATCAAGGGATTGGCTTAAAATGCTTATTTTTAAAGACTGCATGCTGTAAATGAGTCAACCTAATTAAAATAAATCCTCCCCGGGTTAGGGCTTTTAGGGTGCTTGGCTTTCTTCTTCCACCAGACAGCTGGAAACTTTGCCATGGTTGATTTCTAATGCAAGTTATTCTCACTTAAGCCCTCAGTTCCTGGAGCTGGGGCTTTAAAAGGCACTTTGGGTGCCATGGAGTGAAGCTGGGGGATCTGGAAATTGCGCTGGGAGCCCCCAGCTCCCTAGTGAGAACTTTTTTTGTATTTATGGAGGAAAAGGAATAATTTCTCTCTATTAAAAATTAATGAAAACTTGAAAAATCTACCAGGTTTATTTATTGCCTCATCTATTAAAATAGCCACATATCTATTCAAGTGTGGGGGCTGTACTTTATCTTACCTTTTCCATGAGTCACAGAATACATTTTTTTTCAGGGAAAAGATATTGCTGAGTTTCTCACAAGGGGAAAATGTGCTGAAGGACGCCGAGGGCACGACTTGTCATCGCAGCAGCTGGGCAGCACCACCATCCTTCTGCCACCACCATCCTGCGGCCCTGCAAATGCCTCAGTGGCTAATGCCAACCTGACAGCCCATTCCTATCCCCCCACTGGTGAGCCGAATCGGGGGTTTTCCCCACCTCTAAACCAGGAGCAATCCACTACTGGTGAGTGCCGGTTGGGTTAAAGAAGGCAGAGATGCTCTGGGATCCCTGAGACACCAGCAGACATACCTGCACCGAACCTCTCAAGGGACTGATGGGCTGTTTCTAGCAGGTTTGGGCATTGGTGCCTGTGTTTCTGTGCTGTGGCATGAAGGAGCCACACACACACACATGCACATACAACCTCCTGTACCTTTCTTGCTTTGCATTCAGTGAAACTGCTCATATTAAGCATAAGCTCCGAGTTTCTGCTAAGCCGGCCCAGTGCAGGAGCTGATCTATTTGCACTGGAAGGGACACACTTTGCTATTCAAACACCAGGTACCCCAAAATACGTTAATTCAAATGCCAGAACAGAAACCCCCTCCATTTTTTTTCTCGCTTCATCTCACACTGAATAGCAAACTCACAGTAGGACAAGAAATTAAACCTGCTTCCCACGATTGTACCCCTGTGTGTGACTCTACCTAGGACTTAGCCGCCCACCTTTGCTGCAGCCTGGGGTTTCCCTCTGTCCCCAGGAGCCATCGAATGGAACAGATGTCACAGGCTTGCAGGTACCTGCCAAAAAACCCCAGCACAGGAGCTGCTGTCGAACCAGAAAACCGATGGTGGCGTTTAACACAGTGGGGACAAGGAGGGGCAGCCCCCAGGACTCCCACCATGGGAGCCCCCCTGGGATGCTCTGCCCAGGGCTCACCTTTCCACACCTCACTGCAAACAGGCAGGGACACCTTGGTGAGGGATACCAGCAGATTTACTGATGAATAAACTTTATTTAGAGGTTATCCATAATACCGCAAATACTGTTTGCTGGGCTCGATATTATTCACGGTCTTTTCTGTGTACAGTAAGTGCCAGTTTTGCTAGAGCTGCGAGGACCCTGTGAAACCGCAGGGAGCCGGTACCTTTTTCCATAACATGGGACTGTTTTTAACTTTCCACGGTATTTTTTCTTGGCGTGAATCAAGCCAAGGATGCCTTTGGCCATGGGCACGGCTCAGGACCTCTGGGGCCAGTGAGCAAGCGGGGCTCTGCCAGGGCTGGAGGAAAGCCAGGGTCCCACTGATGGAGACTTTATTCCTCGGGGAACGGCAGGAGGGGAGGCATGGGGGCAAAAGTCATCACTTTATTAGTATTTTTTGTAAGCACATCCACCTGGGGCCAGCAAAGGGCCTGGCTCGGCAGGACAGGCGGCACTTTCTCCCGCTGCGTCCTCTGGGTGGGTATTTTCCTGTGGGAGCCCCACACTGGCCCCACGAGCCCCCACTCCCCCACACCCTTCCTGCTGCCTCCCAACTGCGGCTCAGAAAAAGCTTTATTTATACTCATTTAGCTGCTTGCCTTCTCCCTAATTGAAATCATTAACCTTCTCGCTTAATGAAGAAGAGGACCGGGGGGAGGGCGGGGGGTACCGGGGCCGGCAGACCCCCTCCCGGGCTGCTCTGCCGAGTCCCTCAACTGGCTGAAAATATGATTTTGAATTTGGCCACCGGGAGCTAAAAAAACCCCACCCGAACAACTGCGTCTTAGTCGGGGGGCTGGCGGGGTATGGTTCCCCGTGCCCCCCCGGGGCCACGGCGGGGCTGACGCCGGCATTTCATCTTGGCAGAGAAGTCATCAGCTCTGACCACGGGGAGGGCTTTGCCCGCCAGGTCCCACTTTGCTCCCCTATATTTAGCCCATTATGAATATGGAAGAGCGTTGAAAATGATTCGCCCAGACATCCCTCTGTCCAGCCAAATAACATCAAAGGCGGAAGCGGGGACGGGAGACGCTCACCCTGACAGGGGCCCTGGCCCCTGCCTGGCCTCCTGGGTCGCAGAGTGGGGTTCCTGCAGCTACGTGGGGGGAAAATCACACTTGTGGCTTTAGGGACCCCATCGTGGGTGTTTCGGGGGTGCTTTGGGTGGGCACTGTGGGATGCTGGCTGGGGGAGCGCTCCCCCTGCTGCAGCATGCCGAGCAGGCGCCCGGGGTCTCAGCTGGCTTTGGAAGGGGCCGCGTTGGGGACGCCACGCAGTGCCCAGCTGCGCGCCGCGCTCTCCAAGGGCACAGCGGCCCCATCCCTCCCTCCCACTGCCTGACACCCCCCGGCCGGCCGGGCATGGCCCCAGCAAAGGGCCACACAGCCTGGGATCCGCAGCCTGGGAACCACTGGTGCTTGCTGCTTCCCATTGAGATCCCTCCTCTCCTCTCTGGCAGTGGGGAAGAGGGATGCTGTGGTCCTAGCTGGGTTTGCTGATGCCCCGGCATCCCCACTCCGCTGCACTCAGGCTCCGGCACCAAACATGTGCTGAACGTCCCGGGTGTGCTACCCGACAGCACGTGGCTGCTCCTCTGCCGCGCTTTGCTGGGCTGCCCTGAACATTAAATACCTTTTCCCAAGGTGAGCTGCTCTCCCTCCCTTTTGGGAGCCCAAACCTGCCCCAAAAGCATTTGGCCATCCTCCTGCCCCTCTCTCTGGGGCACCGACACCCCTCCGTGGGCATCTGCCCCTTTTCACCCACTATTTTCCTCCCCTTTGCAAGGAGCATCGCTCCATCCCAAAAGCCAGGCACTGGGTGGGGACAGGATGTAGGGGGCAAACCCCTCCCAGAAGAGTCCCCCCAGCTCAGCTGGGTTGGTTTGGGGTTTGAAGAGCACTTTGCGCGAAAGATTACCGTCGCTTTTGGGCATAGCAGAAAAGAGGGAAAACAGCTTTATTCAAGCCGTTAATGAAATGTCATTTGCAATTCACTTCCACGGCCGTCACGTGGTGGATCCACAGCACCCCGGGGTTGCACCGGCTCACACAGGGAGGAGTGTTACTTCGGAGGGGGTCTTGGGAAGGGGGGAAAAAATGTGCAAAAGCGTTGAAACACGACCTCCCCATCCCCAGAGCTTGGGGGCTGTGTTTGCCATGGGTGCTATTGCCGGGTGAGGTGGCTCAGCCTCCCCTCCTGGCTCAGAGGACGGGGGTGTGTGGTGTCAGCAGAGACCTGGAAGAGCAACACACCTTTTCTGTGGGGTCTGGCCCTAGAAATATCCTTGGATTTTGTTTTTCCCCTCCTCTCATCACATATCTATATACCTCACGTTGCACGTGGGCAGCCAGCAGAGTCCCACTGTCTTTCCCCCCTGGCAAGGCTCGGCGACGTGGTTCGGACGCCCTTTTCTATCCTCCCCCTGTTACCTGCCCCCTCTCCCCTCCTCCCCTTCCCAATTTCTGAGTGATCCTCTGCAGCCGTGAGCAGGTTTAACTAATCTTGCTGTCAGTGGGGTACTTTATGGAAATTGAAAACTAATTAACGTTCATCTTAGCAGCTAATCGCATAAAAAACCCACCGCCTTGGCCTCCCTGGTCTTAAAATAATGACAGCATGTGAGCAGGAGCAGGAAAGATCTTGATCAAGCCCACCAGGATGGGATACTTCCCGAGACAGAGCCAGGATGCCCCCAAAACCCCGTACCCAGGGATGCGTCACCTTCTGCTGGTGCTGGACCTGGCTCCTGACCTGCTGAATCCATCTTGCCCATCCTACAGCCCTTCCCTCTGGCTACCTCGACCCAAGAGGTGGGGAAAAGGCATTTTGGGGCAGTTTGGGGCGAGGGGGTGGTGTGGGGCCAGGGCAGAGATGGCGATGGAGATGTGTGGTCAAAGATGCTCTCGCCTGCAGTGACTCATTCGGCTTTAATTGCTCCCTGAAGTCGTCAGCTGCTGGCGGCACCGCATCAGAGATGTCACGTTATAGTCATGCGTGAAGAGTTAATGGTCAAGGGTGACACCACCAACAAAACATCCTCGGGGAAGCTGTCAGCAGCAGGGGGGATCAAAGGGCAGGGAGGGGCTGTCCCGCGGGCTGGGCGATGAGGTGGTGGGGGGGGGGTGGTGGGGTGGTGCCTGTGGGGCTTTGTGGCCAGAAAATCATCCTGCCACATCAGGGATGGTGCAGGCAGTGCCTGAGCTGAGAGTGCTGGCCCCTCTCAGGACCCCTGGAAAAGATTTCCTTTGGCTTTGAAGCTTCATGTTGGCATGGGTTGGGAGGGCTCATGCTGACAGTGTCATTGGACCAGTGTTAGCTGGTTTCTGCTGTCCCCCGTGCTGTAGGGAGGCGGCCCAGGTGTGATAAACCGGGACATGAAGGTGGGTCTCGGGTGCACAGCTCCCACAACAGCCACGGGGACACCAACCTGTCCCTTTGGGCATCCGTACCCTCCTGTGCCCTGGCCAGGATGCTGCTGCACCCAGGCTGGTTGGCATCTACCGAGGGTTGAAGGGAAGACCTGGATGAGACCCCCATCTTGCTGATGCAAAAGGTTAAGTGGTACAGTGTGGTGGGGTTGCTTTTTCAGATGCTGCCAACAGGATGGGCCCCAGCACACACGTTTGCAGGCTGTGCCACGCTGAGAAGCATGGTGCAAGGTTCCCTTTCCTGATGCCCTTGTCCCCAGGGGCTGCAGCAGTACACAGGCGGCTCCTCCACTTCGCAGCAGCGCTGGCACAGTCCTGGTTTGCATTTGGCTCAGCGCTCCCATTTCCAGATGCTTCCCACTGCGCTGCTGGGTGCAGCATCTCTCCCCCCACTGCCGCTCCAGTGGGATGGGGCAGTATCTCCCTGCCCTCCATCAGCTGGAATGGCTTGGAGAAAGCCAGGCAAGATGGCCATGCTGCTGGGGCACACGGATCAGCCTGCCGGATAAGCAGCCCTGGCCGCAGCCATCCCGCTGAGAAGTGTGGCGAGGGAGGAAGAGTTATTGCTGCAGTCACACACCAGCTATTACCTTCTAACAAAAGGCAGCATCTGCACAGCTAGGAGAGAGCCCGAGGACAGGGACAGCCCTGATGACCTTCAGAGGACACGCAGCAGACAGGCTGAAGCCCTGATCACCCCAGACAGGTATGCCGTTGGGCACCCCTCCACCTGGCCCGGTGCAGTGAAGCCTCCCGGGATGCTCCCCACAAGCCTTCAGCCACGATCAGCTTCAAAATCTCCTCGCCAGCCCCCGGCCCGGGTGGTTTTTTTTCCTTCCAGCGAACGTCAAGCTTTCAGGTTTCTGAAAGGAGGAAGAGGCGATGTTGTTGTTCGCGCTTAGCCACTGCAAGGTGCCAGTATCCAGTTTAATGTTGGAGTTTGGATATATCCTTGCAAAGCATCATTTTCCAGCCCCTGCCTGGCAGCTGGAGCTTAGCAAGGAACCTGCTTATAATAACTGGGGATCAAGGCTAAGGCAAGAGCACCAAAGACCTGGGGGGAGTGAGCCAGAGGCTTTGCCCTGAGGCCAGGGATCATGGTCTGCTGGCTGTATCCCTGGAGCCTGAAACACTGGCATGGTCCCAGCACACCTCTGGGACACCTGAACCCAAGGAGTTCTTGTAATGTCCTTGTGCTGCCTCTCCTCACAGGAGCGAAGGTACTCAAGGGCATCCCCATGCCATGGTGAGAAACCACCTGTAGACAAGCAAAAATGACTGCCTAGCTGGGTTTCTGGTCTCTGCCTTTAAACTGGCCCAAATTCACCTTGGGGAGGTGTTGGTAGTGTGTGCAAGAGCAGGGGAAGCACCATCATCCCCACGTTCAGCTCCCCACGGAGAGCTGGAGAGGAACAAGTGGCCAGGGCTAAATGAAGGGGGGGATCGGGTTGTCAGCAAATGTCAAAAAGCAAAAAACAAGCTGGTCTTCAGAGCCAATTAAGTTTGCATAATGTGAGAGAAGCGCTGGTTAAAGACATGGTAGCAGCTGAACTGTATATCCATTTATTTAAATGCAGTTTTCCATGGGAGCGGAGTACGTGCATATCATTAGCACCAAATATCTCTAATAAGGCTGTCTCCACTAATATGCCAAAAAGAGCTTAATTAGCTTTGCTTCACAGTGAGCCAGGGAGGTTCCTTGGATGCCTTTTCCTCCAATCAGGAGCAAAATGGGTCTTGAGACATGGGTACAAATGTGGGTGGGTGGGTAGGGATGGCATAGCTGGATTGCCCCACACAGGAAAGTGCCACCACATGGTGGGTGACCCCGGAGGGATCCATCCGGCCGTGATGTCTGACACCACTTAGCTGGTACGGAGGAGCTTCAAAAGCACGCTGTGTGCCCAAGCTCCATCCGAAGCATCAGAGGAGCATTGTGGCTATCCAGAGCGAGAGGGTGGCTGCCTCCCTGGGACACACAGGGCCGTTGCCTTTCAGTGCCCTGCAGCGAGCACGAAGCCCCAGTGTCCTGCAAACTCCTCGGCCACCACCTCTGCCTGTAATTAGAGGGATGGAGGAACCAGTCTGAGGTTTAAGTGGCTGCAGATTATGTTTGTCCCTCCCCATTTCCTCCAGTGCATGAGCAAAAATGCTCAGCTGCAGCCTTCCTGAGCCCACCACCTCCCCTCCATCAAATCCCTCATCCAGCGGCTGCAGCAGGGCTTGTACCCACGCTACTCTGCACCAGGCTGCACCGCCAGCAGCATTGCAGAGCACTGATGCTATCGTGACACGCACCGACACAAATACATAATATAGATGATTATATTTATGTCTTCTATTTCATACAGAGGTCACACCTGTGTAGCTGCCAGCCCTTTTGCACAGCAGACTTTTCCACAAGCCCAGCCATGCTGGAAGTAGAGGCGATTTATCGGAGACCCCCGCTCAGCACCGGGCAGCTGGCAGCGGCGGCAACTGGGAGCCCTCCGTCCCAGCGCCAGCCCCGTGCTGGCCAGGCTCCAGGCAGCGCTCCCTGCTTCCCTCGCAAACCTCTTAGTCCCACGTTAATTAATCGTCATCAAATAACCTGCGTGGCTGCAGCTGGGATGGCAGCTTCACCTTCACTCCTGCTCGGCCTGCAATGCTGGGCTCCGTCCCGGTGGTGTTGCTGCCTTTCACAGGGCTAGCCGGGTGTGAGTGCCCAGCACCTGGAGGGGGCTGCTGCTGAAATGCAGCCCCTGGAGAGGGGTCTCGCTAGGAAAGGGCTCTCAATAGGAGAGGGGGGATCTCGATAGCAGATTGGTCTTGATGGGGGGGGGGTGTGTCTTGATAGAGGAGGTCTCAATAGGAGAGGGGTCTGGATAGGAGCAGGGCCTAGCTAGCACGGCCCTTTTTGTTTTGTTGGGAAAGGCATTACGTGCAGTAACTGCACATGGCCCAAAGGATGAGTTTTGAGACAGCTCAATGGGATTTACCTACTTAATGCCCCAGTCAGGCTCTGGAAATGCTGCAAACCATGGACACAGATTTCAGGAGCTGAAATTCCCTGTATTTTGCAGCATCTTCACACCGCCTTGGGGGCTTGCATTAGCTGTGCACTGGCAAGCATTGGTGGGGACCCTCCATAGGGTGTCCCTTATAGCAGCGTGGTCTCGCTGCTGGGCAGCTGCCCGGGAGAGGCTGGCGGGCAGGAGAAGCGCCGTACTGCCCACACCAGGCTCTGCCTGAACAGATGCTTCTGTGCTGCAATAAAAGGTTAAATATTTTAATAAGCATTAGCCACATGTTGAAGGTAAAACGAGCTGCTTGCTTTCACTCTTTTTTTTTTTGTATGCAAATGAACTGGAAGCTTATTAACAAGATGAGAGGCTGGAGCCTAATTAGCAGCAGGACAAGGGAGCCACACTGGAGCTGAGTCAGCGAGTGGGAGAAGCGCTGGCACAGCCTTTGGCAAACGCTGCAGTCGTCCCTGCCATCACTGCCTGCCACTTCCAAATCGCCCCAAAAACCAGGAGAGTCAGGCAAACCCTGCACATTTCTGGAAGGACCAGGGGGACCAGCTTTGCTCAGGGTCTTGCTCTGGTTGTCCCAAGAGAGATGTAGCCTGCGTGGGTCACTCCAAAGCCACCGTCCTTAGTTTCTTCCCCATGCTGGTTGCATTGCAGCCTGGATTTTATGGGTCAAGCTAGCATATGTTTCCAAGCATATATTGAATATTTAGGGGCAATGTCACCAAGCCATGTAGTGACGAATGGAGCAGAAATGAGGTATTTGTGGTGTGGGCTCAAATGTGCCTGGTGCCACTGGCAGAGGAGACTGGGCTGCTTTATTCCCTATGTATGTAATTTGTTTTAGTGAGCCTCTATGTTTCTTTTCTCTTTTCATTTTGAAAAATCCTTTTCCCACAAAGAGCTGGGAAGAAAACAAAGGGAAAAAAAAAAACCAAAAAATCAGAGAAACTTTTTCTTTTTTTTTAAATCATCTTTATTTTCTCCCGTCCTTTTTTCTATCACGTTTTCCCTGGTCTGGAGGTTGCTTCAAGCAGAGGAAAGACAAAACCTCCTCCAGCTGCTGGGCGTTTGCAGCAGTGGTGCAGGCAGGGGCTGCCCATCCTGCGAGGCCGGTGGCTGC
>NW_008794624.1:435067-435531 GCF_000699145.1 Aptenodytes forsteri | reverse complement strand
TCCGGCGGGGCGGGTGGCTGCGGGGGGACAGGGACTTGCCTCCGAATGAGAAGCTGCCAATAAACCCCTCTTGTAATTTGCACCTTCGGAAGGTGACAGCAGCCATGTGGCCCCGTCTTTCATTTGCATTTTTAATTAGCTGGGCTCTCCCAGTGCCTCTCAGCTGCCCGGCCCTGGGGCCAGTGATGGCTATATGTAAATGGGGTTGATTTTGGGGGTGAATGAAGCGTTTTAGTGGCCCACAGGATGGGAGTCCTGGCAAGGATGTGATGGCATTCCTCTTTTTTTTCTGTTTTTTGATATATATTTCTTCTGCTTGGTCTTGGTCCAGCCCTGCCTCTGTGCCATCATCACCGGTGGCCATGCAGAGCCTGTGCCCATCCATCCGCCCCCTCCTCTGGGCTCATTCCTCCCTACCCTGCTCCTCTCCCAGCACCGAGCACCCCCACACCACCGTCCCCGCG
>NW_008794624.1:434161-435024 GCF_000699145.1 Aptenodytes forsteri | reverse complement strand
CCCCCAGCCAGCACACAGAAGGACACTGCAATTCCCATATAAAGCTATTAAAACTCTACCTCATTAGCAATAATTAAAAGGTGTAGCACATGTTCCCAATAGCTTATGCCTGTAGGCAGGGTAATTTTATTATTTTATTTTATTTTATTTTATTCTATTCTATTTTATTTTATTTTATTTCCTAGGTTCCTACACCCACCATGCCCAAAGGATGGGCAGCATCACCCCTCCACATCATTCCCACAGTGCAGGCAGAGGAAGGACCCGGGGACAGGCACCACCCCCCTGCCCACCCAGCGGGGGCGGGGAGGGGTGGGTGGGCTGCCTGCATCCAAGGCACTGTAAAATATTTTACTACAAAGCAGAATTACTCCAAAGAGTGATGGGCTGAGTTGCGAGACCCACTCACATTTATGGTGGTCGTAAGTTATAGACTCCTGGTGAACTGGAGAAAAACATAACCCTTGCCTTTTATAGGCGAAACTTCCTGCCATATATTAAACTCTCCAGCAAACGGACGGGGGCTTTACTGCAAACTATAACTTTAATGCCTCCCAACCCCTTGGTTAGTCTGGAAGGATTATTAATAACTGGGGTGTGCTTCGCCAGGCCCTGCGCGCTGGTGGTTTGCTCCTGTGGTGGCTGGTGGTGGCCCTTAGCTGGAGCTCCTGGCATGGGGACGGGTGGGAGCAGGCAGGGAGGGCCGGGGGGACCCCAGGCTGGCAGGCAGGGACCAGGGAGATGCTGGTAGCTGCCTATGGGGAGAAAAAGCTGCACGAGGCATTGCACGGGTCAGGACATGCCCCAGGGAGCTTGTGAGGGACCCGGCACATCCCAAGGCACCGGCATGTCACCAAGCTGCT
>NW_008794624.1:400200-434135 GCF_000699145.1 Aptenodytes forsteri | reverse complement strand
CATCCCAAGGCACCGGCGTGTCACCAAGCTGCTAGGTTCTGCTCACCAAAAGCCTTTTGCAGCTTCTGCTGTGGAAATCCGCAGGGCCTGGTGCACACCTTGTCTTTTTTTTCCACCTCTTGGCCTAAAATACTATAATGTGAAATGGAAAAAGTGCAGGAACCTGCCCTCAGACTTTGCCCTTGCCCAGGGCTGAACTTTGTTGCCCAAATAGGGGGAAATAGGGGGAGGGGGAAATCCCATTGATAAGTGAGTGGCAGGGGGAGAAGGATGGGCAGCACCAGCAGAAGGAAAAGGGTGGATGTGGAGACGGGAAAGGAGATGAAAGCAAGGAAAACGCAAACAATCCAGTTTGTTTCATGTGGATTTGTTTTCTCTTTCAGCTACAAGCAGCTAGCGAGTGAGGGAGGGTGCTGCACCCAGCGCGGCTCCTCTGCCCGCCCCCCAAATACTCTGGGAGGCTGCATGTGCGCTTTTCCCACCTTAAAATCATCTCTTCTTTGCAGGGGACGGGAAAGACTTGAGCTGGGAGAGGTGCGACGTGCTCAAACCCACCCCGGCACTCAAAAGATGCGTGCCGGGACCCCCCCAGCCTGGACAGCATCACATCACCTCCTCCCAGCATCACCTCCTGCCACCTGCCTTTTTGGGGCGATTTTCTCATCGTGGCCCAGTGAGACTTAGCATTTCTCTGTTTGGAGCCAGGATGAACATTTATTAGAATTAAACAGCTGGGAGCGAGATGATATTTAAACTGGTATTAGGAGAGCACCGTTGGAAGGAGATAATTCTGGGGCAGTCTGGCAGCGTGGCGGCTGGGGGGCTCCTCGGGTCTCCTGCCGGAGAGCGATACAGTTAATTTGCAGCCGGAGCTGGAGGCTGGCCCGCACTGATATTGCCGTGTTATTTAGAAGAGAAAGGTCAGGCTGGAGATTGAATAATCATTGACAAGAAATCCATGGGGGAGCGGGGCAGCAGCTCCAGCATCCTTGTGCTGCTCCCCTGGGGGCTTCTTTCCCTCCGCCTCAGTCCCTGTGGGATGTCAGAGGGGTTTGTGGCAGGGATCCTGCTCGCCTTTCTCCAGCTTGGGAGCCAGGGAATCACAGCCACCCTTTCCGGATGCCCCTTTTTTCATCTAACACCTCTGTCTCCGGCAACGTGGCAGAGCTGTCCTGGTTTTCACCCCACACACAGACTGTTTTTTAAACTGCAAATTATTTTTAAATTTAAAATTACTTTTTGCTCAGAAACATTTTAAAAAAAAATTATTTTTTTTAAACTAAAGCCCCCAGGAAAACACAAGAAAACACCAACCCTTCCCCTGCTCCCCAGCCCTGCCCCATCCCTGGGTGTGATAAAGAAAATCCCCATTCTAGTTTTTTTGGAAAGAAGCACACTAAAAAGTCCAAAAAAGCAGCGAACAAGCAATGAAAATGAAAGACTGAAAATGCCTTTTGTGTGGACAAATCCATGTCCTCAGGGAAACTGAGGTGCGGGGCGAGGCGCCGTCAGTAGCGGGGATGCTGCGCATCGGGCATCAGCCCTGAATCGCATCCCTCCGGCTCCCAAGCTCCCACCACCAGGAATAGGACTGAGCGCTGGGCTATTGCCTCTGCTCACCCCCCCGCTGCACCCCAAACCCTTCCTGCTCCCTGCATCCCCATGGGGGAAGCCCCCAGGGCATCTTGCTTTCTTCTTTTTCCTCCCAAAAAATACGCCAGGTTTGGTTTAAGGTTTGTTTTTTTTTTTGCAACAAAAGAAACTATTTATTTGGAATATGCATTACCAGTACAAATCAGGAAACTGTAAAACCTACACCTTGTTAGTATCGTCATAGAACATAAAAGTCTCAATTGGGATCAGAAAGACAGAGGCCTTTGTTTTTCTTTACAGAAGCAGAAAAGCTTAAAGTTTCAAAACCAGGTCGGAACAGAGAGTCTTTTTTTTGTAGGTTTTTTTTTTTTTTACATATTTGGAATCCATTAGGAAGAGAAAAAAAAGACGGGAAAAAAATAGAAAAGAAAAAGCAACTCAGAACAACTGGATCATCTTTACAAGGGATAGAAAGGGCTTTGCAAGAACAAAAAAGCAAACCGACAAAACCACCCCCCCAGGCAACATCTGATTTACATCGTCATAATAATAATAATAATAATAATAATAATAATAAAGGTGTATGAAAACAAAAGGACTCCAGGAAACCTTGGGATTAAAAAAACCACCCCAAACCCTAAACCACTGAGTGATGTGAAAAGCTCAGGTTTTTTTTTGGCGGAGTGGAGCAGGGAAATTGTTTTAAGAGAAAACTAAAGCGATGCCAACCGGCGTCCTCCTCAGCGCTTCTCCTTGAACCCCACTCTGCAGCCACCGAGATTTCGGGCTATATTTGGGAGCATTTTGGCCATGTCCCACCATGGCTGGGGGGCTGCCGCATGCCATCCCTTGTCCCTCATCCTTCCCAGCGCCCCTGTGCAGCTGGGGCTTGGGGCCAGACTGTGGGACTCCATCCTCAACGAGGTCCATGGTCGAAATCAGGTTGGTGCCTTCTTTGCTCCAAACCCGTCATTTTGGGGCCAAGAGCTGTGGTTGGGCTGATGGGTGCCTCCAAGCCAGGGCTCTTGCAGCAAACCCTCGGGGCAAGGGTGTCACGGGGATTCGGGGCAGAGCACAATGGCATTGAAGCCCACCACTGCCTATGCATTTTGGGGAGGATTCATGCCCTTTCATCACTTCCAGGCAGCCCAGCTTCGCCCCCAGGCATGGAGACCCACAGGGGCTCAGCACCCGACTCCCCGTCACCCCTCAGCATTTCTTCCCCAAAACCCCTCGGGATTAAGTCCCTCTCCGGAGACGTAATCTCCCTGCTCAGCCCCAGAGCAGCCACCCAAGATCTTCTGGGGTTGGGTGTCAAAATGAGTGGGGACCCCCCCATCCCAGAAAAGAGAAACACCCCCCCCAAAACCACCACCATCACTTTTCACATCACTTGGGTCACAGCCCAAAAGCGCAGAGAAAGCGGCAAGGCCGTCGTCTCGGACAGGTCAAAATAAACTCAGCATCATCATCAAAGCCCCCCCTCCCCTCCCAAATAATGCCAAAATAATAAAATAAAAGGTAATTTCTGGGTCTCAACGTTAAGAAACATAAAGTGTTAGACTGTACCTATTAATGCTCACTATTCCAACCATTTTTTTTCTTTTTAAAGTTTTACAAAATGAATTACCGTCACTTTTTAAACATTGTGTAAGAAGAAATGAGTGTGCACAACTCTACACTTTTCTAGCATTCTTGAACTAATTCACAAATGCGAGAAAATGGAAAAAAAAAAAAACCAAACCATGGCAAAAACAAACAACAAAAAAAAGAAGATGAATGTAGGTAGTTTGATGTTATAAACTATACAGGAATGAAGCGCTTGTTGCCACAGAAAGAACAGGGACGGGACCATCTCCCTGTTCAATTTTGCGTGCTAAGAGGGTCATTTTTTATTCTTTTATTATAAACACTATTAAATTCCGGCTGCGTTTTTGGTTTTTTTTTTTGGTTTTTTTTTTTTCTCCTTTATCTGAATATACAAGAACATTCATTATCAAATGTTCGTTATCATCAATACTACAAAGAACGAGACACAAATCGCAAGAAACAATGGAAAATGTTAATAAAGCTGAAAGAGTCGTCGAGTTTTTTTTGTGGTTTTTTTGTTTTTATTTTTTTTGAGTTTCTGCAGGTTTTTTTGTTTGTTTTTTGTTTTTTTGTTTTGTTTTTTTGGTATCGAAGTCAGGTTTTTCTGGGCAGAAAAAATAAAAATAAAAAAAAAAGAAGAAAAAAACCCACAACACTTGGAGTTGAGCGGGGGGGAAGGAGAAGAGAAACAAAACCCAAAATAAAAAAGCAAAGAAAAAGGCAAGCGAGCAGCTACGCCAACGTGAACCGGAGGGACAAACCGGGGAACCCAGGAGGTGATTTGCAAAGTACCGTGGAGGAGCAAGTGCCCTGCCCGGGCAGGGGGTGCCACGGGCAGGGGGTGCAGACAGGAGGGGCAGCAGTTGCAGGGCAGGGGAAGGCAGCCCCGGCACGGGCTGGCTCCAGTAAGCGGGTGGTTTTGGCTCATCCCTGGTTGGTTTCCAAGAGGTACTGTGGCATTCCCGCAGACACGGCACCGCTGCCGCTCCGGAGAACAGACCTGACCCAGTCCCATGTCCCTGAAATGCTTTGCTGGAACAGTTTCATGTAAAATAAGCTGGAAATGGTTAAAAGGCTGCACTGGGGGAGGCCACAGGAGGAAGAGGAGGAGAGTGGGAAGGTGCGCAGCTCAGAAAGATGGGCAGCACCTCCTAACCGTCCTCGCGGGGAAACAACCTTCTTGTTGCTCTTAACATATTCCCAGCTGGGAGGCAGCCCTAGACCTCGCACATCGCATCACGCTCTGCAGCACGGTCCCTGTCCCCAGGCACGGATGCGAAAGGAGAAGCAGAAAGGGTCTCACCGCTGGAGACACAAGGACTAAGCAAGGAGCAGCTTGTGCTGTTTCTCATCCACCTTTTCTGTTCTACTCTGATCCCACCAGCTCAGAAACAAAAAATCCACCGAATTGGGTCTTTTCGTATTTGGGGGAAGGTCACAAATTTCTGAGCAGATGCTTTGGAGCCTTTTGGGCTTGTTCCCCAGGGAAAGGCAGGCTTCACTTCCACTTCAGGCGAGTCACGCTGCTGGCCCCACACCGCAAGGTGACAGCATGTCGGAGCCATGGGCAGGAGTTGGGCCTACAGACCAACCACCATTATTTTTTCCAGCAGAAAGGTGGAAATTTTTCTGGCAGAGCTTTAATTTTAAATGGTTCCTGCTTAACGCTGCTCTGCGCGGGCAGTTCCCATCTCGAGATGGCTGGCACCAACACGGGCAGGGTGGGCATGGATGTACAAGAGGATGAGATGCGGCCAAGAGGTATTTGGATCCATCACAAGGTGTCAGACATGCTGCACCCACACTGATGCCCACAACACTCAGGGTCTTGCCGTGGGCTGGCTCAGCCTCCTCGCACCTGCTGGAAGAATCGGCGGCCAAAAGTACCACTCCGGCACAAAGCTCAGCCCGTTCCCCACGGCAAACTGGTGCGCCTCTGCACCCCGCTCTTCAACAAAAGCCGTGTCCTCCCAACGTCGGCTGCTCGAAGGGGTGTTTCAGCAGGACAAAGCTTTGCTTACCACCCGTCACCACTTGTCCAAAAAGCGGACCAGAAACCCCACGAGTGCTCCCGTGACTTGGAATGCCACTCCCCCAGTAAAACCAGCAGCGTCAGTTGAAAGACATCCCCAAGCAGGGCATCCACCCATCTTGCAGAGCCTTCACCCTCAAGCAAACCTGTTGCATTAACCGTTACCAAAAGCACCCAACGTGCTCACCCCACCGCATCCAGCCCCTGGGATCCTGCTGCCTGTCCCTTGCTGCCTGCCTGGCAGGGCTTTGGGAACGCAGTGGGTGCCACCAACCTCTGTGGGTCCTGCCTGCACTGGGGAACCCACCTCCTCCTCTTCCGCAGCATGGCACACTCCCAAAAACACAAGCCAACACACTGTGACACTCTCCTTGCCAGAAAAACTCTACCGCTGGCCTCCCTAGGTGCTGTGAGAGAACTGCTGGGGTCCCATCAACCATCTACACCTGATCCCGTACAAGACCGCAGAGGTGCTCAGTGCCTTCGTCATCAGCGATGGCCATTTCTTGTCCACCTCTGCCTCGTTTCCTTCCCTCCTCTCCTCCCCTTCAACAGCGAGCAGGGAGGATGGCGGGGTTTCATGGCTCATCCAGCTTTGGGATGTGCGGTGGAGCAGGGCAGGGACCGGGAAGTACTGGCAGTTTCCCCGGGGCTGGGAATGGGCCGGTACCTTTTGGAAGCGACAAAGAGCACGCCGGCTCCTTCTCCTACGTGCACAGGGGGCTGCATCCACCCGCCCCATCACCGGCAGTGCCCGATGGACAGCTGACCAAGGCAGGGCTGGGCACGGGGAGGCGATGTGCTGGCTGCGGCCAGGGCCAGCGGAGACGAGGCGGCAGCGGGGCTGCGGTGATGTTCCCCTATGGAGAGGTAGCGTGAGAGATGGGGGGGCGAGAGGGGCTGCCTGCTAGTAAAGGAGCGAGACGTGACTGAGGTACGTTTGTGGCTCCTCAGAAAGATGCCCAGCGTGAGGCCGTACACTGCTTTGGGGTTGTTTCGTGTGGTGGCAGTTGATTTTTGCTTTTCCTCCTTAAAATCCTTCTACCTGTCGACACATCTTTCGGTGGGAAGGGGTGGGGAAGGGAGCCCCTATGGAGAGGTAGCGTGAGAGATGGGGGGGCGAGAGGGGCTGCCTGCTAGTAAAGGAGCGAGACGTGACTGAGGTACGTTTGTGGCTCCTCAGAAAGATGCCCAGCGTGAGGCCGTACACTGCTTTGGGGTTGTTTCGTGTGGTGGCAGTTGATTTTTGCTTTTCCTCCTTAAAATCCTTCTACCTGTCGACACATCTTTCGGTGGGAAGGGGTGAGGGGAAGGGAGTGGTGTTGTGGCGGTGGCAGGGAGGGGGAGAGCGGCTTCTACCCAGAAAAGAAAGGGAAGAGAGTATAAAGAAGTGTCCAGATTGGCTGAAAAAAGCATCCCGACGAAGAGAAGAGAAGAGAAGGAGTCTTCTTGTGTGTGCTGATTGGGTTCACCTCCAGTCTGACTGCTGCGGTGTTAGGAGAGGCCCCCTCCCCTCCCGCCCCCGCCGGGGCCGGCTCAGCCAGGGATGCAATTTGCTGGGAGATCAGTTGGAGGTATCAGAGTGAACGCTGCCAGGGCCTTCTGTGGGGGAGGTCACCGACGACGGGGTAGTAGCGTCTTGCCAACCTCCATTAGCCTGCAGGAAGGGACACAGAGATGTTAGTCACCCAACGGCACGCCCAGCCCTACCCAAGCTACCCATCTGCCTCGGACCCGCCTGCTTCTCCCTCGGCAGAGGTCGATGTAGGAGGCAAAGATGTCCCCTCTGGCTCCCCCATGCCACCACAAACTGCAGGGCTCCATCAGTGGGATGGGGCCAGTTCTGTCGAAAACAAGGGTTTTGATAAATTGCAAGTGCTCACGGAAATTCTGTCCTTCAAAAAAATATATTTTTCTGCAGAAACCCTGAACTCTGGTGGTTTGGATTTTTTTTTACCCCCAAATAGGACCCTTCCCCATATGGAAGGAGGAAAATAGCAAACACCTCACTCCAGAAACCCCACTCTCAGACATCATCTGGACCTAGGTGCTATGAACACGCAGAACAAGCGATGGGTCCCAAGGGACCTCTGAGCCATACCGTGTCCCCCAGCATCGCTCCATGTCTCCCTTGCCACCTTTCCGGGCACCCCTCCTCCTGCACAGTCCCTGTGTGTGGGGAAGCCATCAGTACCAAGCCTTGTCGTGGGGAAGACACGCTGCCCACACACCTCTCCTGCCACCGTGAAGACCACATTTGGGGATTTGGGCCACCCCTCTGCTCCCAATGCAGAGCGTTCCCTTCCTTGTTTTGCAGTAAAACCACAAGCAAATTTTTGCCGGCCGGGGGCTGGTCCTCTGCGCCCCCCATCACCCCTCCTCGAGGGACCCCAAGCCACAGAGTAATGGAGGTGCCACCACCATAGCCCATCCAAGGATTCGTACAGCAAAGCAGGGTGGGCAACTCATTTCTCCTCCTAAAAACAGACGCAGAGCCAAATTCTCCAGCCTCTCAAGGGCAGAGCTACCCAGAGGGCCCTGGCTGCCGCAGGCAGGAGCCAGCAGCGCACAGAAGCTGCTCCTCTGCGGCTGCCATCCCCTTCAGAGAGGAGCAGATGTCGCACCCAACCTCCTCTGCTCACTCTGACATTGATTCAGTGCTCAGCTAATTAATCCTTCCCAACTCCTGCCCACATTTGAGTGTTAGATGTGCCCATCCCGCTGCCTCCAGTGCAGGGCATTCATCACTGGCCCCCGACAGTCCCTGCTTGCCGGGACCCTGCAGACCCCCAAAGTGGGGTAAGGGTAGGAAAAGCCTCATCGCCCCAAGGCACTGAGCAGCCTTCCGGGACTTGCCAGCGGGTTGTCCATGCTGTTGACCAGCTCCTGCCTGCCCTAGAGGCAGCCGAGATGGGAGCAAAGAGCTGACCACAGGCGAGCCGTGGGAACCCACATTTTGAGATATGAAAACACCTCGCAGTGGGACACGCACAAAGCAGAGAAGACAGAGGTGTGCACACACACAACAGGCTTGTTTGTTCTTCCATGTGCAGGTGGGTGCAAAGGGGTTCAGGCAACAGCAAGGAAGACAGGAACCGTGACCTGAGCTTGCTAGCAGGTTAGCAAATCCCGTTCTACTTCACCTTGGGTGCAACCATGAAACCAGACTATGCACAAACATTACCAGCCCCGCATGCCCCCCGCCTGCAGAGACCCTGGGCTTGCCGTGCCCACCACCCCCGCCAGCTTCCATCCACACCTGGGCCCCAACCCACCGTCCCTGCGCTCCCCGAGATGCAATACCCACCCTTACACGTCTTGGACCGCTGCAAGAGGCAGCAATTACTGTAGATCATCAGCCCGACAATGACAGGCCACGTAAAGAGAGACACAGAGCCAACTCCACCGCCCTGAGACTGGCATATTCAAGTACACTTAGGACATTAATAGCAATTTACGTGCCATCAGTGAGAGAGAACCACAATAGCTGTGCTGGCAGCCTCTTATTACCAAGCCTGTTATTTGTTGGAGTTACAAGCTATAATCACAACAGAAACTTTCAAAACCCTTATCTTCCGTGACGCACCAAATCTATTTCAGAGCCGTAATTGCTATGTCACCGGAGAGTTTGCTGCTTAATGCACTCAGATGCCATTTAGTGTTTGCAGGGTCATTACGGCGAGCAGGAGGGGGGAGAGTGGAGGGGGCCGTGCAGAGCAGGGCTCCATCCCTGTTGTGCTCAACTATTTTTAGCGAGGCTTTTGTGTGCCAGCCGTGGTTGGAAGGAGCGAGAGGGAGAGTGTCTTGCAGACAGCGATTGCGGTGCCCCCCAAAATGCTGGGGACCCCCATTGCACTCGAGATTGGGAATCAGCCTTCATGTGTTGCAGGAGTTTGTGTTGCCAATGACCACCTCAGTGGCATCCAGTGGACAGACAAGAGGATGTTGGGGAGAGGCTGACCCGGACTGTGGCACCCTCCACATACCCCACACCCTCCTGATCCCCCAGCCTGGGAAGGCCCCAAGTTACGGGTCAAGCAATGGAAAGGAGGCCTCAAGGCTGGCCATGACTTTATCATCTTGATGCCATCCTTCAGTACGGACAAGCTGTCCATGAGGAGGCCGGATCCTTCCCCAGGCAGAGGGCATGTAGGCACTATCCACACTCATCCCTCCTTTCCTGGAGTTCGCCCCATTGCTGCATGGACCAAGCCACGTGCAGGATGCATCTGATTCCACCTAGCCGGCCCTGCCTCTTTCCAAAGCAAGGAGATCCCTTGGGATCTGACTGTAGTAAATCCCTTGGGATCTCCCTCAAAGATGAAGGAGTCTTCTGAGGAGGCTGCTGCTCCTCACAGACCCTCTGAGGAGCCCCTGCACACAGCTGTGACTTCTTCAGGAGGGGGAGAAGCCCAAGACAGAGCAATAGTCTCCAGGACATCTCTTCATACGTCACCTTCTGGTGCCAGAGCACAGGCAAGGCCTTGGTGGCTGTCCAAGTGGTGGAGCCCCGGTGATGGATTGCTGAAGCAACTGGTTTTGGTGCCCATTTCCATAGGTCTCACAGCGTTTTTGTCACCTCCAGCAAGTCTGGTTGGCTCTCTGCCCAGGCCTCCTACGTGTGGCTGGGAGATGACTTTCTGCCAATTTTTAAAGGCATCTTCTGCTTCGCATGGAGGCTGTCTCGACGTCCCACCTTCTGTGACCAAATCCTTGTCCCACCATTGATGGGACAGGGTGTCAGGTCAGCCTCCAAACACACCAAATACCAGCAAGTCTGACAGATGGGGAGTAGCCTCAAATAGGTTTCAGACCTCTGAGCTTTTAAGAGCTTGTATCAGGGTCTCCTTATGATACGCACTAAAGCTCTTATTACACACCAGAGAATCCAGCCTTGTCTGGCCATCACTTTCCAAGGGTCACAGTGGCAGTCTTCAGGACGCACCAAGGCATCCCTGATGGATGGAGCTTGGGCACTGAAGCGCTGCCAGACCAACTTCCATATCCCAGCTCATGATCATGATCATGAACCGTAGGTTAATCATGATGGTGAACCGTAGCTTGCTGAGGAGCAGAGCAACAACTTTCTTTTCAAGGCTCAAATTCTTAGAGAAAAGGGTCTCAGCACAAGCGAGGAGGTCTCACCTCCTACAGGTACCAGTGCGTGGTGATCCTCGCTGACAAGAGTGGCTGCAAAACTCAATGGCACAACCTGCCACTGACCACGACCACCATGGTCACACACACTGGTCTGTAAATAGGCACAGCTCTGCGCAATAGCAGTATTAAATCAAAAACTTTGCACTCTGATGAACTTCAAAAATAGCCCCTCAATTTAGACTTTTAAATGATCTATAAATTAAATTAAATAAAGTCCAAAAAGAAATTTCTGAAAGAGTTTTTCTTTAAGATTACTATAGCTCATTCATTCATTAGCAGATGGGGGAACTAAAACACTTTGTGGATTTATGGCCACTGGGCAGCGGCAGGAAGGGCAATGTTTTGGGTTGGGACCCTCCAGAGGATTATGGCAATAAAGATTCAACTTCTACTGGAACCCACCAGAACCTGGACATCTAAATGCTTTGAAAGCCCTAGCCTCAGGGACCTCCGGCTGGGTATACACGCGGACCCCCCCCAAACAAGCACTGTCCAGAGGGACCAGACACTTAACACCTCTCACTTAATGGTGCAAAACCCCTCAACCTCAAAGCTTGCAAAAAGGGCTGGATCAGGCCCCAAACATTCCCTCCTTTCAGGTGGGGGGGTCCCTCCTTCCTATCAGTGCCACCCAAGGCTGGGTATCCTCAAGACGGCTCCTGCCTCTACCACCCCTCCATCACCAAGAGCATCCCCATCCCTTGCTGGGACCGGCACTGCCCAACGCCGTCTCCACCTGCAGAGGAGAAGGCGGCTGTTCTTGCTCTGCCTCAGCCATCACTGCGGGTCATGAGATCGTGATGGCTGGGACATCGCCCATTATCCTGCTAACGATGCAGAACTGACTCCAGCCCTTTTCGCCCCGCAGAGCAGTCTGTCAGCCATCGAGCAGCAGAGCCACGGAGGGAACTGAGCTTTGGGTAGATTCCTGTCCTCAGCTGTCATGACTTACACGCATTTAAAAATTCATCCTCCATCAAGGAAGGCAAACCCCAAGCGTTGTCTCCCCTGCCAAGGTTTGCAGCGGTGGAGCTGGGCAACCTGCCACTGACTTCCCAGCTCTGACGGGCTCCAGGGATGACTTAACCTCAGCCCCGTGCAGACATCTTTGTGACAGGGCTCTCAACTAGGTTTTGGCTCATCTCCTTTCAGCAGCTCACAGGGATGCTAGGGTGACATGGGAATGGCAGCTTTCTGTGTCACTAGCAGCTTTCCTCCACATCCCGCTGCCCGTCCTTGGCATTAAAGGGTTCAGGGGAGAGGCAGGGAAGCCCTGCCTGCTACAAGACAGCCACCCTGCCTGCACTGAGCAGCTTTCCAGGACCTTGCCCAGGACCAATGCTCCCCGGAGGGCAGCCATACTTTGGGGGTGGACAAACTGAGGTCTGTCAAGGGACTTAGCTGGACAGGAAGACATTAAGTGACAATAAAAGCTACAGGGACAAGCATGCTGCCTGGGATACGGGGGAAGCAAAACATTCGGGGACAGAGAGACAACCTAGAAGATGCTTCCTAAACTATTTGCTCAGCTCTGGACTCCCTGCCTTGCTCCCCATGCCTACCACAGCTTTATGGGGAAACGAGGCGTCACCCCCAAACCCAGGTGGCCCCTTTGCCCACTTGCCACCCTGCCCTTGTCTGAACAACATCCAATTCAGGCCAATTTGGGCTCCTGCCCTCCTAGGAAACCAGCCTGAGCAGCCATCAGATGCCACCATCCCGGGTCCCCGTTTGCAAAGCGCAGGGGGGACCGCTGAGCCCATGCCGCTCTCAGCCCACCAGTTCCCAGTGCTGCTCGTGGTAACAGCACTGTGGTTCTCCCAGTACCACAGCCAGAAATACCAGCCCAGCCCTCCTCGTCCTATTCGGCTTTTGAGTTTCTACTACCTCTTTCTTCTCCTCTCCCCCATTGCCCTCTCCCTGCCTCGTAATCTCCGGCAGCAACCCTCCCCCCCAAATTTTGGCTTAACCCAGCCCACTGTTATTTTCCAAGCCAACTGCAACCATAATCAGCTCAGCCTCTTTCCTTGGGGGTATTTTAATTTATACAAAAGTATCATCTCTTATCATGATCAGCCTGCGATTCATTTACTCTCCAAGTATTAAAAAGCCAGAAAGGGAATAAATTCAGCACACGGAAAAATTAATGCGGAACGATAGGCTCTTTCATGTGGCATTTCCAAGTGCCGTTTTTGCAACGGGCTTATGTAATGAGACATAATTATCTGCACATGTTCAATTACATTACTTCACAAATCCTCCCTGCCTCTGCCTCCTGACGTCAAGCTGCCCGCTAAGCCCTGGCGCCCGCAGGAGAGGGGAGCACAACCCCCCATCCTGCTGCACCCCTTTCCCTGCACCCTCTCCCTGTGCCAGCAGTGGCTGCTCACATGCTGATGGCCTGAAGATGGTTACACGCAAGGTTACAAATGGCACAAGCCTCGGCCAGGAGGGTGATGGGACTGGACGGTGCACCCCACCAGGGTGCTCAGCTGCAGGACCACCGTCCCATCCAGAGGACCACCGCCTTCCTGCCCAGCCCGAGACCACCCCACCTCAACCTTCAGCCTCCTCGATGGGGACCGCGGCAGCTAGCCACATCCAGGGCCAGCCACCCCCTCCTCCGTGCCACCCCAGACACCACCGCCACCACCCACTCGGCGCTCACAGCCTCCTTTTCCAGGCTGCCCTCTTCTCCCAGCTTGCTGTCACCGCTGCTGAGATGGCAGACGATTGATCTGAGAAATGCAGTTGGATTGCTGTCCCGAATCTACACTGGGTTCTCCTTGTGTGTGTCTGATCGATTTCCCCCTGTGTGACACAGCTTGTCGCTATGAATTTTCATGCTAGTCAGAACCCGCCAGCACACCCAAGAACAAGGAGAAGATGCTCCAGAGACCACCCTCCCCCTCGCATCCTCCCCGAGTCCGGTTGGGCGAGGTTTTCTTGGGTTGACGTTGGTTGGCTTTGTTTTTTTTTTTCTCCTTTTATTTGCAACCGTTATTGCCGCCAACCCCATCACCACTGTGCTTTCAGATGCTGGCCAGGGATGGGTTATTTTTAGATGGTCGCTCCGGGATGGTGCCATTGGCCTCTGCATGGAGCCATCTCTGGACCGGGGCATTCGTGGTGACATTCCCCACTGCGGTTAGGCGAGGTGTCACCTGTTTAGCAGCTCCTCTCGGCCGAGCACGTGTGGCCGCAGGTGCCGGACGAACGCTGATCGGCTCTGACAGTCCTAGACGCCAGCTGCCTGCACAAAGCCTGCCCGGTCGCCACTTTTTTTGTGGGCAAAGCTCTGCCGTTGGCGTGACCGATACAGAAGCAATAAACTAGGTGACCGTAAAAGCAAAGACAAGTCCTACTAAGTGGCATTCTGAGCCCTATGGCTTTGAAATAATTGGTAGTGAGAGAATAAAAATGAAAAAAAAAAAAAATAAAACAAGAACCCAAGCCTATTTTTTTTTTTTCTTACACTGATGCCCTGCGGACTATACATCTGACTTGCTGCGAGTCCGTCACTGTATCCTCCTGTCTGGCTGATAACATGGCGAAGGGTATCCACCTAAACAGACCAACGACAACAAAGACACAAATTAGAGTGAATGAAAGGTTAGTGGGCAAAGCCACTTCGGTTCATCTTTGGCAAGATAAAAACAAACAGTAATAATAACAATAATAATAAAGGTATATATTTAAAGAGGGGGAAAAGAGAACCACAGCTGGTCTCGTGGTGAGAGCTGAGCCAGAGGACTGCTCCTGCCTCCCTCACCACCCCCTGCCTGCCCCGGTGGCCCCGTCACGCTTTCCTTGGTCCCGAGTCTTTTGACAAAAAGAGCAGAGAGGGAGAACAGCATGGCAAGCATGGGGTGGGACCTCCTGGAGCACATCGCTGCCGCCGGCTCCACCATCATGCTCGAGGACCCACGTTCCTACCCCCCTTCAACCCTTCAGCCCCAAGCACTGGGAAGCTCACGGCAGTGGAAGAAGATCCTCGGAGCTGGCCAAGCGCCTTCATTTTGGAGGGCCCAGAGAGGGAATATACCTACCATGGCAAAGGCACTGGCAGCTCTCCTCCGGACACCCGGTTCCTCTCCCTCCACTCCCCCAGCCCAGCCCCAGCAGCGGTACGTGCAGCGAGCACGTCTTGTTGCCCACGGACGGCACGCTTGCTCTGCATCCAGCACTGTGAGGGGAGCAACCTCAGCTTTAGAGAGCTCTCCTTGCCTGATGCAGAAGTGTCAAAGTGGCTGTCATCTCTCAAAACAGTACAGAGCCTTAGACGCCAGAGAGTGGACTCATGGCACATCTGGACATCGGATGGGAGGTGGGAGATCTGAGTGAGTTCCTGGCTATTTTAAATTCTTTCTTTTTGCCCAAAGCACGGGTTGAAGTTTCAGTAACGCTGCTCAAAGCTCCCTTGCTCTTTCTTGCTGGTGTGTACATGGGTGGTGTGAGTGCCTGTGCTTTGGGGAGGTGGGGAGATGATGAGGGGTGGCTTTTAATTAAAAAAAATAAAAAAAATCTAGCTGTTTATTTGAGCATTTCTCGCCTTTCAGTAGACACCTGGTTTGGCATCAAAGGAGTAAGTGGAAGCTTGTAAAATGAGACACCAGTCCAAACATCTGGCCCCTTCCCTTGGAAGAATAAAGCAAGCAGAACCTAAACCTCAGCTGCTTTCGTTTGAGTTCATGCCTGTTCTCCTGAACCTCCTCTCCTCCTCCTACGACTATCAAGCCAGAGCCAAATGCATTCACAAAGTGTGGGCAAGTCTCCTCAAGACCATGGTTGTTGGTTTGGTTGGGTGTTTGGTTTTGGTTTCTTTTGGATTGATTTTTTTTGGCGGTTGTTGCTGTTGCTTTTTTTGGTTGGTTGGTAGGTTGGTTTTTTTGGTTTGGTTTGCCTTTTTAAGTGTTGGTTGGTTCGTTTGTGCTGGTTGAGATTTGCTCTTTTCGGACGGGAGGGAGAAGTGCCAATACAATCAAAGGCTCCTCCAACACTAATGCATTCACTGGCAGTACATCGGATGGGTCCCTACCTGTGACTGCACGTTGGCTCCAACCTGGGCCCCTTGGTAAGAATCCCCATTGAGAGACTGCACGCTCATGAACAAATCTCCAGAGTTTGACATGTTAAAAGAACTGGAAGAACCTGGAAAGGAAAGAGTGAGGCACCTGAATCACAGAAAGGAAAAAGATCCACCCCATGACTCTCAGCCAAGAGGAAGGAACAACATGCAAAGCAACCACAAAACCAAAACACACAGTCAGGTTAGTAGTATGAAGAACAGAGCAAGCAAAAACAAAAAAGGATGCACTCTTGAGGTTATTCAAAGCCACATGTTGTTACAGCTCAATGCCAAGAACATTCTTCAACAGCTCCTCAGCTGGAGGAAGGATTCTTCATGCTCTCAACTGAGACAAACAAAACCCAGCCTGGAGGACTCGGACAGCCCTTTCCCTTCGTTTCAGGGCATCAAAATCCTTCAGGCAGCTTTGAAAATCTTGGTTGTTGGAGGTGTCCACCTGGCAGACTACACTGCAGAACAGAATTACCCAAACAAGCCTCACTATCAAGAGCGGAAGCCTTTTCAGCAGGGCAAACCAGGCCCACACTTACTGCTGTTTCCAAGAAGCTCAGATCAGCATGGGTAAGTCTATACTGCGCTGCTCTCTGCAGGGTGAGCACATCCAGACACCATCCAGTTCCACGTCTGGAGCTCCCGCTGAGCCACGGGGAGCTCTGCGAGGGAGCGGTGCATGGGGTGTGCCTTCAGGACATCAGGAACCCATCACTGGTGGGAACTGCAGCGCACCAGGAGCAAAGGCTCATGAAAACGTGAAGGCACCTGGGCTAGCCTCCCAGTACCCATCACGTCAGCAAGGTCTTTCATCGTGATGGGCCATGAGAGAACGCAAGGGTGTCACAGCCCTCCTGGGCCAGCTGCCCCAGAAGAACGAGCTCTGTAAGCAAATTCCCCACCGCATGCACCAGTCGCCAACGTTACGCTAAAAAATGATAACTTGAAGACAACTGGGTGGGATCAGGGAAAAAAAAAAAACAAATGAAAAGAAAAAAAAAATAATCCCGCCTTTGCAGAAACAAGGCTTTCTGCTTCCAGCTTCAAGATATCTGAGCACCTCCTCAACTACTGAACAGGAGAAGCAAACCCATCATGTAACTGGAAGGCGGGGGAGGAGGGAAGGGGGTTAAAAATAAACAAAAAGTTTTATGGGATTATTTCAGAACTTATCGTGCAGATCAGCGCGTTAAGTGTGAGACAGCTCAACGTGCAAGGTTTGGTTATATACATGACGTTAGCCTTGGAAAGGAGAGACTTCAGGGGCCCAGGTCAGCTATGCTTTCAGCTCCAACCCCAAATACACTCTCATCATCTCCACTGCCACTTCCAACTTGGAAGACTGGCAACCACAGTCCTGGTGGAATTGCCCAACTACGGCTCATGCGTACACTCTGAGAAACGCCTGGCAATCCCCCTCCCTTTGCTGGAGAGCGAAGAAACACTCTGGACAGACCCCAGCTCTGCCCTGGAGGTGGACCAGGAAGGCTCCTCTGAAGGAAGCCACCTCCAAGAAAGGTCAGGGAGCAGGTGGGAGGTCTATGCTGGAGACTTCATGTTCACTAAACTCTCTGCTGCTCTCTTTGAAACTGGCTCTTTTGTCAGGTGCTGTCAATTCTCAGAATTGAAGGAAGGCAGAAACATCATTGCTAGATACAACATCCAAGACAGTCAAGAGAAAGACTCATCTTGAGCTCAGTGAGTCTTGGATCAGGACCCTCCCACCAGTGCCTGAAAAGAGCAGAGCCAGGAATAGCTCATTGTCTGTGCTCACTGTCAACCCTGCCCAACCTGTTTCAGAGAGCAATCCCACAGCACAGTGTAACCGGGACTAGTCAGAAGGCAGCTGTAACCATCACCTACTCTGCTCAGCTGGTGAAGGGCTCCTGTCACTTCCCGACCTCTCAGGTTACTTGTTATTTTAAAGGCAAAAAACCTAGGGAAATGAGCTGGCAGACTGAGGATAGCCCAGCCTGACACTGCTCAACTTTAAGCATGAAGATGGATACTTTTCACATACACGAAGATGCTTCCTACCAGGTTTTCTGAATGATCGCTTTGACCACTGGCACGAAAAGCACAGGGCAGGAATGTGGCTTCGTACTCCTGCAGTGGCTGAGAACCTAAGAACTTTGCAGCTACCACTCACAAGAAGCAGAGAATATTCTCCTATTCTTTTAAGGTGAGCAGAAACCTTTGAGATCACACAAATAATCAGTGGCAGAGCTGGGAACAGAACTCGGGAATCCCTGAGCACCTGACAGGGCACTGCTATTGCTCTGCCTCCAGCAGAGCAACATTTCATCCCACCTTGCCCTACCAAAAGAAAATTATAACAATAATAACAAATAAAAATGCCATAAACTTAATTGATATTTTACTGAAACTTAACAAACCTGGCCGTAAAATTGAGACTGGGAGGGAGGAAATAAAAATAAGCAAACAGCCACAAACTCTAGTTCTGAAGAGCGCTGGTGTCTTGGAAATCATGAGGAGCGCTGAAGATGTCACTTACAAGATATACGCTGCTATTGGCACAGGGTATTTTTACAATATATGTGCATATCTAAATGGTAAATATGTCTTGCCGCTGTTGTGGATGCAAAGATAAATATGCACATACCAATGGCCCTGCATGTATGGATGCATTTGTATCAGAGGCATAATTGCAGAGCCCTATGTGCTGCTGCTCTGCTGCATCAGCACTCCGCTGTCTACGTATTAGCCATGTATGAAAATTACGATGGCCCAAACTCTCAGAGACAAGGCTAAGAGGGGCTGATGGACTGGGGTGGGAGAGCGGGCAGGAAGGTGAAGAGCCCTGAAAATTAAGACTCTGGTATCCTCCATGGAGACAAGATCCAGTAATACAAGTCAAATCCTTCCACTAGAGGAGGCTCCATCATAAATCTAATCTGTCCCTCTGAAAGGCTCCATTATAAACACACCAAAGGTTTTCAGTGGTCATAATTTGATCTGGGGCTTCTCAAGAACTGAGAAGTAGCAACCATCTTTGAGCTTGTGAACCCAGGAGGAAAGGGTTCTTATCTTGGCATGGAAGTCCCTTGATGCTATTGTGTGTAGACAATAAAAACCACCAGAAAAACCAACACTTTTCATGACTTGTAGCAGTGTGGAACAGTGGTTCATCTTCAGCATCCAGACATCTTATCAAACCCAAGACCTATCAACACTATTCCTTATTGTTGAGTTTCTATCAGGGCATCACCAGCTTCAGAAAGAGTGGTGGAAATGTTTAAACAAGCCATGGCACTCAGCTCTTGCCGCTGGGTGAAAGCCTACATCAAAACAATGCCTGCAAAGAGATCTCTTCTACCCCTAACATTTCTGATGAACAAAACCCACTTCAAGTTTGCCTTCAATTTAAAAATCTTCACAAGCTTGACTGCTGGTATTTCTTGCACCACTTCTCCAGCTCTTCAGAGAGCTGCTTCTCCAGCTTCTCTAATGTCTTCTCTAACGTTTTGACAGTCTCCACTTCCACCTCAAATTTTCCAGGACCTCTAACAAGTCCTTTTCTCTAAAGTATCCGACAATTCAAACAGCATCAAGAATAAACAAACATGGTAATGGTGTTCATTGGAGCTGGAATCAAGCCATCCTCATCTGCTTCCTCATACCACCTACCACCAATGAGACAGAGATCCAGCACACTGAACCACTGAAGTCAACTTTGGTCACATATACAAGACTCCTAGCTGAAGTCAGTGGCAATGATATATATGCATTGAGAGCACAGAATTTAACCCCCCTGTAACTTTTCCTTGTGTTTCTACCATGGCCAAAGATGATGGAAAAACTTGATGGACCATGTAGCTCCTCAGCTGGACAAAGCCACCGAGTTTGATAGCAGGTCTAAAAGCCTGGGCTCACCCACCAGGACATTTGTTCTTTTTCACTTGCCAACCAACACTCAAGACAGTGAGACCATGATCAGAACAGCCTCTCTGCTGAAGCAGGATCCTCTCCAGTGCTGCGCTCTGGACAAGTGATTGCCACAAATGGAGGAAGGCAAAGAGAGAAGATATAGCAATCAGGCCTGTGCCTCATGAAGTACATTTCCAGACAGCATGATCCCCTCCATTAGCAGCTTTAAAAGAAGATTTTTACAAAACAAAAGGGTGAGCAGGAAAAAACCAGCTCAGGACAATTTTGGCTGCTCTGCATGGAAGATTTCACTGGATGTCATCACCTGTGTGTGGCCCTTGAGGAGTCTGGTTGGCAAAAGGGTCTGCCCACATAAAATAGCTTTCATTTGCCATGTGGTTTTTGTGCTGAGATTGTCCAGGCAATCAAAGTGAGGATGGGGAGTTGTTAGCCCAAATGAGCCAGACATCTCAGCTTATTTGAACATCTGGCTGATAAAGCCCAACTGTGCATATTCAGGATGAAAAGGTGTTTGACATTCAGGCCTGGGTGACTGAGGACGGGGGACCCTGCTTTGAACGTGCCAGATGGCTAGACAGATGCAATCCTTGCCCTTGTCAATGTGTGGCCAATCTCTTTGACTGACTGTAGCCATTCACCGATCTCCAGTAACATGGGCATCAGTGCAGAGAACAGATGGGTCTGCGTAGCCACAGCAGAAATGAATTTAGCTCCTGTCCCAGGTCCCATCGCACCCAGTTCCACCTCCTCTTCCAATATCATGGCCCTCCAGGGACTACATTGCTGGTCGCTTCTTTCTCATGACCTATCCTCTGCCTACTCTCTTCCTTTCCACATGCCCTACAATGTAATTAAACTAGAAGGTCCTAAAAATTCTCCACAAATCCAGCCTTTGTTCAGGCTCCTTCCTCACCAAAGTCTCAGTTTCAATGATCTGAAAACAGAAAAAAGTCCATGGTATAAAAGGAGAGGCATCATCCATCTTAGTCCTTCACTTCTTCATCCACTTCTGACATTCCTCCCAGGGCAATTCAGCACATCTGGATGGCTCATGGCCCGTGACACCATCCTCCAAATCTTTCACAGACAGGTTATTTCAGATCTAGCGTGTACAGGTGTGCTTCTTGCTGCTAGCACCTCCAGGACAACCTGAAGCAGGGGAGGTCACACAACTTCATATGTTCTCAGGATGTGCCTTTGCCCCACAATGTGGCAATGCAGGGATGCTTGACTGAGCTGTTACATCCGCATGGCTCAGCTGGGGAGATCTCAACCTGGGATGCCACTGTTGGAGACAAAATCCTGAGGCCCTTCCAGCTGTCTTCTCAGGAGATGACTACAAGGACATCCAAAACCACTATCTCTGCAAGATGACACAGAGACTATTGCGGTGCTGACAGCAGGACTCCCTGCTGCTCTGCCACTGCTGCAGCATACAGGGAGGGTGGTGGGATCTGGGCCAGGTTAGAAACACTTTGCTTCTAGCAGAAGAAAGATCTCCATGGCCTGCGAGCTCCCCTCGCACTGATGTGCTGCTTTAGCACCGCTGCCACATTAGGCACGTGAAAAGAGGTCAATGTTTCTGGAGTACAGACAAGCGAGCCAGAAAGAGGACCCAGGAGCTCAAGTCTTACACGTTAATAACAAGACTGTTTGTCCTTCCTTGAAAGTGGAGTGTTACCCAGGGATTATCTTAGCTGTTTACTGCAGGGTACCGGCCAATTTATCTTTGAAACAGCCGTGTTACTGCCTGTGGGGAAGGCGAAGAAGCAGCCTCGCACCGGAGCACTATTTAACTGGGCAGGCACTGGGGAAATGCCTATTCCACTACATGCAGGCCAGATCCAAACCCGTTTAAGCAATTTGAAGCTCTTCCCTTGCTATTCCAGACCTTTAGATCTGACTCCATTTGAAGAAAGAGGAAAAGAAGGAAAGCTGTGTCTCTTCGGTCCAAGCTGATGTGGACTGCAGGACAGCATCACAGGCAGTAGGCATCTCCCTCAACACACGCAATTCTGCTCTCTACCCTCCAGCCTTTTCTACATGGGAGTTTCAATGTCAAGAGACTCCACCTGACCAGGTATTTTGAGTGAGCTGTTTGGAAAGGATGACATTTTTAAAACTGAAGCTAACAGCAGTTAAAACAATGGAAGGAAAAGGGAAAAAAAAAACCAAAAAGAAAAGAATCAAACAAAACTCCTGCAAACCATCTGTCCCTGCAGAATTCTGCCGCATCCACCTGAGCCCTCTGAGCACCTCAGCCGAGCCAGAACAGGCAGCACAGCTTGCTCACAGGCAGCCCTGGGCGAGGAGGGAGAGATGCCTTCCAGCAGTATTTCTGACCTGCAATCAAAAGCTGCAACATCTCTGCTCTACGTGGCTCTGGGGGGCAAACCCCTAGCAAGTAACATGTCTCCTGGAAACTAAGGGGTTGTGCGCAGGGACTTCTCTCTGCTGCCCAACTGAATAAGCCTTCTACCACTTGCTTCTGTGCAAGCCGTCTACACGAGTCCCTGCGAGGTGTGGACGAGCTCCCCAGCACAGACCGATCAACCACTTGCTTACCACATTAGCTCGCGGATAACGGACTGCCTTTGCCCTCGCACTGGGGGGTTGGTTTGGGAGATCAGCTATAGATCCACACCGGTGGATTCTCCCCTTGTTTGACCCTTGGCTCTGCTTTCTCCACCTTCCACCCAAATCCTCCAGATCTGGGGGTGTTTCTGGGGTGTGATTCCTCTGATACCTGTTACAGGTTGGGTTGCGCTCACTACAGAAGCACATCCTGATAGCAACCAGTGTGGGGTACCACCGGCGGTCTATTAAACATCCAGCTTCTCCTGCTGCTCACCATCCCCTTTGCTCCCACAACGTTTCCTTCCTTTTAGTAGCCTACCTGATAATAGCAAGCATCATGCCCCACTGAAAGGGTACCATGAGCAGACACTGAGCTCAAAGGCACAAGAGTGACACGTTCCCACTCTCCCTCCCACCCCTAAAAAGAAAAGAGGCACACAGATATTTGTATGGAGAATGAAGTACATGGCACCCATCAAGATCCCTTTTTTTCCTCCTTTTAATCAAGTCCTAATTTTCCATTGCTCTTGGGAGCGGAGCACAACCAGCCGACCACAGCCTGGGATCATTTGTGGGTCGGCCGTCCTCGTGGCAGGTACCACGCATGAACTAAGCATTGTTCTCTAGCGGAGGAGTTGAAATCTGGGCAAAGTGCTCTGTGCCTTTGACCCTCAAAACAAACAAATGCAAACCACAGCAAATGGGCAGGAAAGTGGGAAAGGGAAGGGAACGACCCATGGATTTCCCTGGATCGCACTGACACAAACGGAAAATAAAATTCACACAGAGCACACTCTTGCAGGTGATCCAGATACTGTCATGTAAGCAATCAAAGGTAATCACAACAGAAAGAAAATCAAAGTATAAAAATCTACCCAAAACAACCCCCAAAATGGCATGAGTTAGGACATCCCAGAAACGTTGGGGTTTATCCATTAGGGCCACTCATGCTTTCAGCCCCAGTGAAACAGAACCATTATGCAAGGACTTTTTTTCCACTTTTTTTCTCCTCCCGAAGTGCAAGCAATCCCAGCAATCTTTTTCCAGATAATTTTTCTGGTTTTGTATTTACCATTCATGCATATAACCCCCAACGTGGCACCATCAGTCACAAGGTCTGATCACATTGCTTTTCCAACAAAAAACAGAACAGGGAAAGGGAAGAGAAAAAAAAGAGAAGACAAGAGAAAAGAGGGAAAAACCAAACAAAAAAAAGGCAAAGAAAACAAAGTACCCCCACAAAATAACCCCAAAACCCAAACCCATCTCTCTTTTTTTAAAGACCACAAAAGTGAGCCAACCAAAACTAGAAAATAAAAAACTGAAATAACCAAAATGAGAAAAAGAGAAAGAGATTAGAGGGAAGGGGGAAAACGAACAAAAAACTGAACACTAATGACCCAAAATAAAAAAAACCAAAAAACTAACCAGCTGAATTGGGAGTTGAGGGTGAGTTAGCCTGGCTTCCATGGGCTGACACATTGGTAGCCGTGACAGCCGTTTTGGCAGCATAAATATTGGCTTCCTCTTGAAATTTACCTATGTTCTTCTTGTACCGGATTCTCTTATTTCCAAACCAGTTTGATACCTAGAGCGAGTTTAAGAGAAGACAAAGACATTAACGTTTCGACTCTGGAGATTGCAGCTGGATGAGGAAGGTGGATTAGTTCAGGTTAAGCAGTGCATATTCTTCCCCCCTCCCGTTTCCTAGCTGTGGAAGGAAGACCTTCTAACTGCGCGTGCCAGACCAAGCCCAGGAAAGGTGGTGGGACCCCCTTGGGAGGGCCAGGTTTGTGTGGATGCATCTGGTTCCTCTATGGATGGGACGTCCACTAAGGGGATGCTCCACATGAACCACTAGACCCACCCCACAAAAATATCACATGGGTTTAAAAAAAACTGGGAAAGTGAAATGACCCTGAAATCACACAATCTGAAAATGAGTATGTGTCATTTTGGAACTTTTTATTTGCCCCCTCCTCGGTGTCCCTTTGACAGGGACAGATGCCCCGATTCCCAGATGCCCCTTCTCCTCCCCTGGAGAAGCAAGTGTGGCTTTCAGGGAAAACGCCCAACGAATTTACTTGGGCCTGGCTGACACACAAAATTGCCTTGATATCACTGAAGCTCTGCTTTTGATCCACCTGAGTGGAATCAGTGCAAAAGGCCGGAATTGGATGCTTTTCACCCAGCTAAACTTGGCTTTGTATGGTTTACCATGGGCCACTACATAAACCAGGAGCTTCAGGGGAAGGCTGGACAGGGAGCACAGGGCTCATTGTAAGACCTAACTTTGGTCCCAGGGAACAAGTGTGTCCTTTGGAAAGGGGAAGGAGATGTTTCCACTGTGTTTGCCCAGAGACCAGTATGGGCCTGATGTGTCTAAGTGGATAGAAGTGTGCTAAATGAGGCTAGTGGATTTATTTAAAAAAAATAAAGAAGCAGGCTGAACTTCTTCAGAAGTCATGGGGATGGCTGAAAATGATGGGCCAGATCTGAAGGCAGAATGAAGCGGTGCAGCTCTGCTCATGCCAGCCCTGGCGAAAGCTGTTTCCCTGTGCCTGCAGCAGTGCAACGCATTAACCTCAGAAAGCCCCAAGGAGATGTCCGAGCAGTAATCCTCGCAGACTGTCAGGGTGGTATCCTGGGATCAGTAGTATGAATGCTTGGCAGAAAGGTTGCTTGGACAAACTGACAGGTGTCTGGATAAATACCCCAAAGTTTGCATGTCAGAGGTTCAGCACAGTGATAGGGTAACTCTGAAGTCTGTGAAACCAGGCTGTGGTATCTGGCCAGAACTGCTTCCCAGGGAAGATGTCAGGGTACCTCCTGAACCACCATGAACTCAGCATTCCCAAAATCCCGTTCAGTACCCTGCTGATGATAACCCTCTTCACTTGTGGGCACTATGTCACACCGAACAATGTCAGAGAAGATGTGGGAAGTATTCAACCTACAGTTTGGGAAGCAGCTCTCAGCTGCTTCTTTGACAACACTGAACACAGAGAATCAGGGGAATGTCTTCCTATGTGCAGGTCTCTAAGCAGAAAACAACTTCCAGCCGCTACTGACCTTATTTGAGAAAGCTCATCAGGATGAAGAGGATGAGCAAATGCCAGAGGATGCTGCAGCTCTCCCAGAAGAGCTCCAACACTCCTAGGATCACTTGGAGCTGCAATCTTGAGCTAGCAAATCACCTCTTCGGTGGGACTCCAAGGACATTCTCCCTTTGCTTGCTGGTGAGCAAGTACATCAGTGCTCCCCCTCCCAAATGGACTGCCCAAGCAGCAAGACACAGAAGACAATACTGGGAAATACTGTTCATCCTGGGAAGCTCATAATTTTTTCCTCATCTTAGGGAAGTTGTTTTGGCTTGGGTGTTGATAACTGAAACCCATATGCTTTTATTCCTATGGTGTTTTCTATCTTCAGTCCTCGTAGAGATTCAGCAGCTTCTATACAGAAGTGGCTTCATCCACCAATTCACCTGCTACTGAACTGCACGTATTCAATCCTGCACTGCTGCAGAGCTGGAAAAAGAAAATATAACCTGCAGAGACTCCCGGGAGGCAAAAGGTAGCAACTCAGATCAGCACCCAACCCAGATCTGGGAGCGAATATTTTGATGGCACCAGGAGCAGGTGCTGTTTGTGAGGAGCTCCATTCCACTTCTTGGTCCAGCTTTCTCATTAATGACAATGTGCTCCTTCGTGATCTTCCCACCTGGCGATCTCTCAACAGCTATTCTGGCTTCAAACGCTGTAGCTGGTGGGTGAACTCCACTGAGCACCACAGGGAAGGAAGTCAGAATAAATGGCCACCACAATCCATCTTCATCTTAAAACTTGCGAAGCAAAAAACCTGCCAACCCCAGTCAGCCTTTGAGTTCAGGTGAACTCTGCTCATGACTTGCACAGATTCATGCTGTCCCATGTTCCCACTTAGCCTCAGCAAAAAACAGAGACTTGGATGTGTGTTTGTTTCTACCTTCTTTGGACGAAGAAGGGAGGGAGATCCTGGAGACAGACACAATGCAGCCTTGATACAGCACGGTCAAAAAATATCCTAAGTGCAGCATTTCTCCTGGGCATTTTCTCTCTGCGAGGGAGAAGTTGTAAGTGCGAACAGATGAATTAAAAGTGAGAAGGGAAGCATCAGGACAGCTGTAGTTTTACTTAAGCCAATATGGGCTGTCTCTCGTAGGTAACTCTGGGCAGAATCAATGTTTGGGTCTTCTGACCCAGGGGATGCAATCGGAGTCGCTCAGCAGGCATTCAACACGGTGATGACACCTACCCTTGGATGCTGTCGCTCCTGCTGAAGGCAGACATGCTCTCACAAGGACACCAGATGCTACTGCTGTCTTCAGTTTACTCAAGTGATGAACAGGCATGTGCCTGGGGCTGGGAAGTGGCCCAAGATGGGGAATGCAATGGGAGCCTAGAGGGAGCACTAAGCTCACATGAGGACAAGACTACCAGAGGCCATATAGACTGGCTTTCAATCACGCAGCTTGCTCCAAAAAGAGAGGAAATAAAGGACAGGCCTGAGCAACGTATGGTTGAACACTTCAAGGACTGACTGCACTCCTCACAAATCCCAGCAGCCTCCAGGTCAAAGCTACAGACTCCAGGAGCTATGTGGCTGCCTTGAATGTATGGAAATAATTCAATTTGTCTTTATTGACCACCTTTCTTTGAGGGATAAGCAAGTCAGGGAGATGTCATGTTCTGCAGCACAAGAGTAATGACAGAGAGAAATGACCCTGAGAAAGCCCACCCTCCTTGAGCACAAACTATAACCATTAGCCTGTCTGACCCAAACCCTTCCCACCAGGACCTTGTCCATTCTACCTTACTGAGCAAAATCTGTGCAACTCTTCCTACTGCCTTCGAATCCCTTGGCTTGAAGAATGGACTTACAGCTCAAATGAGCTCTTCTTGCAAGCCAGCTCAGCACTAATTCACTGAGGAGAAGACTTTGCCTCTGTGGGTCACGCCACATAATTTCTCTGCTGTTAACACCTTGGTTGCACGCACAGCCATTGCTCCATGAAGTCTTCATCCCTTCTAAATCCTCTCCCAAACTCTCCTTTTCCATCCATGGCTTCAATCTGCAAGTCTGCTGTCTGCTCTCCCATCCACTTACACTAACTTGTGCTAAACTCATTTAGTAATTAAATGCTCAACATTGGGACATGACTGACTTGACTGAGTGCCCTTCACCATGCTAAGGTTTCCCATTAGCAGCAGCTGTCTTTGCTGTATTTCTGGGCTCTCTCACCTGTGAGACTGTGATGCCGCATTTCTTGGCTAGCTCTTCTTTGGCTTCCTCACTGGGGTAAGGGTTGCTGAGATGGGAATAGAAATATTCATTCAGGATTTCCGTAGCCTGCTTGTTGAAGTTTCGTCTCTTCCGCCTTAGCATGAAGAAAGAGGGGAAAACAGAAGGAAAAGGAAAGGGAATCAGTGCCAGGGATCCAGAAATAGGAATGCAATTTTAGATACTCTGACTTTCCCCACTTCCCTCCCTCCTTCCCCTGCTCCTTGCTCCTGGCAGCATGAGGTGCAATAGACTCATGGCCAGGAAGCTGCTCATCTGCACCTTGCTGGCGACTCCTCTCTCAGCACCTTCCAAAGCAAGTTAAGTCTCCTTCTCAAATTATCACTGCATCCTCCAGCTCACAGAAGAGTCTTAAAACTGGCACTCAGCTCCTCCACCTGGGAAGGTGACTCCTGACACCTGGCTGCCCTGGCCAAAGATGTCACTGCTACTCTCTGCAAAGATCTGTGCTGAGAAAGCAGCGATGGATATTATCCTTGAGGAAATTTGTTCCATTTATAGCTGGGCGCTATCTGTCTGCTACTTCTTCCCTCGTACCCCAGTGTAGCTGCCTCTCCTCCCCATCCCAAGCCACAGCCTGCACGTAACCAGCTTGGGGAGTGAAATATACCTACAGCACCCTGAAAATCTAGGACAATGGAAACAGAAGGAAAAGAATAAGAACCTAGAGGGGACAGGACGGGCTGGAGGATTAGCTTTCATCCCCAACTGAAGCGCACATTTTTACCACAGAGGTTTGCTGGAATATGCCACAGAATTTCCTTCTGCCAGAGCAAAGCCAGCAATGTGCAATTCTCAAGGTACAGCTGGAAGCCTCCCCGAGACAGAGGCTGGATGTCTTGAATTGCTGTCCCCTCCCTTGCTGAGCCACACACAACTAACGGGTAAGGAAGGTAAATAGCCTCTGCAGCTCAAGACCAGGAGACAGTGCCCTTCAGATGGACTTGGATTCACTCCAGAACCTCAAAACACCTCTCTCAGGCCTGAACAATACTGCATGTTGGGTGGGGAGACAGGTTTGAGGGGGTGAACTCACCGTGCGTCCAGAAATCGGGAGCGCAAGATCATGACGGCTTCACACGTGCTTTGCTTCAACTGCATCTGGATGGAGCTGAACTTGCGGTGGATGATGCTCACCATCCGCTCTATCTCCTTCGGCGAGATAGGTCGGGTCCGGCTCTGCTCACGCAGCAGGTTCATCACGTGGGTGGTGAATTCGTTGCATGCCTGGGATGGCAAGAAAAGCAAAAGAAACCCCAGGATCGGAAGGTCATTCGATGGCGTCAAGGACAGTACAGAGGCAATGCTGCTAAAGAGATGCACGCAGAGGCTTCAATGGCTGGGTTTTTTTAGGGCAGACCCAGAGCAAGGGTGTGCTGGTTCTTGTGGGAGAGATAAATTTCTCTAGTCTGCCAAGCAGAGGGCCTGAGAGACTCCCAGCAAAGAGAGAGAGAAAGGCAGGAGCCAATTTCTTTGCTCTCAGGGATCATGGATGGAGCTGGGGCAGGTGAAGCCCTAAGGACTCATGTGAAGCATGAAGAAGTCCCAGCCCTTACACTGTTTTTCTGGATGGGACTGGAGGAGCTATAGATGTATCTGAAGAGGACCATAAACCTTTTGACCCTCTGTCCCTCCTCCCACTGCCCCAGCTGGACCCCAGCACCACGTGTCCTGCAGAGCCCCTTGTGCTTCACAGGAGCAGCTCCCAGAGAGACACGGCCCTGCTCCGTGCTCTTAGCACATCAGATAAGAAGTAAATAACAACAATAATTAAAGCCTGAGTGAGGCAGAAGCCCTGACAAGTAAGGCTAAGCAGGTAATAATCCCAATTAGTTTGCTGCTGGCACAGCACTGCCTGTCTGCTCCTGCTGTCCCCCATGCTGTGCTGTGAGGACAGGACAGTGAGAGGAGTCAGGGGGGACAAGGGAGGGATTTTGAGGCCAGATGAAGGCCACTTCATTGCACTCTCCTCCACCCCCACAAGCACCTTGCAGGCATGACAGGATCCTCCAATTCCCAGAACCAGTCTGGGATCCAAGCCCCAAAAACCAGGTTGAGAGCAGCACTCAGACCCTGATGGCTCGAGAAGCCTTTGGTGCTCCTGGGACACAGGCAGCTGCTCTGGGGACAGTGCCCCCAGTTGCCACCCCATGATGGGGAAAAAGGGGCTAGCAGGGGAAAGAAACACTGATTTGGTGGACTGGCGACATGGGCTTGACTTACTATCTCCCATCCCACCCTTCCAAGCTGAATCCCCACCTACGGCTCAGACCCAACAAGGAGACATCCTCGAGGCCAGCAGAGTTCCTCCAGTTGCCCATCACCAGCTTCAGCTGACAGCTCCCAACTCCCAGCGTGAGTGCTGGCTACGAGAGCTCTCAGCTGGGTGCCTCTTTGCTCCCAGATGCCCAAGCAATTTCAGCTCGTCTCCTCTTGGCGTGAAATAAAGAGCATTGCAGGCAAAATTGCAGGCAAGCGCCGTGCTGTCACAGCAGCAGCCAAACGCCGTGTGAAGCCAAGCGCTGAGCTCCCCCAGCCACCAACAAAGGGACTGGAGAGAGGGGGACGGAGGTTGAGAAACCCTGAACCCTAGTTTTGCAGGACTGCAGGTGACAATACTGGAGATGTGGCCCGGCACAGCCATTTTGCAAAGCAACTCGGTGGCAAAACCAACCCCGTCAGTGGGTTGTGAGAAGGAAAGATGTGGTGGCCCATCTCACACTACGGGGCTGGGGTAAAGGCTTCTCTCACCTGGGTGCCCCTTTGGGGAGCAAGAATGTTGCAGAAACAAAACCAGAAAAGCAAACAAACAAAACCCCCCGCAGAAGGGGTTTCCTTCCCTGAAGTCTGTCCCTGGCTGTGCCCTTGGAGAAGGGTCCTTGCTGGCTCTGCCCTTCATGGGTCTCTCCCTTGGGCTTGGGTGGCAGAGGACACGGGGTCTCTCTCCCCCTCTTCAGCCTGGGAGCTGAAAGATGAGCCCTGACGTGCTCTCCACTCCTACCCACGTGAGATGGCTGAGGCTCCCTCATGCCGCATCACCCCGCATCCGTGCCTCAAGGGAGTGACAGCAACGGCTGAGGACAGGCACCAAAGGACATCCTTCCAACCTGCCCCTGCCTGCTCCCTGCACCCTGCCACGCCTCCTCCTCTAATGCTCTGCCAAAACACCTTTCACGGTGTCACCATGCTCGGCTTCTCCAACACCAGAGCCCTGCCTGGCCACCCTGACTCCAGCTCCAACCCAGGGGCACCCATCTAAGTTAGCTCCACACCACCCCCGGGTGTAGGTCTGAAGATGCTGCCCAGCAGCCTCAGCTTGGCCAATGTGGCACCTGAAGGGGCAAGACATCCCCCAGCCCCACCATGCATCCAGTTAGCTGGGTAAAATGGGGGCCGGGCTGGCTCACCCATACAGACCCTGGCACTGGCAGCCGCTCACAGCCCCGTCACATCAGCAGAGACGGTGTTAAATCAGAGACCTGAAACCCCGCCCAGCCCCTGGCCGCAGAGCCCATCCTGCACCCAAAAAGGAGGGATGCTTTCTTGCTCGCACTCCATAAACCACAACCTCAGGATAGAAACCACATTCATCGCAAGGGTAAGCCATGTGGCAGCGAAGAGAGGTCTGCAAGACATCTGGAAGCGTTTGAAAGAAACCGGTTTTGAGCATTGGCCTGCGAAGCTTTTCACGCAATTGTCAGTGTTACCAATAGCTGCATTCATGACTCAAATAGTTTTTCTTTTTTCTAAGAATCATTTTCCACAAGAAAAAGGACACTTTTTTTTTTCTGGAAAAAGAACTTTTCAAGCAGAAAAAATATTCAAGGAAGATTTTGATTCAAGCCTTGCTTGGAAAACTGCCTGCACCGAGGCCAGCGCCTCAAAGAGGACTCCCCCTTCATAGGGCCAATTTTTGGAAAGATATTAGGGGAGGAGTGAAAAGTGAAAATCAAAGGGGCAACCCATGCCAAGCCTATTCTCACGCCACATCCCAGCGCAAAAACCCAGCCCTCTCAACCCTAAAAAAGCACATTTTCACTCCAATACCAAGCAACAGCTTGCATTTGCCCATACACTCCTAACAATAGATGTCAGTAGTGATCCAGGCTGTGCACATCCACGCTGCACACATCCACGCTGCGGTGCCGGCACCGGACGGCGGCTCTCCGGCTCCTGCTCCCACCATCCCCGATGACCACCCCTGGGCAGCCCTGCCCTCCGTCGTGAAGGAGCCTGTTACCTGCTCGTACTTCTCCAGCTCCGTGTGGTAGATCTGCCGGATCTGGGAGAGTTTGGCTCTGTAGTCGGAATGCTCCACCGAGTTGTCAGAGCCGGCTCCTCCTGATGCGGCGGCAGCGGCAGCAGCGGCAGCTGAGCCACCTCCTTTTTCAGGGCCCGCTACCCCCTCGGCCAGGAGCATGTTGTCTAACCGCATCAGCTGGGGGTCCGTGGGCTCCTCTTCCTGCGCTCCCCGGATGCTCAGCACTGCAGGAGACACAAAGGGGAGAGGAAAGGCTGAGTCGCACCCGGGGCTTAACTCAGGGAAGGAGATGCTCATCCAAAAGGGGATGCTCATCCCAGGTTGGACCAGCGGGGCTCAGTCCCCATCAATGGGACTTTTCTTCCTTTCCCAAGGGTACCCCAACAGGCAGTCCGCATCCCAGTGCTCTGAGTGCAAGTGCAGCGCCTCGGCTCTCCAGCCCAGCAGCAGTAATGGGGGCACTCCAGCTCCCTGCTCCCCTCCCTGCCTCTTGCTCTCCTTCCCGCAGGGCAGAAGTAGGGCAGAACCAGCAGAGAGCTCACTGCAGAGGTAACCCAGAAAACCACACTTTGCGTTCAAGTACGCAGCGAAACTGCTAGCAACACCAACCAAAAACCAAATAAATGTACCCATTCTTGCTGCCAGAAGTGATAGGGACCGTATCCCAATTCAAGTATGGGATGGGAAGTCAGGAGTCTCTAGCCCAGACCTCAGCTCACCTAGGGGCCCTCTCATGTCACCTAACATGTAATTTTACAACCTGATCCTGCACCATTTGCATCAGCCGTCAACCCCAGATGGTAGAGGAAGAAGCAGAGAGCCCACAGCTGACCGTGCCTCAGTTTCCCCATCTTTAAATACAGATGGAGAGGGCTTGCAAGGCCGTGTTTTTAGCCACCCAGTGGAAAAACAAGCAAAAAATGTGCAAAATACATTTTATTCTTTGGAAAACACCCTTTTTTTTAGAATCTGGTCATTCCAGTGAACATTAAACCGTGCTAAGAAAAGGGGTGACAATAAATCAATCTTCCCGGAGTACTTGCCAAGGAGAGAATTTCTCCCCCCTCTTTGTACTTCCCACCTCAATTATTGCTTTCAGCAAAAGTCATCCTCCTGCGAGGGCTTTCCTGGAAAAACCACACGGAAGCATCCCAACCGCTCTGGGCCGGCTTGGCAAAGGGACACATCCCAGGTCTGAAGGATGGAAGTGCCCCACGTGCCCCCCCATGGTCTGTGTTTGAACACAGAAGTCTAACCTGAAATTTCCGCATGCACACACACAGGTGTGCGCAGCTGCAAAATAAGTAAAATAAATAAAATAAATCCTTGATGAGTGAACAAAAATAGCATTTCCTAAGAGAAATGAATTGTATTTCCCTATCTCGTCTGGCACAGGAGCTCAAAGCACTTTGTAAACACACACACCCCCCGTGCACACACTCATGCACATCCAGAGCTGGGTAATGTTGTGTGGATTTTCATAAAGCTGTGCCCACTTACACCCAAGATGAATTTGACCCCCCGAATCTGCAGCGCAAACAAGAGCAAATGATTTTCCCCATCATTTAAAAAAAAAAAAAGTCTAAAATCAGTTGGCAATAAGAAGTAAAACCTGAGCAGCTAAAAAACCCGGGCAAACACCAAGTATGGTCTTCCTCACTCTGAAATAAGTTAAAGATATAGCTATTATCAGTATAAAATGGAAGTAAAAGACCCTGTTGAGAGGTTTGGCTAACACTGAAAAGAGCTCTTTTTCAAGCCTCAAACTCTACTGAAATAATTATTTTCAGGACTAGCATTTATTGGCATTTTTGAGATTAAAACATTCGCTGTCAACAAAGGTGGGAAGGTCAGGGGGAAAGAAAAGATAGAAAAAAGCCCAACAACAGTAAATTTGCCAATAAGATGAGCTAATAATAATTCCACGCTAGGGAGGATCATTTCTATACGGAGGGATGGGGGCATGGTGCCAAATTTGGAGCCGGGTGCCAATTTCCGAGCCCCGAGGAGACAGGTCCAGCATCCCCCTCTGCCGTGGGAGGCTTCCCATGGTACCACCAGCACCCAACCACATGCTTCGCCAATGAATAAATCCAAGGGGAGAGGTCAGATTTCATCAAGAAAATGGTTTGGGGTTTGCAGTCCATAAACTGAAACAAGAGGTAAAGGTAGCCAAAATCCTTAAAAAGGGAAGAGGAAAGGTGACAGACTACAAAGGAGAGATAAACTTGCTATGAAAAAAAAGGAGAATAAACTCCTATTCTTCCAGGACAAAAAACCAAAACTCACTACATTAAAGCACATCAAAAGCCCAAATACAAATGGAAAGCAACACAGGTTTAAAAAAAAAAAAAAAAAAAAAAACCCCCCCAAAAAAAAAAAATAAAAAG
>NW_008794624.1:392518-400086 GCF_000699145.1 Aptenodytes forsteri | reverse complement strand
AAGAAAAAAAACAAAGTTTAAAAAAAAAAAAAAAAAAAAAAATCCCCCCCAAATAAACAAATCAAAAGCGGAGTTGCCAAAACAGGTGCATCTGGATTTCAAAAGGGAAATATTTTTAGATTAAAAATCTCAGGAATCATTGACCTGACAGGTGGGCACAAGTGAGTAATGAGTTGATGTTTAGAAAGCTGCTTCTCAATGAAAAGCGCTGTATAACCCCTGAACTTTATTACCATGCAACACTCACGGACCAGCACCCACTGGGTGTGTGCATCCTGAGCATCCTACGGATGGATGTACACGTGTCCCCGCAGCAGAGACCCGAACGCAGCTGGGGACCGTGCGGAGATGGCCTGGGCTTGGCTGCCTGCTCAGAGGAAGGCTAGGGAGTAAATAAATGGAAAGGCCAATGTGTCTAAGCAGAAGTGATGCTACCTATTTATCCCTGGAAGGTTGTGCTCAGCCGAGAAGAAGACAAAATGATTATTTAAAAGCTCCTTTTTTATCTTCCCAGTGCCGTCCCCAGCTTCAACGCACCTCCTGCCAGGGTGCCCGGGGTGCTCAGCTCCTTGGCAGCTCCGACCCTCCAAAATACCCCCCATGATGGGATGCAGTCCCCGCTCCACCGGCCGGGGGGCTTGGGGTGAGCCGGTACAGGCAGCATCCAACCCACAGTGCCTGGGCAGCTGATCGTGAAAGGCCCCTGCTCTCCCCAGGCTGCCGGCTTTCCCACCAAATTAAAATAAAATAAATTAAGCATAATGATCGTCAGCGGTCCGGCAGCAAGCCGGAGCCAAGGGGCTGCGGGCGAGCTCTGGCCTGTGCCCTGGCATCCCTAGGACCCGCCATTTGCTGCTCCTGATTAAAGAAAGAGGGGAAAAAAAAAGGAAGAACAAAAAGAAAGATAGCGACTGGCAGCCGGGGGGAGGAAAATTCATGCAAGACTTTCTGTCCTTGGCCGCTTTCCTGTTGGCTCGGCAGCGCCCGGAGCTGTGGCAAATGCCGCTAGAGGGTGCTCAGCCCTCGCTGAGGTCCCCCGCTGCCTCAAAATGCATTTTTATATATAAATACGCACACATGCAAATATATATATATATATGGATATATTTTAAAAGCAAAGCCAAGCCACGTGCCTTGTCACCGCTGTGAAACGCTCCCTGAGTGACCGTGGAGGGGAACCAAGGAGCATGGCTGCCCCATGGCTCGTGGCCGTGGCAGGGTCACCGACACCAGCAGTGGGAGCAGCTGGGGACCGCCGAGCCACCAGCCTGTGGTCCGGTCACGGATGCCACCAGGGTCACGGAGACCCGTTCCAGCAGCTGGGAAATGGCTCCCAGCTCACACGCTCGTTCCTCTTTCCTCCTGAGCGAGGTATCACAGCCACCGTCTGCAGAGGACATCGTCCAAGTCCTGGGCTGGCTCGGTGGTGAGACTGGCCTCGGAGAATCAGACAAGGAGACAAAGCTGAAAATAGCTCCCCAGCTCCTTGCCTGCCTTGTGATTCAAGGATGCGGGATGGAAACTGCATCGAGTCGCCAAAGCTTTCAGATGCTCCAAGACGTTTCCCAGCGACCTGGGCATCCCCGAGGAGTGCCTGCAGAGCAGCCAGCCCCACACTCACACAAGGTAGGCAGCCAGCACCCCACACATGTCTGTGTCCCCACACCACGGTATTTGTGCCTGGTGTCCCCACGCACAGGGGCAGCCATGCAGCCAGGGCGGGGGGGCATGGGGCAGGAGAAACAGCCTTTGCCAGACATGGTGCTGGCACATGCCTTCAAAATGGACTGCACCCTGGGGATGGTCTGGGGCTGTGAAGACACCTAAGAAATCCACAAAGGTGGGTACCAGGCTCCTCCTGGTCTTCTACACCACAATCCCCTCCCTTATTTACTCCATTTTCCTGGGAGCATTTTTCCAAAGGGACCTGAGGAGCCAGCTCAGCGCAGGAGCCGAGCACACAGCCATCTCTCTTCTCCAAGGCTACCCCAAAATGCTTCAGCTTAGCAACTCTTTGCTCTCCATCCCTTCCAAACCCTCCAGATCAGAGAAGGGCAGGCAACACAGGCAGAACACCACCATGAAGGCAATCAAACACAATGGGGGTGATGGCAGCAGCTTAGCAGGAGACTGTGGCTCAGCAGTGACAGCAGAAAAGGCATGCTCAAACCTCCAAGCTCTACCTGTCTTCTAGAAAGGGCAATTTATCCTACTGTGGTTAGTGTCCTCAAGCTGAGGAGATGTGGGAAGCAGGGTCCTGTCCCAGCCAGACTCCCAGCATGGGATATATCCACTTATAAGGGGATGTAGGCTGCGGTAGTACAGCACTCCCCACTGTTTCTCATCCTCATGTCTCCTCTTGGGTGCCGCTGCATGTGTGTGCACTCATGGGGTGGAAGCTGAAGACCAAGCAGAAGACACTGGAGGAAGCTATGGCCAAGCAGAAGACACCGGAGGAAGCTAAGGCAAGGTGGAGCAGCCTCTTGAGGGATGCAATCAGGATATCTTGGAAGAAGACACAGTGAACGACACAAAGCCAACCCATGTTGTAATGATGAAAGAAGAGGTCCCCAGAGCCAGCATGGCCGCTCGTGAGGGCTTTGCTGCACGGGACCAGTGTTCCTCGACTTTCCACCAACTTCAGTGGTCAATGCAGAAATTTGCTGTGATCAGCTGGTTAAGATCCCCTCCAACTACACGAGGTGGCAGTTTCTCTACAGCTCCGTTTGCTGACACCACCAGCCAAGGGCTGGTCCCAGCGGCTGGATGTTCAAACAAACCCACCCTAAAAAGAAACCTGCTGCATGGTTTTAATGAGTACAGGAGGAACGCTGCCCTCCCGCCTGAGCTGGGCTGCTTCTGGATGGGTTTTCTCATGGTTGCTTCTGCCCATTCCCAACTTGCTGAATTGCCTTTCCAGGGGGACATTTTAAAGGAGGAGATTTCAAGTAAATGATTGCAACTTATCGAAAATAATGTGCTACTTAGCATCAGAGACAAGCATCCTGGCAGGCAGAAAAGGGAAGCAGTGCTGGAGCAGATGGGAGTAATTAGGTTGTGATTTTCAGAAGGGTTTTCTTTCCTGCCTCCACTGTGCCTAAGATGTACTGGGGAGGGGGAACAACCCACCCAACAACAGAGTTTTAAGAGAGGTGGACAATTCCTGTGCCAAGGCCACCAGGCTGTGAGCTGCCCTTTGGCATGACTTTCCCACGGGGAAACCAGAGATGCCCGGCACGACAATGCCGCTGGTGGAGCACTGCTGGCTGCTCTCGCTGTCCTCTCACACAGCCACAAGCAGGGTGAGATGCCTCCTTCCCCACCAAGGCACTGATCTGCCACCGAAGCACGGACACCTCACCTGCGCATCAGATGAACAAGGTCTTGCCCAAATCCTTTCCTGGACCAGTGGGTGCCCCTGCCATACAGACAACAAAGGTATGGCAGCTCCTCCTTGGGAACCCCAAAACTCCTGCACAGACCCACGCAGCGTACAGCCAGGCTTTGAAACACACATTGAATATCAGCCCTCTTCCGACCTTTTGCAATTTAACCACCATCTGCAATATTTGCCTGGGCTCGTGGACACCCAGCTTCAGGAGTCATATGAGCTCACTGGTTTTCTTTAAACATATGTTTTTACACCTCCAGGTCTAAGACAACAGCCAGCAAACAGAGGGACAGACGCGACGCCAGCAAATGCCCCTGCTAACAAAACCGGTAACTAATCACGTTATTTTAAGCAGATCTCAATATTCTCTGGAGCCTGAGTCTACATTTGTGAATGCTGAAGATCAACAGCACTGAACCTGGTACAAAAATATTCCCATCTGCCTCATATTTGAGAACAGTTACGCATTAAGTGGCTTGCAGCTGTCTGTCTGTACTCAATACGTGTAGTCACAACGAACGCAGGAGAGTTGGGTTTTGCTTCCTTGGCTGATCCATGATGGCATGGGCTTGAGTTGCTCTTCCCAAACGTTCTTTGTGCAGAAAAGCTCCCAGATCCCATGCACCTACCCAAACTCCTGTTTTTTTCCTATGCAAGTATATTTGCAGCCTACTTTCTTCTGCAAGAGCAAACCCCAAACACAAAGGAAAATCCAGTGTTTTGGATCTTCTTTTTAAACACAAAGTCACCTTCAAGACCCTGTGCTCAGAAGGAATACATAAACTCTCAGAGCTTTGTGAATAATGCTAAAGTACTTCTGGCTGGGTCTTCACACCGCCCATTCCAGGGTCCACGTGACAGACAGCAATTTAAATGTCTTCTCAGCAAAGCCTATGGTGTCCGCGTTAAACAGGTATCAACGATGTCAGTAACCAAGGTGGAGCGCTTCAATGTTAAGGAATCACAGGGAGTTTTAAACCTCGGTTGGATATATTCATCATGTTTACATAAAGCCACTGAGAAAATCAACATCAAAACACAAATACCTATCTCCAAGATAAATGGAAGCTGGAATTTCCAAATACACTGACACACACCCTTCCAGGAAGCAGGAATTAAGAGAAGTTGGGTTTTTTTCTCTTACAATTGACATAAAAGTTCCCCTCCTCGTTCCAACCTTTCCAAAACTTACAACTGGATGAACAGATTTTGCTCAGATTTTCCAAAACAGGCTGTCGTGAGATGAGGCATGGAAAATTTCAGCTGGCAAAATGGCTTTTTGTGCATCTACTTATTTATTTATTTCCCAGAAAAAGGAGGAATACTGTAAAACCGATGGGCCGTTTCTGTCACGAATTTTCACAGTCTAAAGCCATAAAACAAACAAAAAATCCCAGCAACAAATAGAGAGAGAGGCTTGTACCCACAAGCACTGCAAAGCCACCCTGGACCCTCACAAACCCACCTCCTCTCCCAACACGGCAGTATCCATCAGGGCTGTTTGGAAACAAAGCACTTACTTAAACAATTTTGTGAGAGATGCTTTGAAAGGTAGAGAAGTGTTCCTTCAGTCCACAAAGCATGCAAAATTGTGGTAAGATACATACTCCCAGAGAGACGGGAGCAAGTCACATCAGGTCAGAGTAATGGTCCACCTAGCCCCAGAGGCCAACTCCAGCCGTGGCCAACAAGCCCTGCTGGAGACCCAACCAAGGCCATGACCAACAGCAGAAGTATCAGATGCTCAGGGCACTGGCACCTCCTCCAGCACCCTCCTACCCACCACCAGGTTTGGGAACTTGCATCGCAACCCAAATTCAGATCAATCAAAAATGTTTCCTGAATCAAAAATGAAATCTTCTCCTTCCATTTCATGTTATCATTTCTCCCCTCCCTCTTTTTTAAATCAAAATTTGGGTCAATTTAAAAACAACCAAACTGCTTTAAAAAACAGTAACTTGCCATCTTTCCGGGGTGGAAGAGTCCAAATTATTTGCTGAATGCAACCCAAATTTTTAAAAAAGTCTGAATTACCCTTAAACTGTAATTTTGGGATGTGGGGAATGGGAGAGGGGAATTTATCACATGCCAAAAAGTTTCTCAGCTCCCAGCAGCAGCTCTCCATCACTTCAGGAGATGCAGCTTGCATGTGCCACGGAAGCTGCAGAAGAGAGACACGTATTTCATAGCGCTGGCAAAGAGTCTGCACCAGTTTTCTCCTAACCCCATCCCAAATGCCAAACAGGTTGCCATAGCGAGCGAGGATCTGGCAGCAAAATGCTCAAAAGGTCTGGAAAATTATCACTAACACACTGGGGGGGAAAAAATCCCCCCCCAACTGGAAAATGATCTCAAATAGCCCTTTCCACAAAAATAAGGCACAATGTTGCAGTGATTACTGAAAACCAGATTCCCCGAGAAATGTGACTCCCTGGGAAGCTGAATGAACATAGATGAGCTCATCTTTCCAGTCCTTCCCTGTGTCTTGCTCCTGCCGACCAGTTTAGCTCATGGTTAGTAACTGAGCCAGGTACGAAAACTTTTGACCCCGTCCCCACATGCCCAGTTATTGCTACGTTGTGGTGAAACGAAGTGTTGCAGATCAAATTTAAGTATTTTCTATTTTTCTCTTTACAGTCCTGACATCACAAGCTGTGTCTACTCATGGATGCTTCACTGCAGGCTGGTGGTCAACTCCCATCGGCTTTGGCAGCAAAACTCCCAGCTGTAATTTTCACATCTGAGATTTGGGGGCAGGTAGCACTCAGAAGCTAGAGCCGATTGAACCTCTTGCACCACGAGCAGATCACTGAACAAGAGGCGGTTTAGCAGCAGAAAGCAGGCTGGAAGTGCTTGCAAACATTAAAAACAAGCCAACCAAAGCCAACTGCCCCACCAGTGGACAAACCACCTCCTCCCCTCCCAGTTGCAGCAGCTTCAAGCCCACCTTTGCCACGTCCCACGGAGCAGCAAACCCTCACAGCTCCACCTAATTAAGCAAATCAGCTTCACTTCCCCCAACAACACTCTGCAAACAACCCATCATGCCAGAGCCAAACTCTGGGTGCGGAGAGGTCAACCCTGTCTTATTGGCACTCTTCCCTTGGAAGAGCACGGATAAATTTTGGCCACACACAGGTCCCCTTCCCATCACGGTGAGCACCCCACACATCCCCAGGCCAGGCTCATAGTCTGGCCACAAAGCAGGCTGACACTGGGGAGCGATGCTGAAGTGGGCTGGAGCAATCCCACGCTCGGTTTATCTCACGAAGCAGTTTTCCCCTTCCTAAGCAGGGCAGAATTAGCAGGCTCCCGTTACAGCTGTAAAGTATAATCAAGCCCTTATCTGCATAGGCAAACCCAGCATGTCTCAAATCCTCCAGCTGCACTGACCACACCATAAGGGAGAGACTGTCCGCGGCCACCCAGCCTCCTCCATCTCACCCTCCTCCATCTCAGCCCAGCCCCTGCCGCAAGCAGGGGATGGGGACTGGGACATACCTCCAGCTGCTCGGAGCAGCAGCCACAGAAGATAAAGGAAAGCAGGGCGAGATTTCAGCACTGCTCTGCTGCTGGGCCAGATTTGAGCAGAAGATGTAACCCAGCTAATTGACCATGGGCTGGCCTGGCTCAGGGGAGCAGCATCTGCCACGGAGAAAAGCCAGTGGCTGGGATGGTAAATTGGCATTACAGGCAGCAGAGGGGAGGAGGATAACACAAACATGCACACATGCCCCTTCCCACACCTCTTGGAGTGCATTTGGGATTTTTTCCAACCCTAGATTGCGATATGGGGCAAAAGAATCAGATTTTGCTATTGCGATGAGAAGAACAGGTGATTAAGGACAGGGCTCTGCTTCTGTCCCTCCAATGGCAGCACCTGCTGTACTAGGACCTCACCTTCTCCTGCTGGAGTTCGGGTGATGGACCAGAATTCCCTCCGCAGCACCAAGACAGTAAATTGTCACTGAGGGACAGAGCAAGCCATCGTCCCCACCCCAGGAGATGAGATGGCTCGGACCTGGCGTTGGTTACGCCTGGAGACACATCCCAGCTTAGAGCGTATAGTGGACGAGGGGCTCCCTAAGCCCTGCAGGAACAAATCGGCAAACAAAAGATGGGATTGCTCCCAGGACAGGTCCAGCCATAACGCTCCCTGCACACCCCCCCACCCCCC
>NW_008794624.1:361726-392283 GCF_000699145.1 Aptenodytes forsteri | reverse complement strand
CCGGAGGCTGGGATCTGCCTCCTGCTCCAGTGCGGTGCTTTGCATATGAATTCTCCTTGCTGAAAAGAAATGAGTCCTTTGAATGAGTTGAATCTGCTAATGAGAAGCCGGGGCCTCCAGAGCCCCTCTGAGGACAAGGGTCCCATTTCGACCGCCCCAGGCCAAGCCCTGAAATCTGAGAACAAACAAAGAGAAGTTTTTCCCCAGAAGGAAGCTGCCTTTCCAGCCTGCTTCCCTCTTGGAAAGGTCATCTCCCCTGGACACCCAGCGCCTGCGAACGGCTGCTCCGATGCACAAAGCGGCCAGGGCAAGAAAGTCATAGGTGAAAAGACTGGTGAGAGCCCAAGCTGAAAAGCTGCGTTTCAGATTCCCTTCTCCTGCCATCCTTCAGAGAAGATGATCCGTGAGACTCCATCCAAGGAAAGCTGGCTTGGAGCTCATTAGATTGCAATGTCCCACTCAAGTCTTGGGTTTGCTAAATAATTTGACAGTACCCACTGCCCATCACACAGCTGAGAGCGGCGACAGTCGCTCTGTCGCCAAGCTGATGGCTTTGCCATAGGCTAGATTTGGGATTTTGTGCAATATAGATTTTCCAAAGCTCCAAGTCTCAGAGCCAAGCCATCACAGGAAATACACTGGTTTTTCCCTCCCTCACAAAGCAGGCAGCACAGAACCATGACAGACATCTACCAAAAGCTGGGGACAGACATGTAACAGCCTCCCACTGGAGAGTACCCTGGGGCCATGTCCTCTCCCTCCACTGCCAAGGGAACTCCCTGCCTCCTGCTTACTGGCATGCTCTCTGCCCAGAACCACATTCCCATTTCCAGCAGTGACCTTCTGATGCAAGGCAAGAGCTGAGCACGGTCCTTGTCACTCCTGCTTACTTGAAGGCAGCCTCATTCCTCGGTTCTTAGAGAAGGTGGCTGCAGGAACAGTATATCCTTTTTTTGGTGCATGCAGACAAGAGGGAAGCAAAAGAGAAGGAAGAAGCAACGATTAAGCAAGGACTCTCCACTCAGGGTGAATCCTCAGGGCTGGGTTTTGCAGTAGGAAACCTACTGCCCTGGCAAAGGGGAGATTGCAGCCACTGCCGAATAAGAGTAGATCAGAAGTGCCTACTATCGGTGATCATCTTCTCTGAGGTCAGCCATGGCCCAGGGTCTCTGCCTCATGGAGGATGGACATTGCTCTTCCCTGAGAGACAGGGGTCTTCCATTCCAGATGCATTAGAAACCATCCCTCCCCATGTCCACCTCTACCCCAGCCATGGTACCAAGTGATTCAAAGCCTTCTCCATGAAAAATTTGAACTGAAAGTAAGTTATATGCCTGTGAGGATAGGTCAAATCCAAAGCACAAGAAGCAAGCATAACCAAAGGTATCGGAAATCCCACCCCAACTCCTGTAGTGTAGCCACCATTTAGATGCAACACATCAGCCACTGGACAACTTCAGGCACCTACTTTCGGTGGTGGCCTGTACTGGGACAATATCAGGCCACTTCACAGTGTTACAGATGTCACCTAGACGACACGACCAGAGGCAGCCTCCCTTGAGCCGATATGCATGTCGCCCCGTATGTTTTTGAAGTACCACAGCTCTCCAGGACTAAATGTTCCTCTAACTCCTTGCAGACTTGCCTTACACACAAGGTCTTTCTCTCTATGCTACACATAGATCACACCAAAGCCTACCTGAATGTTCCTCTTCCATTTGCTTGGTTTCCAAGCTTGTCCCACCCACAGCACCACAGAGAGGTCAAGTTTGCCCAAGCCTAGATAGTCCATCAATCTCGCATGGCTAACACACAATCCTGAACCCAATTTTTCCGGGATTCAATGATCTCGGGCAAATAAATGAGCACATTTTTTGCACGATGCTCAGTCCCTCACACCACCGTGCCAACCTGCTGAGCCCGGCATCAAACCTGGTCCTCAAGCGCACCAGACAAAGCCTGACTCTTTGAAAGGCAACAGCCGGTCGGCAGCGTTTTAAGGCCAGAAAACAGCTCTGAACGTTCAGTTCCTTCTTTAAATAGAGGCCCCTTCTGTAAACGATCTGTTTGGACAGGAGGGAGAGTGCTGCAAGAGTCCAAGCGCTTGTGAAATAGGATCGGCTGCTCCCACTCCATTCAAAACATGTGGGGGGAAGAAAGAAACCCAAAACTGGCAAGGCAAGAGGGGAGGAGAGAGCCCCTACACCTCCGCAGTGCTGGAAGGGTGCGAGACACCGGAGAAAATGGGGAAAAATAATTAAAAAGGATCAATTAGTGGTATTTCTGTTTTGAGGCGTCTGCGTGTGTTTAATTATATTCCATGCAAGAGGTTGTTGACACAGATTTCTGTGCTGCGACGCGGTGGTGTAACAGGATCCGGCTCTGCCTTCTACCCCGGACAACCCCGCTCGGGGCTTTACCACCAAGCCCACCCGCTCACATGGTTCGGCAGCACCCTCAGGCAGAGGGGGGCTGACACCCAGCCTCATGAAGTGCTGGCCAGACAGACAGACGCACAGCTCCCCCCTGCTCCTGCAAGAGAGGCCCCTGCCATAAACAGAGAGGAGATTAAAAAGGGAGCAAAAAAAAAAAAATCTTTGCCCAACTCCGGCTGCGTCCCAGATCAAAGATCATCTCCAGCGAGGCCATCTGGTCCTTGTAAATGTAAAACCAAATTGAAAGCCCTGCCCTCACCTCCTCCGACTCCCTCGGCAATATTGCTTTTACCGGCTGGGGACGGGGAAGGAGCTCGCAAAAGGCATCTGTATGTAATATAGAGCCCCTGTGCAGCTGGGCTATAGGTTTGCGACCCCCCTTTTTGTTAATCATGAAGCAGAGGTAAATGTTTTCTTTGGATCTCCAGGGGCCCTGTTATTCCCAGGGGCTTTGGGAAGAGCCCACAGCAGCAACCTTGGGATGGAGGACGGCTGCTCTGCATCCCCATTGCTTCTTTCCGGCTGAGGACTGGGTTGTCGTCCCTGTCCCAGTTTAGAAAGGGACACACTGGGAAGGGAAGATGTCCCCACCATCACAAAAGCCATGCAGCACCCTCCTTCCCCAGCTCAAGCAGGTTTCTCCTACCACCACTCCCTGCCTGGGATGCAAAAGGGGATGCAGAGGTCAGCAAATAAACAGAGAGAAAGAGGAGGACTGAACTGAGTGCTTCCAGAAAGGGGATACAATACATCTGAGCCAAAAATGACTTGTGAAAAACCCCGGCCGTTGCCAACCCAAATACTTCAGGCTCGACTTGAAAGGCAAGCGGGATCTGCTATCGAGAGGAGAAAGCTACACGGGAGATGTCGCAGGCAAAGAGGAGGCAGCTTGAGGAATTCCTACCCATCAAGCTTTATTGTGTTATTCCAACTAAGCAGAGACAAAAAGACAAATCTCAGCTCCCTACTTTCATTTATAATTGAACCCAGTCCAGAAGGATGGAGCAAGTACCATCTGTAATGCAGAGTGCATTAGCAGCCGGCAGAATGAAATATTCAAATTACTGTAGGCTACCTCGCATTTTAATGACAGGGTTACAAAAACCTGACTTGTAAGTGGAGATTGGACTGGAAGAACAGAAAGTTTGTTTTTCCAGTGTGTGAATTAACCTAACAAAATGTTACTTTCAGGAAAAAAAAGCATTTGCGTGGGTAATTCTGCAACATATCCCAACAGGCTCACGAGAAAAAAAAAAATATTACTCCATTTAGCTATCCTAATTGATATATTGTCCGGGGAGATGAAAAAACTCGGGGAAAAAAGGGCAAGGCTTTTTCCTTTTGGCTGAAGATACTAAATAAACAGACATAGGTGTGCACGAACCTTACCAACACGTACAGGTCCCATACACAGGAATGCATGGCAGCACATATGTACATCAATGGGGTGTGTTGGTGCAATACTTGCACGAGCCGTAGCCTTTCGATGCTGTGCACAATTTGAATATGCAAATCATCCCTTGATTTTCATGCTTGTGCCTGCACCGGGATCCATTCGTTTTGATATCGTTAATCAGGGCTGCCGAAAAGCCTGACACAGTAAGTGGCTGTAGCCCCTAGCAGTAGTCAAGATAGAGTGACAGGCTCCATTTAAGATGTCACAGCATATAATAAAGTGTAAAACTATACTTAAAATAAACGAGATAGAAACAATAAACTTGACTCCAGGTTTGAACTTTCTGGGAGAGTGGCAGAGAGAGATGTGAGCACGCGCGTGTGCAAGCAGGCACGGGGCTGGGGTGGCTGGAGAGGATGGTCCCCCACCAGCCTGCCACCCAGGTGAGAGTGAGGAGGGCTGCCTCCCACGTCCTCCGAAGGAGCCGAGCTTCTCCGCAACCCTACAGTAACAACCAGTCTGCACATAGGACATCTCTGGAGCTTCTGGAGGTGGATGTTAAGAAGGAGGAGGAAGACAAGGAGCCGTAACTGGGATCTGCTGGGGACTGAGGGGATGGCCAGGCCATGACAGGCATTGCGATTCAGGCGAGGAGCCCACCAAAGGGGCTGAGCTATGCTTCCAGCAGCTCAGCAGAGAAGAAGGGATTTACCCACCGCAGGTATCACCTCCAGGCACCTGAATGGAGGTTGGGACAACCCGGTCCAAACTGCTCTTCCCTCCCGGGCACCCAGGGAGCATCACCAGCTCCTGGCCATGCTCCCGGGGTGCCCCTTTCCCTCCATCCCCAGACGGTAGCGCCAGGAGGGGATGGAGAGGCAGCGATGTCCTCAGCATCTCCAACCTGGGCTTGGCCATGTGCCCCAGGACCAGGAGCCACAACAGACGCTGGAGCCCTTCTCTGGCAGGATGAGGATCAGGCCCATGCAGGGGGCAGCCACCCATACTAAAAAGTCCAAAAGCCCCATTTCGCTCCCCAAATCACCTCTCCGCACCCCAAAACCTCCTGTGCGCCCGATGGCAGCTCTCCGTGCTGAGACGAACCAGTCGCTCTCCCTCGTGCTAAGCAGTTAAATTAGAGAGTATTCAATTAATAACAGCTGAATATTCTGTCACATTTAGGAAGATGTATGGTAAGACAAGCGAGTTGTGATGTCTGTGACAGAAATGATAAAAGTTCTCCCGACACAGCCTGGCAGATACTTGGCTGGAGGAACCACTTGCTCTCATGGACTCCAACGTCAGCACATACACCAGGCCCAGCGCCGCCTTCAAAGGAGAGACACTCCAAATTGCACGGGAGAACCATTGCCAAAATCGTTTGCAGGCAGCTCCCTCCCGCCCTCCTTCTGGGATCCATCTGAGGTGCAGGGACAAGACTCTGGAGAAGACCTTGGTCAAGAGAGGTCTGAGACAGTGCCTGCCAGCCACCATGTGGCAAGCATCACTCAGCAGAAGCTCAAACCCTCCCATGTCACCTAAAGACCATCCCATGACACTCCTCCCCCCCAGGCTGCCTCAGTTTACCCATCTGCAAAAGGGACAGTGATCATATCCCAAGCAACCCACCCCAGGGGGGACCAGGGCAGCGCTTGCACGGCACCACCACCATGGGCAAGAGCCTGCCATCCATCCAGTAAGACATTCTCCATCTAATTTGGTGTGGCCAGGGAACACACGCGAGCAGTGCTCTCGAGGCCGCCTCCTCTTCTTCTGGAGAGTTGTTTTTCACCGGTGTTGTTTGCGAACACAGTTTTGTTGCTAAGAAACTACCTTCATATTGCTCGGAGAGCAAAGACAAAGCAACCGTCAAAATAACACTGTATTTTGACAGTAGCCAGATCATAACCATAAATGATCCATTTTCCCCACTCTCCTGCATGCTCATTAACGTGGTCTAAATACCATACTCCCATATATAACCCGCACTTTACACATACACACGCACGGCACGTGCAGGCGTCAGGGACCCATGCCCCATGTGTGGGGGGCTCCATTGCATCCGTTCATCCCCCAGGCGTAAGCTGAAGGAATCAGACCCGGGAAGAGGAGGGGGCTCCCTGAGGAGGCCCCATGGCTCCCTTCAAGGCAGGAAGATGGCACAAGGTCTTTAAGCATGAGATACATGAGAAATAACAGGGAGAAGGTAAGACCTCTGCCCATATCCATAGCAGCTAGCTCTGCACGTTGACCCTGGTTTGGGAGGAAGTGTAATTATCTGTTGGCTTAGGGTTTGTTGGGTGGTTGGGGTTGCTTGTTGTGGGACTTTTTTAAGTTCCAGGGGAGAAAAAGTGGGGGAAAAAATAAAACCCATTCGCTGCTCATTTTCCAATGTGCTCTGTGCCTCTTGCTGCTTTCAGGATGGGGAGATCCTATCACACAGGGAAGATCACAGCACCCCCTCACCATCACCTTGACACAGATATGTTCCCAAGCCAAGTCCCCAGGATCCTGAAAACCTGTTTGCCAATGCATCAACCTCCTAGGGCAGGAGGACATCTCTACCTTTTCTGCTGGCGCATCTCTGGCCCCTTTTTGCTGGTCCCACTGCAACTGGGAGGACCTGGATGGGTCCCAGAAAAGATGTGAAAAGCAACTCATCTGCCCCCCAAAAAAGGCAGGAAAGGGGCAAAAGCACCTCCAGGGCAGCAGCAGCTGCAGGAAGATGCTTCTTGTGCTGATCCAGGACCATCCAGGATGATGCATGAAGCTAAAAGGTTTGGTGGACACGGTGGTGCGGTAAGGTCGGCAGTGCCCTACTCACACCAAAAAGCTAGAGGAAAGCAAATGGCCTATCTGCAAACATCCCATGTGCCCAGAGGGCAGGACATAAAGGCAGGGGGAGAAAAGACACCAGGGCTGTGTGCACTAACAACTGGGAATGAAAACTGCTTCACTGGGAAGCCTCGGCGTCACGGGAAGCGCCCTGAGCAGAGGCAGCATGCTGCAGCCAGGTGCCAGTGAGACAAGTGGAGCAGTGGGCAACTGCCATGCAGGCAGGGATGCGAGTAACCGCTGTGCAGGCAGGGACACGGGTAACCGCCACGCAGGCAGCGACACAGACCTCAGCACCTTGTACCCACCCTGCTGCAAAAGCTCCCCAGGGCCACGGACCTGCCACCGCTGATTTATGGGCAGAGGGAAAGGCAGGTAAAAGGCAAGGCTGAAACTGCAACCTGTTGTGCCAAGGTAACCCAAAGGGTTTTTGCAAACCCCTGGTGCAAGAAAGGATGCCCAGAGTCACAGCACAACCGCAGCAGCTCTTGCCACCCCAGCAGGAGGACAGCAAACACGGACCTGTCGTCCTTGATCACAACCCACCTGTGGCAATCACTGGCTTGAGAGCCGACTGAGAGCACAGACTCACTGCCAGCGAGGGACTGCATCAGTCTGCTCTACACCCCTCCGCGTGCACTTGTGCAGACAGCAACGCCTGCAGGCAGGGACCAACGGAGCTTGGGAAAGAGTAGTGCCCTGCCTTGGATGCTTTTGAGGGGGAATAAAGAAAAAATTGAAGCTGTGGGAAATGATCCTGCAATATCTGGGTTGTTTGACTCTTCCCCTGGGCCAGCTGGAGTGTGGCTCTGGCTGATCCCTTGCCCAAGCGTGAGACTCTTCTGCACGTACCCGAAACCCCAGCCCAGAACCGACAAGCCCATCTTCTGTAGAGCAGCAGCTTGCCACGTGTGCTTTCCCTGCCAAAACCCCGAGCTCCACCCTACAGTAGGAGAAAAAGGGAAGGGCGAGAAGAGCTCTGTCAAAACCCACCAAACCCCAAACAACATTTCTCCGCAGCAGAACAAAGCCCTTGGAAATCTCTTCTCCACTTGGGTCCCCCGACCCACATGAAAGCGGCATTTTTCTGGGCTAATTACACAGGATGCTCTGAGCCTCCTGGCAGAATACGAGCTGCAAAGGCAGACATCAAAGGGCTCCCAACTTTAAAATAAATAGAGAGCAAAGATGGCACAGTCTGTGGGAGACTTCTCCCCGTCATCTGTGCTGGCTGCCTGGGTTGAACGTTGGAGGTGACTCGATTCATGAGATCCCCAGCAAGAAAAGCCAGGGGAAGAGGGGGGCAGCTAGTTTTTATTTGCATGGCACGTTCCCAGCAGGCACAGGCAAGGGGGGGGGGCGTCGGTCCTTGCAGGACCAGCCATGGTTGCAGCCAAGCTTTCTGAGGCCTCCATCCAAGGGAAGGACCAACTATGAAGCCTGTCTGCTAGCTGGGGTGGGCAAGCTGTGGGGCGCTGGATGGAGCAGCCAAGGTCAGGTTATGGGAGAGGATGGGACAGGAGTCACTGCCACACGCCAGGCAGTGGTGGCTGCCATCACAGCTGGTCTGAGCACCAGCCCCGGGCACTGCGTGCCTCAGTTTCCCCAGAGCTGAATACACCCATTGCACCTGGAGCTCCTGAGATGGGATTTTCTAAACAGGTTCTTCACTCTAAAGAGCAACCTTGTAGAAGAAGCCTTGGCCCTGCTCGGGCCGAGTCACAGCCTGTACCTGCAGCTCCTGATGGACAAGAAACCCAAGATCTGCTACTTCCCATTCATTTGGGAGAGAGAGAAGATGTCTTTGCTGTCCCCTCCAGGAAAGGGGCACCAGCCCCAAACCACTGGCACCCCATGGCCTTCTGTCCCCCCTCCTGGCCCAGAAAGCAGCAGACTCTCCTGGCTTTCAGTAGGACACCCTGACATGCCAGGCACAATTTGCATCGGAGATGATCGGGGAAGATGATCCTGTCAGCTCTTCCGGCCCCCACCTTTCGCCCTCCCCTTTGGGCTTCACAGGGCCTTGCAGCACGGCCAGTACATGCTCCGCAAATCAATCAGCCCTTGCTCCCTCTTGCTGACGAAATGTACAGAGATGCCTCCAGAAGAGCAAGGCATGACCAGAAATCCTACAGGTCTTCAGGCTCTGGTCCTTCCGTGGGTAGCAATTACCCAGGAGGGCTGCCATGAAACATTTCTGCAGAGCCTTGGAAAAGGACAGGGGCAAGGAAATCCACATGGGATGCTCCGACGTTCAGGAAGATCAGTGCACACAAAACTGTCATGTGAGGGATGCCAACCGTGCTCCTGAACCCAGCCTGGTCCAGCCCTTGGTCTCCCCACTACTCCCCCAGCCTTGGCTCCAGGGGTGCAGGGGCAAGGAGGAGGGCTGGACCACACCCCGCTTCCTCTTGGGGAGGAGAAGGAAGATGAAAGGAAAGATGAGGCTGGGACGGCTGAGCGTGGGATGCAAGGGGAAGGTGTCAATTAAAGCAATGAGGCCCTCCGCATCCCTGTGCCTGACAGCCGGGCTGAGCGGAGCTGACAGCTGGAGCGCCGGCTGGCTTCCCTGTCTCGCTCACCGGAGCATGCTCCCCCTGTGCACCCCCGGCTCCAAACCAGCAAGGCCGGGGCATGCGGATACCGGCAGCAGCATGGTGTCCCTTCCCCTGCTCCCAGAAATGCTCCCAATAATGGGAATTATCATGATTTGGGACTTAAGCAGGCCATGGCCAGCCTGGAGGCGGACAGCAGCAAAGCAGTCAGGGCTGGGTGGGATGGCAGAGAGAGGCGCCAGATCGTGCTGAAATAACTAATGAGCGCTGCAAGGTCTCAGTTCCTATGCAGGATGGCATCAGCCAGGTGCTGGGATGCAGGGAAGGTGGTAATCCAGCAGATATCGGCTGGCAACTCGTCCCCCAAAGCCCCCCCGGGTGGCCAGCCTGCATCTCTGCTCTCCCTTGCCTCCTCCCGGGAATCGCATCCCGGGAGCCCCTGCTTCACCCCCTGCCTGCCCTCCCCGCAGGCTCAATCCGATTACTGCTGATACACATCTCCTGGGCTCCAAAACACACTCTTCCCAGCTGAAGGATTCGCAAGGACACAGAAAACTTGTCCTGATTGCGGCATTAATGGTCGTGTGGCCCATGTCATCACCGAAATGGCCTTAGGGGGAGAGTTGATGGGTCTCTGAAGTCATCAGGACTACCCCACCTCATCTTGCTCCCCTTATTAAAACCATTCATCCTGGGAGCTAAATGAATATGTTTCATCTTCAAATGCTGAGACACAACAGCAAGCAGGCAGAGATCTAATAGAACAATACCCATCTAATCATGCCGATTTTTCTCTCCCCGTCCTGCCTTCATATTACACGCGCGACCACAAGACCAAGCTGGGGCCGCAGGCAACGGATGAGGATGGGGCACGGCCTGCTCCTGGCTTTGCCACCGTTGCCACACCTCACCCCGCCCCATGCCAGGGTCTTCCTCCCTCTGCTGCGGTGGAAAAAGCCCCAGGACTTTTAAAACTAATAAGCCCGATAGATACCAAGCCTAACAAGTCTAAGGGAGCCAGGGAAGCAGGGCAGGCCCTCCACCACCAGCAGACCCCTGCTTCCCACAGGAATACCGCATGCCATACTGTCCATGAATCATTTTGGCGTTCCTTCCTGCACCCACCGCAGGTTTTCCACGCAGCTCCCGTTCCCTTAGATACAGAGTTGATTTTTTCCCTTGTTTGCTAAAGCACCTTTTTGCATGCATGATGTCAGGGGAAGCATAACAATTTTGTGACTCTCCCATATTAAGGATCTCCAGCAAGGTCCCCAGCTGGGGACAGGGTGGTGGAGGACAAAGTGAGTGGGAGCATCGGGAAGGGCTGGGGATGGGAAAGGTGGTTAATCTGTTGCATCTTTCAAGAGCCTGTCGGAGACGCTGCTGGCCTCCCCTTCCTAACCAGGGTTTGCACAGCAAATCCCCGCTCTATCTAATTATTAATGATAATAACGGTGGCTGGCTCGCTGGATGCCATCTGGAGCCCTGCCACGCGTGCTCGCCGGCCCCGGGAGGACTGGGAAGGGGGTGACCCTGCGGGGCAAGTGCTAGGGCCAGGGGCTGGCTGGGTGGTGGGTACCAGCTCGGGATTGTCCCAAGGACCCGGCCGGCCCACCCAGGCTGCCGTGCTTGTGTTCGCTGCTGTGGCAGGCTTCATAAGGCTCCGCTCTTTGACTGGCGTTGAGTTTATGTGAAAGTAATTAACAGTAATTAATCCTTAATTACAGTAATTAGCCAAGTCGCAGTAAATTAAACCACATCTGGAGCAGATGAGGGCTTCCGAACGGGAGGCTAGTGCAGGCGACAATCGGAGAGATGCTGAATTCATCTGACAGCATCTGATTAAGGCTACCTGTTGCAAGCAGCTCATTTGCATCGTGTTTTTGTTTGCATTTGGCAGTAACCCTTTCAGCCGGGCTCCCACCCCCAACCTCTGCTCCCCCTGCCCTCCCCACTTCCCCATCTCCCCCCCAAGAGCTGTGTGGATCTGCAAGGAGGAGGGAGCAAGTAATTAATCCTTAATTACAGTAATTAGCCAAGTCGCAGTAAATTAAACCACATCTGGAGCAGATGAGGGCTTCCGAACGGGAGGCTAGTGCAGGCGAAGAGATGCGAGATGCTGAATTCATCTGACAGCATCTGATTAAGGCTACAAGCAGCTCACTGCTCCCCCTGCCCTCCCCACTTCCCCATCTCCCCCCCAAGAGCTGTGTGGATCTGCAAGGAGGAGGGAGCAGCTCCAACCCAAGAGCCAAGGGTCTCCCAGCCGTCCCCCCCGACCAGCCCAGGCTACCCCAGGGCAGTGGGGATGAGCCATCACGGGGCTAGAGAGGTGCCAGGCTCCCTCGCACCCTCCGGAGAGCAGGAGCTGCTCAGGGGGTGGTATATAAACAACCCACCCCACAGGCAGGCACCGGGCAGGGGATGACGGAGCAGGATGGAGGAAGAGCGATGGAGGCAGCCAGCTTTGCGCCTCAGCTTCCCCGCGTCCCACGTCGTAACAGCTACAATAATAATGATAATAATAATAATAATAATAATAATAAAAGATCTGGACTCCAAAGGGGAGCACATTAGCAAAAATGGGCAGGTTATTATTAATACCACTCAGCATTTACCCAGTGCCGTGCAACGTCGGAGGCCTTTGCTGATGTCTAGCCACGTTCACAGGGAGGGGGAAATCCTTCCCTTCCCTTTCTTCCTACAATGGAGAAACCACGAGACGAAGAGGTGAAACGGTACGAGAGGCTCAGCTACAGCTTGTCAGGTTTGAATACTGAAAGAAAGAGCTCAGGGAGCAAATGGTGCCGTCCTGACTCGGTTTTGTGGCCTTATCCCACGTGGCCAGGACGCATGGTTGGCTCTGAGCTATTAGAAAAATACTGGGGAAAATTCACGAAAATATCTGGCACTCTTCTGGTCCTCAAACTGCGCCAGTCACCAGCACCCCAAACGCTGGGACAAGGATTTCCATCAAGATAGGGAGATGTCAATGGGATTTCAAGAGCAGAACTGCAACTGTGATGGTCCAAATGCAATTGCCCAATTTCAGTAGCTATCGCAAAAGCTTCAGGGCTTAATTGCACTCAATTAATGAGCATGAAGGTCCTGTGTATCTTGCCTTTTAATCATACAGTACAGGGTGGATGGGTGGTGTACCTAGGCTCCCGAAGCCTAGGCAGGGAGTGTTAAAAAACCCTTTGATACTGAAATATTGTCTCTCCTCTGGAACTAAAACTGTACAGAATTGCCAAAGCCAACAGCTGCAGCAGGCCCCGGAAACAATCAGAAGAACCTCATTTTATGAAACATGGAAAAGAGCTACATTTGCCCCTAACTGCAAAATAAAAGCAACCTTTTTAATCTCCTGCGCACAGAAGAGCCTTGCAGAAAAAATGTGGTTTCCCCACCTCCGCTTTGACTCTGCATCAGGCAGGATTCCCCCGTACTGCTGACATCCAGCCAAGCCCTGAAACAGCCACCAACCAGCCAACGTCCAATGCCTGTCTGCCCCAGAAATGCACTTTGCCGTTGAAGTCTTGGTTGGAGAAAGGGGAATTCAAAGCTTTTCCCTCCTCCCAAGGCGAAACGTGGTGTCCCTCAGCCCCCAGGGCCAACAGCTGCCAAACGGAGCAGGAAAAATTAAGTAGGCTGAAGTGATGCTCCTCCAAATCTCACCTTCCTGAAGTAGGCAGGTCTCTGAACACAGATGCTACCTCGAGATGGCTGCGCCTGGTACAAGAACAACATGTGCCCACCGGGGAGGGGAAAGAATTTTGCAGTTAACTTAAAAGAGTGGGGAGGGTTCCTGATTCACACCCCCAAAATGAACTCACGCTGTCCTTTCAGTGCAATTTTGCTTTCAATCAATAGTTTTCTAAATAGATATTCCATCAGCTTTGTACTTCAGATCCTTCACAGCTATGGCATTTACAGCAAATCACATTATCTTGCTGCAGCCAGATTTTTGGCTAAAAAAAAAATTAAATTCATATGAATAAAAGATTCCTCACAAACGTCTTCAAGAAATACACCCCCCCAAATCCACAATGCCAACATTTTGCCTTGCACAAAAATAACGTGAATTGGGAAGCTGTAGCCAAATAAGCAAAGCCTGCTCCAGCCAGGCAGAAAGAGTGCAGGACATCGCTCTGCTACAGAAGCAGCAATGACCTCAGATGGTTTAATGGTGGAGGCAGGAGAGCCTGGTTGGGCCTCCTTCTCCGCAGGTATCACCCAACAGCTATCTGTACAGACCATAGATGCTAAAGATGTGGCCTTCAAAGCTGCAAAATATTCAACTTCTCAACTTGGGTGAATAACCAAGTTTTCAGTGCATGGGCAACTCAACACTCTTGAGAAGACAGTCATTTCGGACCCAAGCAGAAGTTTCATCTCAGCTTGTGCATGTCCTTGTATCCAAATTTCCTCCAATCCCACTTGGCTACGAGGCTTCATCTCTGCACACACAAGGAAGTCCCTTCCCCATGCATTGAGAGGCTCAAGAGAAACGGCTCCCAAGACAACTCCCAGCTGTCCCAGCCTGGATTGGGATGTGATGAGACCCCTCTCCCCAGGAGACAGCGCGGGTGAAGTGGTGCAGTCTCCTCTGATCACCTGCCCATTGCTCCTCTCAATGCTGGTGAAGACTTGCAAGAATATGAGGACTAGGTCAGTGCCTCCTACAAGATGGATCAGCAATTTTGCCGTTGGGTCCAACTAGACCCAAAGCTAAAAGCTCCCTAAACCTCCAGTGTGCTTAGCCCAGTTGCCCTACCTGCTTGCAACTGGTACATCTCAAACTTTCAAGCCTACGTCCTTCATGGTGGCTCCAACCTGCGTAAGTAGCAACATGAGTCCCTCTGGCTTTTACTTATGTGGCTGGGAATGCACGTTCCTGCTCTTTGCGCTACAAATTACTGGGAAACCACCAAGGGAAACATCCCTCCCACGTTGGTGGGGTGACTGTTAACTCCACCAAGTTGACTCTGTCCTCCTTTTAAGGCCCAAATAGCCCCTCGGGGCTTTTCACTGCAGAAGCCCTTCAAAGAGAAACCCAGTGGTTTCTCCACTTCCAGTAGTTTCGCACCAGGTCAAATGATAAAACAAATAAAACCACAGAAAAACTAACGATGCTGTGAAGGGGGAGGCACATCTCTCTTCTTTCCAGGGCAAGGGAGATGTGGCCATACCCAGCAACACAGCCAGGTGGGCTTCCCCAGCCATCAAATATCACCATTTTTGGACCAAACGCGAGTGTGGAAGTTTTAACCTGAAAACAGAATGTGTGCATTGGGAAGTTCCCAAATAAAACCATTTAAAACTAAGCCTCTATGCCTCACAGTCCAGGAAGGCAACATGGCCCAAGGACCTGGGGCTGGGGAGGCAAGAGGCGGCAGATCTGCCCAGCCCTGCCAGGGACCCAGTGTGGATGCACCTGTCATTGCAGACGGACGCGCGCACACACGCACGTTTTACGGACATGTGTGCGCTCCTTTCAGGCCGAAGACTTGGGTCCCTCCTCATCTGCACAGTTCAAATTAATTATACACTTTAATTTCATGAATTATTAATTTGATTCTGACTCGGCAGCTTACGATTATCCAGCGCTACAGACTATGCAATTCCAGCTTCATTAAAACATCACCAGCTGCCTGAGAGACAGACATTAAATAGCAGAGAGTAATAATAAAATTAAGCTCCCTGCGCATAGCAACAGAGTCTTCCCCAGCCGTATGTGGTGAGGGCCCAACTGGTAAATAGGTCCCTTCCAGTAGCTTTATTCCCTTCCCGAGGCTGGTCCCACCCTGCTCCCTTGCTGGGAGGATGCTGCTCCCAGGATGCATGGCAGCGGAGGACTGGGACCGTGCAAGAGCATCCCTGGGACGGGGGGCATGGCCAGGCGATAAGGGTGAGCGGCATCCCCCTCCCAACGCCCTCCTTGGCGCCCGCAGCAAGGACGGGGAAGGCTCCGGGGCTAACATTGCCTCCAAATAAATAAAGCCAGAGCACTGCCTCCCAGCGTCTCCCTGGCAAAACAATTTATAGAGGGAAAATGTCGGAATTTAGACATTCCATTTAGCTGCTTCAGAAATCTAAGGACCCCAAACCTTGTGGGATTTGAGAAATCGATGGAATTAATTAAGGGAGATGTCCAGCAGTCTCCGCTAAGTAATCAGCAGGTACAGTAGACCTGAAATTCTATAAAGAAAAATGGGAAGGGATGACATTGAAGGAGGCAGTGGGGATTAAAAAATGAGCATCCGAGTGGTAAAGGCGCACACCCATTGATCGCTGCATTACGGATTAAGGCTTCAACGAGCAGCCAGAAGATTCTGTAGCAGAAAATGGTTACAGAGGATGAGCATGAGCAGAGCGGATATATATAACCTCTGACAGCCGGGAACAACTGAGACGGAGGACAGCTCTGCAGCGAACCCCAGAGCAAGAAAGTTTTGGGGAGGGGGAGGAAGGGGAAGAGGGGGCATCTCAGAGGGAGCCATTTTGTGCAAAGGAGACCTGCCCAGGAGGAGGGAGTGGTGTCCCCTGCCCACCCTGGCGAGGAAGGTGGAGGGGGGCACGCAGAACTGGTGCCAGATGGGGGAACATGGGGGTGGGCAGTGAGGTGGGGAGGGCACACTTGCACGCTGGCCTGGGAGGCCACTCCATCAGCAAACAGTTAATGCCTGGGAACGAGGCGCAGCCCAAGCAGACACATATGCACAGACTAGACCTGCCTACCTGCCTGCCTGCGCTGCCTGCCTGCCTGTCACAGGGCTCTCCGGACCATGCTTCACCTCTCTGCCCTGCCATGGGCTCTCAAGGAGACCACTGCCTGTAATCCTATGCCCCTTAGCACTTTGGTTTCCCAACCATCCCACCTCCCATGGGATGACCACATCCGAGCCCCAGAAGGCACCATCACCACTCGGACCATGCCCACGTGGCAGCAGCTTCCCAAGGTCGCTCTGCTCACAGCACAGCCCCAGGATGCGCAGCTACCTGCCGCCAAAAGCCAGGCTGGACCCTCCTCTCAAGGGCAGCTGCAGGCAGCAGCAGGCAACGCTGCATTCAGGGGCAGGTTGCCGGTGAGCACTATCCACCCTCAGGAAGGAAACAAGTAGGGCATGATCATGTTTTCAGACACTCTGGGTATGTACGGGAGGGGGATAAAGCACGATCACTTGGGAGGTGTCACCCTTAAACCCCCCAGCATGCAGCCACCCACCCGTGCAGCACTAGCACCACACTTGTGCCACCATTCGGGACCAACCACAGACAAGATGTGCTTCTCCAGAGGTCCCAAGCATCGCCCAGACGACAGTACCCACGGTACCCAATGGCATGGCAGACGGTTCAGGCAAGACTTCAGCAATATGGTGAACTCGATTTTTCATGCTTAAAACGGATCCTCGCTGGGAATGTTACAGCTGCATCCAATGCTTTGTGCAAACAGAGCTGCTGCCTAGAGGAAACCCTTGGGACGCAGCAGCACCCCACCCAGCCATCCTGCCTTCCCGGCCAAAACTGAATTGGGATTGTTGGAACATTTCAATGAGAAATTTCAAAAATAAAACCAAACCCCCTGGAGCCACATGTGGCAGCAGCTCCATGTCTGTGGAGGACGCGGGGCCGGGACCAGCCCCCCATCAACCTCCTGCCTGCTCCTCATACATATGCATCATTGCAAGCCAGCACAAGCTAAATGTCAGCAGTGCCAGCACAAGCGCACAGCCAGAGGGGACCCTCGCTTCGCAGGACAAAGGCAGGCACTTTGGGGTACAGGAGGCATGGACCGGCCGGGCTCAGGGGGGAGAAGGGCTCACCCTACGCATGGATGCGGTCATGGGCACCCAGCTGCTTCAGAAGGCAGTTGCAAGCTAGCAAGGCTGATGAGATCGAAGCACGCTTCCAGCAAAGGGCTGTTTGCAGCCCCGTGGGTGCCTGGATGGGTCCGGCAGCCCCTGTGCCCCCACCCCAGCACTGCCACTCCCATCACCACCACTCCCACACCAGAGGAGTACCGGCAGCCCCTGTGCCCCCACCCCACCACTGCCACTCCCATCACCACCACTCCCACACACAGAGGAGTATCGCCATCCTTCATCCCTTAAATATCTTTCAAAAATCTGGTGGGGACCAAAAAAGCATGCCTGAAGGTCATGGGCATTTTGAGCCAACCCCAGTGAGAGTATCCTGGCTGGGGAAGGGTCTGCAAAAACATCTTCCCTCCCCAGCACAAGCTGGGCCACCTTCCCAATCCTGCAGGAAACACACAACTGTGCTTGGATGGGCAACCTCCACAGAGCATCTGGGTCACCCCTCTTGTGTGGCTCTGGGAGACAGAGCAGGACACCAAGTGGACCTTGTCCCCTTCATCATTGAGGAAGACAGTGTCACCTTCTCCATTGCTGGTTGAGGGACACGGAAACCCTGGTCTCTATGCCAGGCAAGCCACAGGGACCAGGGGACACAGGCTGGGCAGCTGCCTGTGCAAGCTGAAGTGAGATGCTCCTGCAAGCAGAAGGCTGAACACCGTGTCCCCAGACCCAGCACAACAAGACACCAGCATAAAGAGGCCATGACCTCAGGAGAAAGATGGGTCTAGCAGATGCAGCAGCATAAACACAGCTCGTCCTTTCTCCCCAGAAAGGCTTCCTCTGTGTCCAGGCTGGACTTTGAAGGCTCTCTCTGCCCCAGGTCTCTGCATATCCTTGGATCAAGCCCCTCCAGCTCCAGCCCCAAGTTCCCTCAAGCCAACCCCAACCTGCCCCCAGGCAGGAGCTGCCAATCCCACAGCCCGAGCCAACAGCAATGCCTTGAAATCACACTTGGGAGGCCTTACGGGTGCCCAGCGACACGCCAGGCGGTGTGTGTTTTACAATCCATGTGTCGAAGGGCCCTGAGCAAAGTCTGTAGCAGATGCAGAGCGTTCAGCAGATTCCTTCCCCTGGCTGCATTACAGCAGAAGGCAGGGAGCAGCCCCGGCCCTCTGCCCCCTGCCTCCCTGGCCCCCAGCAGGCATTTGGCATCCAGCGCCACGAGGTCCCGGGGCAGGCGCAGTCATCGCCACAAACATCCTCCCTCAAAGCAGGACGCCTTCTCCCATGGGGCAAACATTAGTGGGACAACTGGAAACGTTCAACTTGATTATAATGCTTTAAGAAAAGGTCACGGTGAAATTTCAGCGCTTTACCTTGAGCTCTGTTTGTTCTCCACAGGATGAGATGGGAAGAGTCAGCTTGCCCTGGCTCATGGCATCTGCATAGCTCTGATTGCATTTCACAGGCCAGCAGCAGGCTGTTGAGCCACAGCAAACCCCCCAGCCCTGGGGACTGAGATAAGTCACCGCGGATGCGCTTGTGGGGGCACGCGCTGGACCACCACACAATAGCTGGACCATGTTTTCACTCCAAAAGTTGTCCAACCCTTAGCTGATTTTGCACTGCGCTTACACTTCTGCTGTCAGAACAGGCCAAATACACCCAAAAAGCACGGAAAGGCAGCCAGCAATTCCTAGATAGCATCTCCCTCAGAGTCGGGAAGGTTTTCCAGCATGCCATTTGGCTTCATCTTTTTGGGCCTCAAAGGGAGCTGTGGCCAAAACTGCAATGAGGCAGTGGCACTGCGGGGCTCAAGCATCATTCAAGCAACGCTCAGACCACGGGTGACCCTTGGCCACCATGCCAGCCCCACCAACACCCTCCCCCTGCTCCTAGAGAGGAAGGGCAAAGCAAGGGCAGCCAGTACTGAGGTATGCCATGGTTTCGGCCAGCACTATGAGCAGGACCAGGTCTCAGCCCACGCAGAGCACCACAAAGCTCAGGAGCATCCCGGCTCCCCAGCCCCTATCTTTTCACTCTGGCACAATTGCTTTGGGACTCATTAACCAAGCCACTTTGCTCTCCAAGCTGAGGTGCATGAGGACAACCCACTGAAAGGCCCACAGCTGGTGCAGAAGGTGACCAGCGCACCACAGGCACAGGAGAAGCCTAGCATCCCTCCTCCTCTGCGCATCGGAGTGGGAGCAGCTCTGACCCACAGCAAAGGGTTTGCTATCAGTCGAGCGAGAGGAAAACCAAGGTCAGTTTTCTTTGTGGCCAGCTGAAGGATGCTCTGCCCCCAGCAACATTCCTGCTACAATAATTAAATCTGTCGTCCGACAATTTGCTGCCGGGGGAGTTCTCAAAAAGGACTCCAAGCAGAGCCAGGAGATGAGTGCTAGTGGAGACGGAGCCCTCTGCACCCACTGGGGTCCGGGCTGCCAAGTCCAGGCCCAGGCAGATGAAGGGAGGAGGAAAAGCCACCAGGAGCTGCCTTCATCTGGGACAACTCCCCAGGAAAGGGCAGGCAGCAGAAGGGTTTTGGGGGACATTTTAAAACAACCAGTTCCAGCAAACTGGACCGAAAGCCCAAGGTGCCGAGTGCTCTTGCAGCACCTGGGTGGCTGGGAAGGGCTTGGCATCCTTCCCCAGAGGCAGTTGCGCAATCCAGCCTGCAAAGTGTTCTCCAAAGGGGAAATGGTTTGAGACGCTACCGCAGGGCAAACAATTCTTTCCTGACGCCTGTCGATGCAACCGGAGCACGGGGCCGGTGTGACACTCCTCCACGAGCTAGGATGCAGCTGGCAGGTCCCCTTGGCAGCATCCTTCCACTGAAAGCCAACCTCGGAGAAGGCAATGCCTACTTCAAAGCCGGGGAGAACAGAATCAACGCCTCAGCTTGTCGGCAGGGCTTCAGCGGACCCAGGAGGCAGGCAGACCCTTGTTCCCGCAGCGCTTGCTCTCGCTTTTCCGAAGCACACAGACACACCTGCCCGCGGAGCCGGGATGCTGTATTCCCACCACTCTGGCAGCACCGCTCACAACAACTCCCAGCTGCTGCCAAAAGGTATTTTTAGCTGCATTATTTATTTGAACACCTGCCTGAGACTTCAAGGCAGAGTACGGAGCCTGAGCAGCAGAGGGAGGGAGGAAGGAGTGGCACCAGGAGATCTGGACTGTTTCCACTGGAAGATTCGAGAGCAGAGACGCGGGCACGATGGAGCAAGGCTCAGGCTATGCCGAGGAAGAGGATGGCACGGCCGGGATCATGCACCTACACCACAAAGAGCACCAGGTTAACCCAGCTGCTGGGAATAGCTGAGTACCAGTGCAGACTGGGAAGATGCTCTAACCACCCTCCTTGAGAGGCTGCCTTCAAGGAAATTGGGCTCATTAGGTATCCAACCACACATGATTTCAAGATGCTCTGGCCCAAGGTAGTGTCTGCAGCAGGAACATAATCTTTTCCACGTAACCCCATTTTGGGGAGAAAACTCAGCACAATTGCCCTCTTTCAAAATGCCTTTCCTCCACACAAAACCAGTTCCACCCCAAAACCAGCCTGTTCCCCTGTTTCAGAGAGCCAGCCCTAGAGAAAAGAGGACGAAGCGAGCAGAAGACGAGGGAAGGAGGGATGCTGCAAGGGAGGACAGACACACTTCACCCTTCTTCCCAAAGATGGAGATGCCCTCAGGGGTTTGGGGGGGCCATAGGGTAATTGAGGGGCACACGGAAAGCGATACAACACACCTGCATTATTTTTGCATGCCTTTCTTGCCACCCCATTTACTGATGTGAACAAAACCTGCCGCCTCCCTCCCCTTCTGCTGAAATAATCCCCCCTTCTCTCTGAAATCAGCCAGGAAAAGGAGAAAAAAAAGAAAAAAAAAGAAAAGAGCATCTAAAAATAAAGGCCAGGCCAGAGCATGTGCCTCTTGGTTGGGCTCCTGTGCTCACAGATCTGCTTATTTTGGCCTATCTCTCCCCAGCGATAAGGCAGCTAACAGCCCGTTATCAGCCAGTCGGTGAAAATGTGCTCCAGCCTGATTAGGGCTCAGTCTTTGCCAAGGTTATAAACAGCCATTATCGTTCTCCCAAACAGAATAATCCGGACAGTATCAGCTCAGAAACATATGGGCCACACAGCGAAGATAGCCGCTGACGGACACTTCATTTTAATTGTAACGAGTGGTTAGCAGCAGCCTCCAGACAACAGACACAACTGCCCAATTGGCAGTGGGTTCGCATCTCCTCCTGCATCCCTCCTCCCTCCCGCTCGCCGCCAGTTTTCTCCTCTCCCTGCCGCCCTCCTCCCCTCGGCTTTGCAGACCCCTGGGTGAGCATCCCTGCAATGCGGGGAGAGCCCTGCCCAGTCCCCATGGGGCCAGGGGGGAGCGGGCAGGCAGCACCCTCCTTATCTCCACAGGTGGAAAACGGGTGCTCAGTAGTGGCGGCACAAGTGTGGCCACATCACACCTGATGTGCTTGCGGCCTGGCTGGCATGAGCGGGGAGCAAGAGGGTGCGTGAGGCCACTGCGATGGCGGGGAGGCACCTATGCCCGCCTCTCTGCGGGGGATGGAAGCAGAGTGATGGGTCCCCACCGGACAGCGCAGCACCCACGCGCCTGGGGCCCCCATCCATGCAGCATCCCGGCGGCTCCTCACTGCCTGCCCGGGTGCCAGCTCGGCAGCAGGCAGGGTGCGGGAGGAGGGGCAGCAAACCCTCATTTCACATTCTCCCGGTGTCCCTTCTGTGTCATACTTCTTTTTTTTTTCCCCCCTTTCCCCCCTCCCTCTTCCCAAAAGGGGTGGTTTAGCTCAGAGAGTCTTAAACACATTTGCATTCCCAAGACAAGCTTAGGCATAAATTCATCTCAGTGAAGGGGTCTTTTTTCTTTTTTTTTTCCTCCCCATCCTCCTTCTTCTCCTCCCTTCTCCTTTTCTCTCCAAACCCGAAATGAATTCAGCGAGAACCCTTGCAATTCCAGCACCGTCTCATTTCCCATTCTCCCGGTGTCCCTTCTTTGTCATTCTTCTTTTTTTTTTCCCCCCTTTCCCCCCTCCCTCTTCCCAAAAGGGGTGGTTTAGCTCAGAGAGTCTTAAACACATTTGCATTCCCAAGACAAGCTTAGGCATAAATTCATCTCAGTGAAGGGGTCTTTTTTCTTTTTTTTTTCCTCCCCATCCTCCTTCTTCTCCTCCCTTCTCCTTTTCTCTCCAAACCCGAAATGAATTCAGCGAGAACCCTTGCAATTCCAGCACCGTCGCGCTGCGCAACGTGGGATTACAAGGGATCCGAGGGTTTTCCTTTTCTTCCGACTCATGGCATGCAGTGTTGCTGCTTGGTTTTTTTATTAACAATACCCAGGGATAAGGCTCTTAGCCCCATTAGCCGCACTAACGTTCTTCCCACTTTCTTCTCCAGCCAGCCCCGGCTCCCAGAAATCGCGCCTGAGCTCCATCCCCCCTGCAGGGAAAAAGCAGGAGAAAAAGGGGAAACCCCCCCCAAAACGAACAGCAAAATGTTAATATGGGGAGGCAAGCTAAAAGCCTTAGGAAGACCCAGGACTAAGTTTCAAGTCACGGACGCTTTCTCAGATAATCTGTATTCCTATCGCGGTGCCAGCGGAGCTGTGATCAGAATATCCAAGGTCTCATAAAAGATTCAGGGCTTATTGACTTCCCTGCCTTCGCTGCCAGCTCGTGGTTCTCCTGCCTGCTCCTGCTCAGCCTCCAAAGCACCCGCCACCCCTTGCAAGTTGCCATCACAGATGCCAAAGTTGAAGATATCTACTTCTGGCGGCTGTGCTGGACCGGTAGAGCGGAGCGGTGGAGGAAGGCTCTTCTCCCTACCTGGGGGATGTATTCCCAGTCCCCAGCCCTGGTGAGAGGTGCTTCAGAAGACCTTTTGCTCCAGTGGACATCCCCACCCCAGAACAATCCCCTCTTAGATGTCCCCACAGCCACTCTGGCAGCACTGGCCACCGTGGCAGGCAGGTAATGCTCCATGCACAGCGGGCAGAAGAGCAGATTCATGAGTTATTTTAATTCAAGTCATACATTTAGGTGAAATCATCCCCAAGCTGGAAAAAAGAAAATTTACAGCAGGGACCCCTCAAGAGCAGGTTTCCCCCTGGACTGTACACGCAATGAGCTCTCTGAGGGCTGTCTCCGGCAGCATTGCAGCCCGGTTTTGCTGCATAAGCAGCCCCGAGCAAAAGTGCGGACCAGAGAATCCAGTCCCTGTGAATTTATGATCAGTGTTACATGGCCACAGCCCCAAGGAGGAGGCAGGGGACAAGGGCAGACACCCAGCCCTTTGGAACACACCATCCCACCATCACTCACGTTCTCACTAGCTTTAGGCACAAAATATCAGATGAATGTTGAACGTGGTATAAATTGTGTAGTTTACATACTGCAGATCTTCATACGTAAGTTACACAGAGATGCCCGTGAACACCACACACAACCAACCACAATATAACCATCAAATCTACCCAGGCACTCTATTAATTGTATTTCCACATCACCTAAAAGTCTTACATGTGCACCAAGATTCCATACTAGAAGGCACTGCACAATATAGAAAATAAATCCATATAAAAATAAAATACTGCATAGGAACACATAGATTTATATATACATATATGCTCAAACACACACATGTACTTGTTTACATAACATATGTGCATACACCCTCATACAGCACGTGTGTATACGGCCCCATAAGGCATACCCAGACACATACATAAATACTTTTCTGCACAGTCTATAGACTATTTATACATACACAAACTATACAAATACTCTACGCACCCTGCTCGGTGACAGCTCAGATTTTCAGTAATATCATAATATTATTTTTTAGATCAGTTAAGGTATAAAATGTGCGCTCTCTCAGTCTTTAATATTAATAAGTCTTGTAACTAGCAGTTTCTCGTAGCTCCGAATTCTTGAGCACAACTAGAAAGGGCACTTATCCTGAAAAATCTAATAAATTTACAGTTTTATATACTTCCTTCAATTGTAAAAGTCTTGTTCAATAAACTTTAAAATGCCACTATAGAGCAATAACACAGACAGTATAAACCCAGCCCTGGGAAAGCTGTGCAACCAGAAATTGTTCCCCTTTCTGCTACAGCAATAAAGTTTTATATGTTTGAACTGACTGTAAAAAGGTTTGAATGTTGGCAACTGGGGAATAATCTGTCTTCTTTATAGTTATTATCATATTTCCCACAAGACCCTTTGGTCTGTGTCAATCCTTCTCGTATATGACACCTTTGTACTGTCAGCGAAAGCAAGAATACTTAACTTTTTGCGTGCGTGCGCGCGCGGCTGTGACTGGAGGTCCTTCGCTCTGCTTTTCTTCAGATTACAGCACCCGGGAATAAATTACCTGTGACGTGCTGCGATGGAAGCCTTTTACCAAATCAAGCTGATCTGGAGCACAAAGCTCAAAAAAAACAGGGATTTGTGGACTGGTTCTCAAGGCAGCGGGCACCAGGGGTAAGAGGTGCTGCCACCGATTGGGGATGCTGCTGTCCCCACAGCTCCCTGGGACACCGTGGCTGCATCTCCAGGGCAGACAGCATCCTGAAGTGGCAGCAGCTCCCTGTTGCTCTTTCATAACAAAGAGATTTTGGTTCAAGATTGGCTCCTCCTGCTTCTCCGCCACCGTCTGAAGGCGATGGCAGGTCCAGCACCAGCATCCCCAAGTTCAGCGGTTGGAGTCAGAGCACCCAGATGCCTCCTGGACAGAAATGTTTTGGGGATTCTCGCTGAATCCCAAAGAGATCTGATCCAGACCCCAAAGAAGCAGCAGGTAAATACAAGGAAGTTCCTCAAACTCATCCGTTTCACAAATGGACAATGCTTTAATCGGTTGCAATTTTTAACTAGCTGGGAGCTCACAAACCAAGATGAGGATGAATTTTGTCATGAGACCTACAGCAAGCCTGGACCTTGGCATCGCCCATGCAGGGCTGATCTCTGAAGGAGTCGCTGCAAGCAGCCACAGCCCCAGGATGCAAGGATACAGGGGAACCCGATCCTCAGCCTTCAGCAATCCAACACCACGCGATACCCGACCGTGGGCCATCCTTCAGGTGGCAAAGATGAGGCTCAATCAGAGATTGAGATGTCAAAAGAAGTGATGTTAAAGCACGTTTGGAAAATGAAAAATGAGGAGTCACCAGGACCAGATAATACCTGCCTAAGAGTTCTGCAGGGACTCAGAAATAAAATGATTGCATATTTTCATTAGCAGCTCAATCTCTCATTACACTAGAGGACACAAAGTGTCATACCCTATTTTTAAAAAATGGAGTGAGATGAGCCACAGATTCACCGACTTGTGAGTCTCACTTCAGTACCGGCTAAGATGATAAATAGATAGGATAAAGCCTCGAGATGGACACGATACCACTGAGATTAACTAGCAGTGCCCGTAAGGAAGAAGAAAACGTACCTCACTAATCTATTACAATTGCTGCGCACCCAGCAACAGAAGGCACGAAGCACAGTCGGTGTTGTTTGGATTCCCCCAAAGTTTCATCAGTTGACAAATTTAACTCTTCTCCCAGCAAAAGCAAGGACTAAAGGTTGGTTAACAGATGGAAGAGAGTAGAAATAAATGGATTTTTGAACAAGGCCATGAATGCAGAAGGTTTGCTCACTGCTGCTTACTAGTTTATTGCCAGGAGAAGAGCATGAGCAGCAGTAGGTTTGAGAACATGAACAACGGGGATTAGTAAGGACTCGCGAAGGCTGAGATACTCCTCCAAGGATGTGTGAACGAAGCTCCATGAGCTGGAGATAAGATGGTGGGTAAAAGTCAGCAAGGGTAAAATGCACAAGGAAGTAATTCAATTACTCACACACACTGACTACGACAAACTTTGCGCGGTCAGGCTGGACGCCTAGTGAAGCGTGAAGGGAAGGGGCGGTGAGAGCTGCCAGGGCTGCACGACGCCCCGCATCCAGGCTGCCCCTCGCCCTGAGGCTTCTCACCCCCTGCAAGCCCATCATCCTTGTAAGAAAGATGGAGAGAGACTTTTTAGCACGGCCTGTAATGCTAGGACAAGGGATAATGGTTTTAAACTAAATGAGGGTAGATTTAGATTGGATATAAGGATGAAATGTTTTAGGATGAGTGTGGTGAGACACTGGAAGAGGTTGCCCGGAGCAGCTGTGGATGCCCCGTCATTGGAAGCGTTCAAGGTCAGGTTCGATGGGGCTTTGAGCAGCCTAATCTAGTGAAAGATGTCCCTGCCCATGGCAAAGGCGTGGACTAGATGATCTTTGAAGGTCCCTTCTCCAACCCAAACCACTCCGTGACTCTGTGGTCCCACAGGCAGGAGATAATGCTGCCCATGGGGTCCCCTCATGAGGAAGCTCCAGAGAGACTTTGAAAGGAGGATGGACAAAAACAAGCATTGAACTCTCATTAGCCTTCAAAATACAATTTGGTAGTTACATGGACAACTGGAAAAGCCACTGATGTGAACCAGAAGAAGAGGTCAGAGACACACGCAGCTTGCCCTCCCTGGGTTTAACCACAGAGCTGGAGGGGCACCAACCGCCACGGCTTCTCCCCACCCATCCCATCCCTCCAGACACAAGAAATGATGTTTGAAACACAAACTGAGCACTGTAACCATGGGGTTTCAGTTCTGGACCCCAGTTTAGTACTTTGCACAACCAGCCATGAATGAAGACAAAGCCCCTCAGCTTCCCAGCACCCCTGTCACTGACAAAAGAGAAAGGCCAGGTCGCGGGCCACCTCTTCTCCTGCCCTGCTCCAGGCCTGTGCTCCTCACCTCACCTGCTGAGCCCCCAAGACCTCTGCACCCACCCTCAGCAGGACCCCAAACCCAGAGCCACCCCAAGCAAGCCATCGGGCTGCTGCTTGCCAACGCCTGCATCCCTTTGTACCTCCTGAGCAGCACAAGCCCCTTTGCTAACAAGTGATGAATAAATCTCTTGGTGCTCACCATGAAGATGCTCCATCCCGGGCTTGTGGCAAGCCCAGCTGTGCTGGAGGGAGCTGGGCAGCGCTCCCCTTGCTCCATGGGGACAACCCAGCTCTTTCCACCGCACCTCAGCATCCTGGGCCCCGAACCCGCCAGATCTCAGGGCCTCGGGTGAGTGGGGCATGCACCCCCCCCCCATCCCGCCTGTGGAGCGGCGAGGGTTAAGTCCAGCCGGCAAGGCGCATCTCTGTTGCAAGAGTCCATTACCTCCCGCCACATTACCTCATTCATTTCTTATATGCGGATGGTTTATTCTCCCATGAGCACCCTCGCTGGCAGACATGGCTAGTGTAAAGTCCCCTCCCTCCCCTGTATTTCTCTATCCATCACATTTAACACTCTGACAGTAACAGTCTATAATGTTTCTATTCTACAAAACCGCTCTGTCAACTCCGGGCTTCCAGAGCAGCAACTGAGGAAAATAAATAACATCAACGCCAGGCCCGACAGTATCACAGCTTGCTTTCTGCTGGGTTTTTTTGGTTTTTTTTTTGTTTTGTTGGGGTTTTTTTTGAGGAAGGGAAAGGAAGGGAAAAAAAGGAGAGCGAGAGAGAAAGGGGAAAAAAAGTGCAGGCATGTAACATGCTGAGAGAGACAGGCGGGAGTTTCCTTCCCACCCAAACGAAGGGCTGGGAGACCCTCGGAGATGAGGACAGCACTTCCAAAGCAAGAGGAAGGGGGAGCCCGCTGCCCCCACCCTGCCACCCCTTTCACCCCTGGGACACGGTGGCTTAGGGGAGGGGGATGCAGGGGACCGGCTCCTCTTCAATGCCGGCTCTGCCTCCACCAGCCGAGGGTGAGCACAGGCAGGCAGGCCGGCAGCTGCCTGCACCCAAGCGCAGGAATGTATTGGGCAGCGCTTGCAGAGGCTATCTGGGGGAGCGGAGGCCGGGCAGCAAGGGGGAAAGATGCTGCAGCTCTCAGAGGTGGAAGATTCAACCTGCCGTTGCCCACCATAACCCCCACAGACCCCGCAGCAATGGCAGGCAAAACCCCATCTGCTCCACACCAGCCCCCAGTCAGAAATCACTAATCCACTTAAATAATCCACTCTGGCTCGTGGCTTAGTGGCCTCACAGTGTTTTCCATCTCCTTTCACTCCTGTGAAATTCTCTGGAGCCAGAATCAGGCACACGGCTGCAGCTCCGGGGTTCGCCTGCTCCTTTCTGCAGCTGCACGGGTGACCCCAGCACCCAGCAGTAGGGAGGGTGAAAGGGAACCACACCCAAATAAGTATCGCCAGCAAATAATAATAAACACCTTAAGAAATTGGCGCTTTAGAAAGTGAAAATCAGGAAGAAAAAACTCCACTTCTTTTCAATATTTTTGCTTTTCCTTGATAGGACTACATTGGTGTTTATTTTAAGTCACTGTCTGCAAGCTCACCTGCCTTCTGCATGAGCCGCGCAGGCTCAACAAACAGACCTGCTCAGGTGGTGTTTTTCATTGGGGGGGGGAAATAAAAACCAAAACATGGACAAGAATTTTTCCAATCAATCGGAGAGAGACACAGCCCTTGACAGCCCTGCAGACATGAGGGCTGTGCTCACCAGGCAGCTTACGGAAACCGGCAGGGATGCACCCGCCCGCAGCAAGCATGAGCCGCGCAGGCTCAACAAACAGACCTGCTCAGGTGGTGTTTTTCATTGGGGGGGGGAAATAAAAACCAAAACATGGACAAGAATTTTTCCAATCAATCGGAGAGAGACACAGCCCTTGACAGCCCTGCAGACATGAGGGCTGTGCTCACCAGGCAGCTTACGGAAACCGGCAGGGATGCACCCGCCCGCAGCAGAAAGATGAGGAGGAAACGCGTGCAAGGGCTAGAGGGGATGCTCAGAGGAGAGAGAGGTTTGGAGGACTCGGAAAACATGGACAGCAGGTAACCATCCTCGCAGCCCCCCCAGTTACTCACTTCCCCAGTCCCTTTGTGTCAAGCAGCTCTGAAATCAAGCTGACACCCTCCAGCTTAACACCAGACAGGGCCACCGCCAGCCCCAGATGGGGACATGCATGGGGCTACACCACCCCGCATCTCGCATGCCTACTTGAAACGACTGCAAGTAAAAAAAAAAAAAAAAAAAAGAAGAAGAAGAAAAAGAAAAAAAAAAAGGAAAAAAAAAGAGCGAGCAGAAAACGGTTCCCTCCTTTGTTTACATACCTGCCAAGGGCTGACGCTGGCTGCTGTCAGTCATTTGTATGAGCTGACGGTTTTCTAGCTGAAAGCAACACAGGTGATAGCAAGGCAAGCAATAAAGGGACAGATCCTGCCCTGAGAGCCCCACGCCACTCCCTCAGCTCACCCTGCTAACTCTGCTCTGGGAGGAAAACACACTGAGCAACCAGAAAGGCTTTGGGTTTGGAGAATGAACTGCATGCTCTGACCCCTTGCAAGGGAAAGCATCGCCACTGCAGGAGGGATCCCTGAGGAACACCAACACAGCTCTGCTGAGCATCCGAAATTTGAAGAACTCAGCCAGAGATGGACGTTTGCACCTGAGCATCCCTCCAGGATTCACCTGGAGAGGGGTGGCTCATGCGGCACCCACCACAGTTCAGGTTCGCTGGCCAGACCCTGCCTGTCCTCCGCACCACAAGCTGGGCTTTGCTGTAAAGCCCCCAGAGCCGCTCAGAAAACCCTGAGCCAGGAAGGATGCTAATGGGATTTGGGCTACCGTCTGGAATGGGATAAAGGATTAGGACTCCAGAAGCAACTATCTTTGCCACAGACTCCTGGTCCTCTGCCGGGAAGGGCCTTTATTCCGCTGCGAAAAGAAACTTCCCACTTGCAAAAGCAAGAATAAAGCTTCCCACAGAGGTCTGACAGCATAATATGCATGCAGGCCCATGTGTACACACACCCCCCATACAGGCACGCTCGCAAGGGGAACATGCAAGAGAAATACAAAGAATTAAGGAGCAATGAAAGGTGCAAACCAAACTCCAAGCTTTGATGTGAAAAAACGCACAAATGCTTTTTTTTTGTCGAGCTGTATTATTTTCCATTCATAAATATCCCCCTCAATAGCTATATACGTACCCAAATAGAATTTGTATTTAGGTAAGCCCTGTCACCGGGAAGTGTGTTATTTGCTCTTTGATCGCTGTCGTTATTTGATTTTAAAAAAAAACTCCCTGTGCCCAACACGAGAGGAGAAACTGGGCACTGGAACCGATCACAGCGTGACCGGAGAGCAGCCCTTGGAAAGAAACATTTGCAAACAGTTCACAGGCTGAGATTTGTTTCTGGAACCCAATCACATTTATATAATTAATCCATTTCCTATTTACTTTTGCATCAGGATTTGCTGACAAACAGTTCACAAAGCTATAAAGTAAAAGTGGTGGGTTTGGGAGCAGGGGGGAGGGCTCACAACTTGTTTTATTTACTCCCTAAACTCTAGGGAGATGCAACGCCCTGTGGATAGACATGGTAAGTTTGGCTGTTGTGTGGAACAGCCAAAACTTCCAGGGTG
>NW_008794624.1:357240-361548 GCF_000699145.1 Aptenodytes forsteri | reverse complement strand
TGGCCCAGCCAAACCTTCCAGGTTTGCTGTTGCCAAACTTCAAGGCTGGAGACTTGCTCACAGGACTAGCAGCATCTTCTACTCGTGCTCGCAGCAGAGTCCTCCGATGGCCAGAAATGACGGAAGCAGCAGTGCATGGGGGCAGGGAAATCCATCCTTTCTAGCTCCAAGAACATAAGATTTGGGCTGTTTTTTGCAGGGCAGAAGGGAACTGAGGAAGCAGAAAATCCTCCAGTTACAGCAAATGCAGCCCTCCATGGCACCCCAGGCTCAGAGCCCTGGGGCTCCCTGGGGAACAGCCAGCATGCGCACCAGAGGGCAGCAGTGCCAAAGCCACCCATCACTGCCCTGCAACCTGCAACCCCCAACCACCCGGCAGAGGCGAAAATGCCCAGTTCCTATCAAGACAGTTCTCACCAGGCACTCACTTTAGACGGAGAAATAGGAGGCAGGAAAACAAAATCACCAGCCATTTGATCCCTTTCCTTTACAGCAAGCTTGGTGCCGCTTACCAGAGTCAGGAGCAGCCATGTACCAAACCAAACTTAAGCCCTTTTTGCTGCTGCTTTGAGGACATCCTCAAACAGTGCAAGCTTCACCCAGGCGCTACTGCCAAGGAAAGGTAAAGAGGGTTGTGATGGAAAGCCGTGTGGGAGGCCCAGCGTGCAAGCAATGCATTGCTGCAAGCATCGCTACGAGCATCCCTCCCGCAGCCTGCCTGCAAGAGGCCACAGGGCCAGCTGAGCTGTGGGCAGTGCAACGGCACCCACAGGACGCGGCCTCATCCTGCACGCCCTCCTCTTGCCATGCTCCTGCCTAAAGCCCATCTCTGGAGATGATAACGGCTAATGAAACCCACGGCCCGCCGATAACAGGAGATCAGGCAAAACAGCGGTGGTGGCGGCAGCAGCCAGGCTGCTGAGCGGGCTGGGATGCATGTAATCAGAAGGGTTATCTAATGCTAGTTTCATTCTAATTGAGTCACTACCATATGTCACCCTGCAATAACAACGCAAGCAGCATGCAACTGAATACATATTTAATTCACATAATGGGTACAACAGTAGAAGTAATCAAGGCAGTTTGCCATAAGCCATAAAGAAGTGTAGCGTGTTCCTATCGAGGAGCAGCCTGTGCTCGGGGAGAAGGGGATGGCAGGGGCATCACGCCACTGCAAAAGCTGCAAAGGAGGGGGGACCCCTCAAAACGCATCCCGGCATGGATTGAAGGTGAGGCGGCCATTCGACGCGAATGGAAATCGATGGCAGAATACTGTCGACGGATCGTTAGCCTCTTCAATATAATTAACAGTAATGGATTTATTGGCGGAAACTTAATGATTTGAATGTTAAAAACCGGCCTGGAATTGCAGCGTGCAGTCCAGCCAAGGGGTGGTCGCTGTTTCCAGTTTCAAAAAGGACCAAAAAATTGGAAAAATCAACCCAAGCCAGGAAAAGGTGCAACCCTGGAGGCAGGGCAAGGTGGCGGTGACCATCCCTGCTCCCAGCTCACCCTCCTCTTCCAGTGGCACCTGATGGCCCCGCTTGCTGCCTTCATTTCCTCCCGCAACGAGAAGATTAATACGATTGAGGACCACTCATCAATATCTTTGGACAGATCAACCGGAGTTTTCATTAAAGCCATATTAATGCTTTTGGATACACAGCTGTGGACGGGTTAGGCTTCAAAAATAAAGCCCAGAGAGGAAAGAAAAGAGGAGAGGAGCAGTGTCTGCTCCCAGCTGGGAATTAATGGAGAGCCGGCCCGTACCCTCGTTAGCGGCCTCTCCCACCAACATGTTTTGATGTATATTTCATGAGGATAAACAAACATTCATTTCACTTTGGGAAGGTGTTCGCTGTAATGTATTGGCAGCCTCACCAGCAATGAGGGGACATTAATTTCAATTCTGGTGTTTAAACACTTTGTTGAGTCCCAATCATTCATTCCTGGCTCAGCACAGCCCGGGCATAGGGAAACAACGGACAAGCAGAGCCTCAACATCACCCTCCTGCAGAGCCTGCTGGAGTTTATTTGCTATTTAAATTACTTAAGAAGGACCAGACGTTAGGAAAGAGGTGGCTCTACCTGGCTGCTTGCCTTGGGGTGCAGCCTTCAGCCATCCCATGTATCATCAGAGAAAGGCTCCCAGCCTACATTGGGGAAATACCGTCCCTGGAGAACAGGCTCCAATGAGTATTTGCAGCTACGACGAACCACAGAATGTGCCAGGGATGGAAGGAGAACGTCTGTGCTGGAAGGCTCCTGGATCTTCCAGGACTCCTCACAGCCCTCTCTTGCTTGCACCTTCCACCTCTGCATCCCCATTAAATGAGAGTAACAGCAGTGCTTTTCTCAGGGGGGTGCTGCAGAGCAGTCTCTTAAAGACTTCTCAGTCCGGTACCAAAAGCCAGACCTTGCTTAGAAAACAGCCTGCCCGGTCCATACACTTGCCTTGCAGGGACAGAAAACCAGATGTGCTGGTGATGACCTATTGCATGTATCTCTTTCCAAACCAAACGTTGTTCTCGGGTAACACCTGCAGCCAGGTCCTGGCTTCAACTGTTTGGGCAGATTTGCTCGTCAGTAGCCTGCACCCCTCAACGGGGTTTTGGAGATGCACAGGCTATACATGAGAAAGTGCCCACAGCATTTCCCAGGGAAATGCAGGTACGGCTGCAGGTGACTGCGTCTTCTCTCCATCCCTGGCCCTTGGCTCCTCGCATGCACCACTAAATAAATGGAGCTGGCAGAAACTGTGCAGCGGAGGGAACAAGGAGGGGCCAGGGCATGGAGAGTGGGGACATCTGAGAGTGGGAAAATGGGAAGCAAATATGGCCTGGAAGAGGACATGGGGTCCTGCTGCACAGCGGATGAGAGCAGGACAGGCTGAAGAAAGAGTGGTTGGAAAGACAACACCGCTTTTATTACTCTCGTATCTATAAGAGGCAGTGCTGCCTGCAGAAAGGCTTTTAACAAATAATCTGTGGGTTAAGACGCACAGAAACAGCAAAATAGGAAAATGATGCCTTTATGAAATAGTGACATGTTGTTTATGTGAATGCCAAGGGTTTTGCTTATCCCACCCCTCCCTGAACACACTCACCACCACCCAAAAGGAAGAGGGGAGCTCCAGCACAGTTTCCCCCCTTCCAAAAAAGAGAGAGGTCCCATCAAAAGACTAACAAATATTCACCTGAAGAGCCAAGGCAGGCAAGGGCAGGGAGGGAGACACCGCACACCAGGACAGCCAGAGCTGCCCCCTTGTTTTTCCTCCCACTTTATTCTCCTGCTTTTTTTTCTGATCACCAAATATGCAAAATACCCTACACACAGGGTAGACTTAAAAGAAGTTACAGTATCTGACAACATATCAACAGCTCTCTGGGAACGCCGTAGAGACATTGCAGTTGCTTTATATTATAAAGCACGCACAAAGAGACAGAGACACACATACACGCTCCTATCTAGCTCCACATAAATGCAGGCAATGCCATAAAAACATTTCTCCTTTCGCTTTATTTTGTGTGATCTGCTTTGTGGGGATGTTGTATAGGCAGCAGCACTGTCTCCCTTCTCATCTATGCATCTCCTTGTTTTTCAGAGTAAAAAGCTGCTTTAAGAAGAAAACACATTAATGCCTAGAAAGGAGTTTACAACAGGAGAGTTGCCACAAGGACAGAAACCATCTTGCACCCAAACACCTTCTGGAGTATGATCCCAATGAAAGGGTTTTCATCAACACCAGTTGCTTCAGGAGGCAGGACTGTCCCTTGGTACTCAATGGCTAATCCAGCCCCATCAGAATTCTCTTCCTCACCCTTTATCAGAGGCTGATGAGGGTCTATGGCGCTCCCAAAAATTCCCCCCACACCTCTGTCTTGACTTCTCCAAAGTGAGATTTTTCCAGTAGCATTGCAACGGACACGACTGACCTGATGGCAGGTCATGGAGATGCAGTCAGACTTTGTGCTGTTGGTTGGATGAAAAATATATTTCTTTGTGGTAGGGTTAAAAACTGCCAAATTTCCAATTTCAGCTCCCCACAAGGAGCACATACCATCAGGCCTGGTCTCTACCCCAAAGAGCTCCTTGTCTAACCAAAGTGGACAGAGAAGGGCAATGGAGGGAAGGACCAGGTCAGACCTCCATGATCCCGACTGTCCCACTACAGCTCACCCATTGACATCCAGCAAAGCCACACCAACTCCTGAAGCTTCCCCATCCTGCTGAGGCCACTGGAAAAGAAAGATCCATGGTCTGAAGTCATATGGAAAATCCCAGAGCCTTCCCTCCCTCTGCCCCCCC
>NW_008794624.1:298668-356988 GCF_000699145.1 Aptenodytes forsteri | reverse complement strand
CAATAATCCTGTTAAACTGCATCCTGGCTGGATTAATCTCTTTCCCCAGACAAATGGGTGATTATTCAGGCATCACATTGGGATTTTTAGAGTTTGTGTGTGTTTCTACTGATCTTCTCTTGGCTTCTTTTGTAAATGGCTTTTACCGCTCCCCCGACAGCATGCACGATTCAATTCAGTCTCTCTATTAACATTTCAGATACAAATACCTTTAAACTGCATCCTGGCTGGATTAATCTCTTTCCCCAGACAAATGGGTGATTATTCAGGCATCACATTGGGATTTTTAGAGTTTGTGTGTGTTTCTACTGATCTTCTCTTGGCTTCTTTTGTAAATGGCTTTTACCGCTCCCCCGACAGCATGCACGATTCAATTCAGTCTCTCTATTAACATTTCAGATACAAATACCTGCTCCCCAGGGCTACCCGCAACAAATATCAGCAGAGCTTTGGGGAATACTTCACCACCAGTTTGGTGGCCAGAAAAACCTACAGGGACAAATACGAGTAGCTAAAGTCCTCTCCTCTCTAAAGCTTGCCGAGACAAGCGCTGCAAATACTCAACCCACACAGCCTAAGGCCAGAGCATCCAGAAATCAACCTCCTAAACAAGCCTGGCAAATCCAACACATGCCTTGGGCAGCCTTGGATAAGAAAGATCCTACTGAAGTCAGCTGAATTTGGCACCCAAACACCTGGGTGTAAACACGTAACCCGACCGGGAAACACTCAGGTAGGAACATCAGGTGGCTGTTGTACCTCCTGCCCAGGAGAATAAATGGAGACCCACTGGGAAAAGCAAGAAGGAAAGCCGAAGTGAACCTGAAGACGGTGCTCAAGTTTCTTGCCTGGATAACAGGAGACGACCACCTGTGACACCAGGGAACTGGCCCTGGGTCCCACATGGCCACACATCCAGCAAGGTCAGTCTCCGTTTTTTCAATAATCAAAAGAAAGGATTTGGGTGAGGACACATGGTCCCTACCTTGCATGAAGAAATGTAACCATGGGGCTCCTTTACTCCCTGGAGCACCTCTACAACAGAGCCTGCATCTACCAGGCCAACAGCTCAGATTCCCATCATCCCACATTTGCATTTCTATATATGTGATTATATGTGTGCATACACAGATATATGCATACATACACTTGTATACATAAACATGTATTTTTGTAAACAGCATGTAACTAGGCAGCATTGAAGTACCTTTTCATTCTTTGAAAAAAATCTGCTTTTAAGATTCTTCACGCCCAGCCCCAAATAATGCCATCACATAAAAGCCAACAAGCCCTTTTGCACTGCCCAGATGTTTTCCCCGCCTGTCCTCAGCTATATTTCTATACTTCAGTGACTACAATAAGCTGAAACTAATTTATACCCTGGCTAGGCCTGCCAGGGCGACCTGGCTAGGAGGAGCCACCTGGACTGTGGAGCTACAGGACCTTTTACCAAGCCCCAGCCTGTCCTGCCTGTCCAAGCCCAGCAAAGGCACAGGTATACAAAGCAGCATGACGTCCCCAGCATGACCCTTCAGCTGCTAGCAAAGAGAAAGGGAAGAAACCAGAAGATATCTCAGATCTGCCACTGGGAAGGAAGAGCTCATGGCACTCGCAGTACTGCCAGCTTCCACTTCAGTGGGATACTCGCTTTTTTGGTCATTTTTTCCCCTCAAAGCTCCAGGAGTCTTGGGAGCAATGAGACTCACAGAATTTGGTATCAGAAAAGAAAGCACTACACAAAGTAATGCTAATCCTCAGGAAAGACCAAGCCTCAACAGTGAGGTTTCCCCCATTGCTTAAGACATTCTTAGAAAGCACAAATCAGTATTTCCAGCTTCCCTGTGGGGTCTGATTGGTGGCACTTGGGACACACCACATGCTTCTTGACACTGCTAGGGACAGACAATGCTCTGCCAATTCCTGCCTGCATCACGTCAGCCCAGATCGGGGACTGGGGACAGCAGCAGAGGACTGGTGAGCTCAATGTCGAGCTGGAAGGGCAGTGATCCTCAGGAGAGACCCAGAGCACTGGAAGAAAGGGATGCTCTGCAATGCTGAAGAAATCCTTCCCATTCCCTTTGCAGCAAAGGACAGCCTGGGGTGCCAAATGGACCAAAAAGCCACAAAATCCACGCACCCCCAGCCTCTTTCCCCTAATCAGGACGGAGATAACCCAAGCAAAATTCCCATTAACCAGCTAATGCGTATAGCAGTGTTTCCCAGCCAGGGCTCCTCGTGGCTAAATAACAGTCTTTATCCCCCAATTTCCCTTCATCATTTGTCACCTTCTTTCAAATCAACTCAGTATTTCCTGAACCCTCAAGTACTAACAGGCTTGAAAAAAAAAACAAACCCAAGGAGGAAAGTGCTTGTGACTCACTAGAGAACTGGTTAATGTTTCCCACCCCTCTCCCTTCTCCTCTCAAACTTCCCCCTTTCCACCCTGGGCCTCCAAACACTTCCCAGACAGCCACGGATCGGCTCAGATGCGCTGGCCTGGGGGAGGAAAGGCAGCAAGCAAGAAGGCAGATGGATTACAGTGCTGGGAAGAAAGAAGCACAAAGCACTGGGATCTCCGGTAGACGCATTTCCTATTCCCCCATCCCACCTGAAATCAGCCCAGTGTCCCTGGGATAAACCCAGCCCTGCACCGAGCGGTGCCAGGACCTTTCCCAAAGGATAAAGGCAGGAAAGCTGCTAGGGATCATGATGCTGGAGCATCCTCCATGCAGGACAGGCGGCACACATCCCCCCCTCTGCCAGCTGCCCCCTTCAAGCCGACATGAACGGGCAGGGACATGAGTTTCCGCAGCAAAAATGGGTCTATCAGGGCGCAGAGGAGAGGGGCTGCACTGAGGGCTTGGCAGGTGTATATGGAAATAGAGACAAGAAAACAGAGAACAGCAGTGTTTCACACTCGGGGGGGTCTTCCCCCTCCGCATGTATCCATGGGCACGGTGGCAAGGGAGACGGCGTGGGTGACCAGAGCATGGCCACGGGGCTGAAGGTAACCCCACCTGCACCGCCATGCTACACGGCACCTCCATCGGAGATGGAGGCCTCCAGCTCCTGCAGAAGGCAAACCGACCCAAGCCATCGCCCAGACGCAGCCATGCTGCTCACCTCCCGAGCGGGGCCCATCCTGCAGTCTCCAAAGCAAAACAGAAAGAGATAGGTATTTTTTTTAACCCCCCCTTCAATACTTCCCCTCCCAGGTTCCCCTCCCTCCCTTTGCTTTCTAACCACTGCCATATCCCCACATAAATTGTGTAAGGGCAAGTCAGGGGCAACCCAAAAGCAAAGCAGAATGGCTGCAGAGTAGGGAAACAACCAAAAAAACCCCCCAAAAATAAAATAAAAAATGAGGAGAGAGGGGTTTTAAAAAGAGACAGGACTCGGGAAAAAGCAACGGCAGCACAAGGAAAGGGGGGGAAATTCCTCTGGAAATCATTAATACTCCAGGAACCTTCAGGACTAAACCTGAATACCGACACTTAAGCTCTCAGCTCTGCCATTAACGCTAGGGCCTAAATTATTGATCTTTTGCCTTTATCAGCATAACAGTCACGTCCTGGTATCAAGATCTAACTACACTGCGGTCCCTGTGCTGCAGCCACTGAAATAATTAGGAGAAATTCTCATTAAAGGAGAGTGAAAGGTTCAGAGATGGAGACAGAGAAAAGGCTCTGGGAGGGTGTTTAATGTCTTCCACAGGGTCGAGAGAGCGCTCTGATCAAATCCCGGTGCGGGGTCGGGGGATGACAGCTTATCAAAAGGAGAAGTCCAAAGCCTGGGCAGGGCTGCGCCGTACCGGCGCCCGCCTGCAGCCACTGCCATGCACCGGCGAGAGGAGGAATAAAGGAAGGTAGGGGGAAAATGCATGAAAAATAAATAAAAAGAAAAAAAAATTAATAATGGAAGGGCTGCTGCAGTCTTGTTCGGAGTCTAAAAAAATTCAGCCTGGGGAAAGAGAAGGGGTGCAGGGAGGAGAGGTAGGTATGAGAGAGAGCTGGAGGAGGAAGGAGCCCAGCCTGCTCCCCAAGGCGCGCGGCCACAGCTCTCGCTATCGATTTCACTGCGGACTGCGCCGCTCGGGATGCCAAAAGGAAACCGCAAAGCAAAAAGGGAGAGCGGCAAAACCGAAGCGAAACCGCGCACGTGGCCGAAAGGATGGAGGGAAGAAGCCAGGAGGATGGGGGAAGAAGCCCAGCCTCGTAGCAGCACTGGTCCCAGCCCAAAACGCCATGGAAAATATTAAAAAAATAAATTTATAAAAAAAGGGAAAAATGCACCCCCACCAGCCTGCAACCCCAGGAAACATTTCACAAAGTCGGGGGGGGGAGATAAAATCCCAGTCTGGTGGGCAGCAGAAAGAAGTCGCTGGAGATTTCGGCGTGACTGGGGAGGGGGTGATGGAAAGATAAGGCGAGTGATGGACGGGGAGGGAGAAGGACAGGGATGAATGTAAAAAGCCTGTCCCCTCCCCCTGCGCACACAAAGTTTGCCTATATTTAATGTCAACGCGCTGTAATTTAAAAGAAAAATTCCATTTCACTCGGCTAATCAGAATGGTTAGAGAGGCCATTACCACAAACACTGGGAACATCTGAAATTGATTATTTTTTACTTCATGCAGTTAATGAAATCCTCCAGTGACCACAGCAGAGGGGTCCGCGCCCGGCGCCGGGGATGGGGAGGGGGATGCCGCGCCGCCACCCTTTCTGCCCAGGGCTGCAGGGGAGAGGCGCAGGGCTGCCAGAGCCGGACTGGGCTCTCTGCCCACCATTTTGTGAAGGCTGGAGATATTTAGCATGGGCGGCACATCCCGTAAGGAGCACCACATCATTAAATGTCTTGGGCTGGTGCGGCAGGGAAGAGAAATGCAGGATGTCACTGCCTGATAGGGAGAAGACTCGGAGGTTATTTATTAGCGGACACTTACCACAAACTGCATTTTCTCCATTTGCATTCGATATGCTGCAGCCGGCTTAGCACTGGGAAAAGGCAGGCGGGATGGAGGGACCAGCACCCTTGCCCTTCCCCTGCTCTCCCCTCCTGCCTCCCACCCATCTCAACCCCTCAAGAGCCCCCCCACTCCTTGCCAATGGAGCCACTTGTCTCTCGGCTTGGCATGACCCGGTCACACCAACTTTCCCAAAGAAGCCGTAAGGCTCCTCATTGATGCTCTCCATCACTGTGGTTCAAGCAACCAAGCCCTGGGCTCCAGCCACCAAGCCCTGGGGTCCTGCCGAGGTCCCCAGAGCACTACAGTGGCCCTTCGGCCACCTATGAAGGACGTATCCCTTCTGCAAGACCATCCAGAGCAACACACCAAAGAGCTCGCAGGACGCCTGGACACTCAGCCTATCACAGGCAGCTACCAAATCCCTGCTGGGAGCACCGCGAGGGCATCCCAACACATCCCTGCCTCGGATGCAGGCACATGCAGGGGGCCGCTCTCCCCTCCATCTCGTGGCCGCAGCCTCTTCCCCACCTCCGAAAAGTGGCCGAGTGTAATTACGCAGAAAGCTCCTCCGGAGCTATATCAATAAGACAGACGTCTGTTGTATCATTCTCTCTCAGTAAGGCATTTCTTCTCCCCAATTGCTCATATAGAATCATAGCCTAATAGCATGCTATTAACATAATTGCCAACACAACTAGTGTTCCGTGTCTCACAGCCATTTGCTTATTTTGCCATAAAGAATATCAAAAAACAGCCCGAAAACCAGCAGCAGGGCTGTGCAGCCAAGGGGACCGGCCACTTGGCTCCACTGGTGGTTTCAGGACCCGGCCAGGAGAGGAGCGGCACTGGCGACCAGCCCCAGCTGTGGACCACGGCACCGGCAGTGCGCTCCGACCAGGCTCCCGAGCAGACGTGTGCGAAGATCTAAACGGATTCTGCCAGGCGAAATGAAATTCCCATTATTTTTAATTAATCCTTAATTAAAATATATTACTCCGCAGATTCCGCAAATCTCTCTTAATATGCAAATGTGGCCCATTCAAGGATATTTACATATCATTAATTAAAACGGCACATTCTTTCAGTCTAACAAGCTGGGAGCCGTGGATGTTGCCACACTGGCAAGAAAGCCCGGCCCAGCACTGCCAAATTCATCCACAAGAAAGATGTTAAGTGTCACGGCAGGGGTGGGAGAGTGCGGGACGGGGCTGGAGAAAGGAGACAGCTCTGAAGGCTCTCACCCATCACCAAATGAGGAGATGAGTTTGGGAGATCCCAATCAACAGCAGAAGAGCACCCCGCAGCCTGACTGGAGCAGTGGGTGGGGATGCATGGTGGCACAGCAGCATCCAGGAGGAAGGTGGCGTTTCAGCAGAGCCAGGGGCACAGTGCAGGCTCTGATCGCAGGGTCAGTGCTCACCCACACATGATGTTTGAGGTCAGCCGGTTCTCCATGGGCTTCATTGGCAGGGACACTGTGCTATCCCACCAAGATTTGTCACCAGGGAGTACTCCTGCTCTCCCTGTCTGCCTCAACCTCAGAGCGTGGAGATCTCGCTGCTTCAAAACTACAAGACACATCATCTGCAACAGTCAAGTTCCCAGCACCAAAGTCACTCTGGGCCACTTCACACTGAGCAAGACAAACCACCCATCAGAAGGGTCAGACCCTATGAGACAAGCCAGTGCTACAGCCTTTCAACAGGGTGAAAGCACAGAGGTGACGGTGAGCTGGCTTGAGGGAAGAAAGCTTTCTGTCCCCCAGTAATTTCCTCCTCCATGGCTCTCCAAGACCAGTCACCTCCTTCCCCAAGTCGTAAGGGACAGGCTTTTTGGGCAAGCATCACAAACATGGACACCAGCACCCAGCAAGCTCTGCGCCCGCAACTCCCACCCCAACCGCCTGTGCAGCAGAGCTGCGGACCCTGAGATGCATGTGAATCAAACCAGAGTGAGAGACAGCTGAGAGGTTAACCACTGCTCCAACATGGGTCTAATAGCTCAGAGAAACTTATGTTTTAGTACTCTGGAAAGGCTTATCAGGTAACTGAGTCTGGGTACTGGTCAGGCACAAATCCATCACCCCAAAGAGCCATCAGTTTTGTACACACAATGACAACTCCCCGTTATTGCCAACTGATCTGCGTCTTTTAAGTCTCCCAAGGGCTGGTGTCAACAGGAACATCAAGCACCCAAAACCCAGCTAGCAGCTCCTTCCCAGAAAAGGAAGGCCACCACCAAGCAAATAGTGTCTACATGTTCATGGCTCCACCAGTGCCTGAAAGCAAAGGCTGGCCAGGCCTCCACAGCAACGCACCAGCACAGAGCCTTATCTCTCATCACAACCTGGATATACTGCTCCTATAAACCTAGAGGTTGCAGGACTGATTTCCATGAGAACGACAGCCCCACTCTCATTGTCTCAGTACTGTCACTATCTTCTCCTAGACAGAGCAGACAGCAGAAATTCAGCCAGCAGCTCCTCACATGGGGCTGACAGATATTCTCAACAACAATTAATAAGCCTCTGTCCTTCTCCAGCGCTTTTCATCAGAGGACTTCAAAGTACTTGAATGAACTTGTCTCCACCACACTCCAGAGCAGGAACAATCGCCTATCAACCCCTCTGCCCAGATGGGGAAACTGAGGCACAATGCAGGGAGACCTGTCCCCTGCCACACAAGAAGCTTTACACACAGAGCAAAACAAAAGCCCCCCAGCTGGGTGAGGGAACTTGTGCTGAGCATTGCCGGCTCTATCGCTGCCCACTGCTGGGGTTTGGGAGAGACATCGGAGAAGGGGCACTTTACCTCTTGACTTTTCCCTTTTTGCTCTTTCCCCTGGCACCTGCCACCAGGCTTTGGCAATGAGGGCAGCCCAGCTGGGTACACCTTCAGCCTGGCCTGGCACAGCCACCCCGAAACCCCTGGAGATACCCACAGCACACAGGTACTTGCCATGCAACACCTTCATGCTTTCCCAATAAATGAGGCTGTTCAGGTCACATGAGCCTTTGATCTCCCAGGTCTTCAGGGGAGGAGGAGACAGTTGCACTACTCCCAGCCAACTGAGAGGACGCGATATGAACCACTCAAATCAAGATGACTTGGCTGCATTTCAACGCCTCCCATGGTCGGGAAAAGCGGCAGTATCTCTACGTACCAGGTTGATACTCACATTGAGTCCATTTTAGGCCACACGCACCCCTTTTTGCTGCACAGGGAGTCATTCATTCTTTCAGCAGGCTGAGCCTTTAAACAGAGAGCTGTATCAGAGGGGATGCTTGCTTTTCTTTCTCTCTTGCCTTTTTTCAGGACAGTGCAGGGGAAACAATTTTTCTTTATCGCAGACTTGCCCTTCAGCAAGCTTTCACATCGCTTAACTCCTCTTCAGATCTTCAGTGCCATACCGGTCCAGGGAGCTCACTGAGGCCATGCAAAACACGGCAGCCGGCAAGCCACGCGCTGGCCCACCCTGCTGCCAGAGAGGCTTGTCCGGCCTCCGCAGCATCTTCGCCACCGAGTCCTCAAGCGGGGTCAGGCAAGGAGGGCCTTTGGGCTGGGCTTGAAACACCCCTTCAACCCCTGTGCCAACCTGTCGAGGAAGCAGCCGATGCACCAGGAGCCGCAGACAAAACCCACCAGGTCTCCCTTCCTCACCTGCAGGCAGGGGGTTTTGGAGGCCCTTCCACCAACCCCCAACACCACAGCCACCGCCTTGGGAGCCACCCAGGCCAGCAGGTTTCACCCGCTTTCCAGAAAAGCTTCAAAGCTCCCCAAAATCCCCCCGGCCCGGAGCACCGGGGACGCTGCGTGGACAACACACCACGAGACACCAAACAGTTGACAAATTATGCCAATTAATACTACCCCAGCATCTCTTGCAACAGAGAGGTGTTTGAACCTTGGTGGTCTTGGCCCAGGGCCAGCCGAGGTGATTAAATCACGCCTCCCTCCACTCTCCCTTTGCAGTTCCAATTGCACATGAAATTGCTCCTCACCTCCTGGCGCACCCAGCTGCGTCCTGGCTGCCCGCAAAGGTTAAAAGCCCCCACCATAAGCCATAGCTCCAGGCCACCAGTCCAGTCTGTAGCCTGAGCCCATCCGCTTGAATGGCCCCATGTCCTGCACTCACTCCTCCAGCGAGCTGTGAGGAGGAGGGGACAGCCACATCTGGCTTCTCCCTCCTCTGCGTCTTCCTTTCACCCAGAATTTGCTGGTGTGGGTGGCGGAGCTGGAGGCAGGAGCAGATCTGGGGTCCCTGCTCCTCTCCCCTGGCTGGGGGACCAAGACCTAGGTTCCCCCAGGCAAGCAGTGACGCAGCTCCATCCCATGCAGAGGGACAGGCATCTGTCCCCCCTTCTCACCATGCATCCCCTCTAGTAAACGAAGCAAAGCAAAAATGAACACAACACACCATTACGGCTTCCCCCCCCAAGAGAGGGCTGCAGGACAGGAGCTTGCTGGAGGGACCCCAGGGCCACTTTGTCACCCAGGCTGGTGCTCTCCAAGCCAAATCCTCCCAGCAGCACCTACCAACAACCCTGAGATGCCAAACCCGGGGTGCAAAAGGGTCCCAACGCCCTGGAAAGGCTGGTCCCCATCCCCAGGCTGTCCCTCTCTCCCTCCCCACCGCTGACACACGCTCCGCCGTGGCACTAATCCCACATTAATATGCTCACCACAGCTCAAGCAGCCGACGTAATGAAAAAGCCCATCCACAAGGAGATAATTACATTACAAAACTATTTTAAATCAATGAGAGCCAAGACGGATGGGCAGGGGGGTGCTGGGGACGGGCTGCCGTCACTCTGAGTGTCCTGCCACAGTCCAGCCACCTCCGAAGGCTAGACTCCCTGGCTCCGGGGGGCAGGGGACTCCCAAGCCTCCTGCGCCAGGGGCTGGACGAACTAGGGGTGAGAAATACTGAAGAAAAACAAAACATGGCCCAGAAGAGCACAGCCGTGGAGATGGTGGTGGACCATTGGCATGGCTTTTGGTGCCCCAACTCTCAGGACGGGCAGCAGCTCACTCCAAATTCACCAGCTTCCAGAGATGGGGGATGGCAGCTTTCATTTAAAGCCACTTGCAAAACTCATCCCAGCTTGAGGGCACAACCCAGGAGGTAGACTAGGAGCTGAGAAACAGCCACTTGGTTTTTAAAACAGCACTTTCCCACCCACCGCTGTCTCCCACGTGGCCACACAGCGTGGACAATACTGAGCAGGGGCAGAGGATGCCAAGATGTGCTCTGCAGCAGGGACAAAAAAGAGGACATCCCTCCTCCCACCCCAACAGAAGAGGACCCAGGGCCATAGACAAAGTCACCACCTCCGGTGCCACAGCATGCCCAGCCTCAAAGGGAAACCCCAGCTGCAAAGGAAACAGCTTAAAAGGAAAAAATAGCTGGAAAAGGGGAAACCCTAGAACCAAAGGAACCCCTACAACACACCTCCTCCCTCTCCCCTCCTCCTTTTGCGCCTTGTTCTCTCTCTCCTTTCCTCGGCTGGGTTTAATTTGACACCTTGAGCTTTGGTAACGAGGTGGGGAGAGAAGAGCCACAGCGGAATTCATTAGGCTGAGCACTGCAGGGCCCGCTCTCGGCACGCTAATGACATCGGAGGATAGGGAAACGAGACAGCCGCCACGCTGGATGAAATAAACATGAGCACTGTCAGCCCTGACAGCAAAAGGGACAAAATAAGGCAGGTAGAGACGCCCAGCCACGCAATGCAAAGCGACAGCTTCCAAAGCCCCCTGCCCGTGGATCCCCTCTGCCCTCTGCTTGGAAAAGGGGAGGGTGGCCAAGAAGAGGATGGAAAAGAAAAGCTGTGATTAAACCACTCTTCCCGTGATTAAACTACCCTTCCCACGATTAAACCACCCTTCCCCAGGCACTTGCACTCCTTCAGTCCCCTTCCACAGCAGGAGGAACTCGTGCCACCTCCTTCCAGCCGGCCAGCGCAATCCCAAACTCCGTGCAGCTGCTCCCAGGGTGGGGGTTTTGGGAATGCTATCTTTGCCTGGGGTACACCTCTCCCTCTCCCTAACAGCACAGGGAAAGGGGGAGCAGGGTGAGACAAGTATTGCACAAATCCCCCAGGCTCATCACACCAGTGAACAAGCTGGAGAGGACCAAGCTCCAGTGTGCCACGGGGTTGATGTGCAGCACAGGGGCACGTGTACAGGCACAGACGGTGTTCCTGGCATGCCACGGTGCTATACGAACCCGGCACCGTGGCTCTAGCACAACTTCTGCCAACACTCACCATCTTCTTTGATTGTGGAAATACCCAGGCAGCCAGCAACACCTTACTTTGCTCACTTGCAAACCTTCAGCCCAATTCCATGAGTACCCAGGTACGTCAGTCCTACTGACAGCAACGTTTAAAGGGCAATATGCAAGTTGCAAAGGGCAGAAAAACTGCAGGCTCTAGGACAAAACTATCTACATGAGCTCACCAGTTTTGACGCTGGACTGCAGGAACACCAGGCCAGGATGGTCCCTGCCTGCTTCCCTCACAGAATCTGCGCCTGCAGGACCAGCAGGCGATACTGAGGTCTTCCACTGCGTCTAAAATGCGAGAGGATGGTTGCAGGACCACTGCCCACCAGCAAGGAGCCGGAGCCCAGCTCAGCCTCTGGCACAGCCCCCGGCATGGCACAGCCTGTCCTCCAACTCCAAACACCACTTCCAGCACCCTCTTCACCCAGCTCCTAGTCCCCTCTCCTGAAGGTACTCTTCAGGAGGATGAGGCTCTTTGTTATCATAGGGCTGCTCCAAGCTGCACAGGTGACAGGAGGGTCAGAGAAGCAGGCATTACTTGCAGTGAATTAGAAAGAGCCATGTGGGGCTTTGAGAAACCAGATCTTGGGGAAGACAGGGCCACTGAACTGACCTGCCCAGCATTAATTCTGCCCGATGTCAGGCTGAGCTAAGGGCCCAGCATGGCTCCCCTTTGTGCCTCGCTCTGCCCACCACTTCTCCAATTCATCAGCCAGTGCAACAGCCAGGTCAGACTTTCCTTTAACACCCCTGATGCTTTGCAAGGTGAAATACTTCTCAACCCAAGAGCAACTGGCATCACAAGCAGACTTTCCTCCAAAACATTGACCTGCCCCATCCCTCCACTAAGGGAAGAGACTTCTTCCCATGCCCACCAACACACAGCAGAAGAGCTCATCTGCTCGATGCCAGGCAGATCACTTGGGTTGACACATGCTCTCTTCCCATCAGGAATCTTAATTTTCTGCTTGGGTTTGGGGGCAAGTTTTTCTGGCTGGGCAAAGTTTCCAGAAGGCTCTTTTACAGCATCTTCACTCCAGTGCTTTTAGTGCTCCCAGTTGTTGGCTCTGCTCCCAGGACACAGCAGTATGCAGGAGGGAAGGGCACACGAGGGAAAAAACAGGCAAACTTCTGGAGCACAAGAGCCCCAAGCACTACTCCTGTATTGGCCCCTGGCCTGTACCTGATCTGAACAAGTCACACATACACACCTACCTCAGTTTCTCCACCTATTAAAATAGCCAAATCCTCATCTGGCCCTTTTCTCCTCCTATTCTGAGCAAAGAATGGCACTCACTGACAGATGCACTGCCAGATTTGCTGCATCTTCACCACCCTGATTTTCACCCCAGCAAAGAACCCCACACGTTGACGGGAATATTGGACCCATCATATGGTTTAAATGACCCAGGGCTGTTTCCCAAAGTCCACTCAAAGGCCAAGGAACACTTCCAGGCTCAGCCGTTCACCCTCTGCTCCATCCTCTGCTTTTATTCCCTTCCCCTGCTCCCCCAAGCATCCCTTGAAAGCGAATGGCAATTGAGTTTGTAAGTCCCTATTCATCAAGGAAATTAATTCCTTATGCATAATTCATTTCTTTTGTCAACTTCCCCCCCCTGCCCAAATGCTCCCGAATGCATCAGGAGTGGAAGCAGCAATGGGAGAATAGGAACACAAGAGGCTGAGGGAGGGAAGAAGCGGCCTTGCTATAAGCTGACCAGCCTATGCCCTGTACCAGCCCATCACTCCAACCCCCGGCTCGCAAGGTGTCCCACAAGATGTCTGAGGGGGAGGGAGGCCATCACGAAGTTTGAGCTTCCAATAAGCAGTGAGTTTGCTGGTAGGACAGAGAAGACCTGTGGGCTGAAAGTTTGTGTTATGTCTATGTTGTTGTCTATACCTGGAGGCAGTCCAGCTGAGGATGGTCTTGCTGTAGTTGAGCGGCATCTCAAGTGACAACTGAGAGCTCAAAGAGTGGTCCAGGGCTGGCACGGAGCAGGGGCACCAGAGTGCCCAGAAGACCAAAGATGGAGGGAGCTCTGAAGGCATGAAATCACAGCGCTCTGGTCCCTGAATCAAAGGGGGTGGCAGCCTCCAATCAGGCTTTCTGTCTTCCTCATAGCAGATTATGCCGGCCTTGCGCTGCGCTGGATGGACATGTCCTTCAACAGTTATCCTTTCTGGGTTCAGAGCAAGCTATCCAGCCTTCACCATGCGTTTTGTCTGTAAGGAGGCATCCGCCTGTCTGGGTTATTTATGGAGGAGAGCTCTGGAGCCATGTCAGAGCCCTGCTGACTGCAGAAGCTTTGCAGATAGGTTTACCTTGTTGCAAGCACAAGTCTGGAAGGAGGCCTGGAGGTAACACTCACACCTTGTCAGTTCTTGGAAGGACAATCCAGGAAGATAAACCAAGTTGCAAGAGGAAGAGTTGGCTGGAGATGAGCCATGCCTGCACTCGGAGAGGACTCTGAACCCCCAGTTCCTCCTAGCATCAGGATGGGCCGATGCCACCAGCAGCACCCAGTCTTTTATTTCCCTCCAGCTCTCATGGCACAGCAGGAACAGAGCAACTCTCCCTGCCAGCTCCACCTTGCTCCTTCCCAAGGCGAGGAGATCCCGGCTCACCCCAGCATCGGCACAGCCCAGCTCGAACACGGGGACACCATCACTGAAACTCAAACTGGGAGTGCTGGAGCCACGTGCAACACCGTAGCCCCAGCAGAATGCCGCTGGTCCTAGCGGGATCGGGTACAACAGCAGCTTGGGTTACAGGGCTCGGTTTACTGCTGACCTATCGACATTTACACTCGCATGCAGCCAGTAAACCGCCTTCAGATACCTGACCAAAAAAAGACTGTGGCACCTGGCCTGTGCTGCTAATCCCCAAACTTGAGGAGAAGTTCGCACGCAGCGCTCACACCCACGTACCGTCACTTCCCACCTTGCAAGCTGGGAAACCCATATAAATAAAGCTTAATTGCTGCTACTCCGACACAGCACACAGGCAAAACGTGCGGTAGCCAAACAAACAGCAAAGCCCTGGGATTTCCTGACTCCTCCGCAGACCAGACCCTCCAGCCAATGTTCAACCAAAGTCAACAAGACCATTGCCTTACCTGCAAACCTGGCATCTTTCATGACCAGATTTCTCCCTCTGCTAGAGAGGGGAAGGCATTTGTATAGTGACGTTGAATTTGTTTACTGCTTCTGCACTCATGACTCTCAGTGGCACTAAAGGGGAAAATTAAGCGATGTGCTGAGATGCCACTGCCGTCTCCAACTCTCCATAGAGGGGACACAGCCCTGGCTGCATCCCGCCCCAGCCCACAAAGCAAAAGGCAGCAGTTCATGCTGTTCCCTGTACTAAATTTGGACAGTAAGTAACGCCACCTTGTCATGGGGGTACAGAGAGCGTTTGCAACGCCCCATTTAACTGCACTGTACTCCTATCCACAGGCTTCATCAGCATATTTCAACGGCGCCTTGATGGATGAAGATAGATGGGAGAACATCATCATTGGTGAAATCACTGTTTTATCAAGGTTAAACCATCCTCACGCTGCACCACCTCCCTTTGTTGCTTCGTTTCCAATCACAAAATTAGTGGCAGACGTTAACGTGTGTTTGCACAGACCCTGTTCCTCCCTCCCCAGCTCAGTTCTCCCTTCTGCAGGGTGGGGAGGGAGGAGAAGCATGGGGAGACCTCTCACAACTCCATGCCTAAGCCCCTCCAGCTCTGTGGGCTCTGGGGACCCAACAAAACCCAAAATCCACATGGATTTCATGAAGTTGCCTCTGTGGCATGGAGGGCTGGTGAAAGCACTGCTACATTGTCCATCAGGGCTCTCCAACAGCTCCCGCTAAAGCCAAAGGACCACCAGCCCTTCTCCTTTCACCTTGGCACGCCACATCCGCTGGCACGTTTCTGTGGGCTGAGAGCGAAAGTCATGGCGAACAGAGGACAAGGAAGGAAAGCAGGAGGCAGGTAGGCTTTTGGTGGAGCCAGATGGCCTCATGGTGAAGGTACCAAAGGGAACAGGATGCAGAAGGGCAGCAGCACAATAAATGACCTTTCTCCATTGTAAGCCTGGCTGGATGCAGGCGGGAAAGCCTGGGCAATTCAAGGAAAAGGGCACCGGAGCCAGGGAGGGAGGGGAAAGGCTTTTATCTCCGGGTCAGAAGTTCAACCCCAGCCCAGGTCAGCAGCAACAGAAAGCTGTTGCCTTCTGACACCTCTCCAGCAGCCAGCTGGGCAGGTTGATGGATGTCCCTGCAGCTCCCAGCCCCAGCACTCCCCACGTCCCCACCTGGCAGACTGGGCACATTTCCTTCCAGCTCCTCCTGAGAGCCATCCCCCTCCAGACTCAGGGGACATGGCCCACAGCAGCTGTGCTGGGCTACCAGGCAGAGCCAGGTCCCCCTGCAAACCCCAAGCACACTTAGGAGCTCTATCAAACCCCTTCCACAGAGCCCCTCTGCCGAGGAAGGCTTGTCCCCCTGCCCTGTTTAACAAAAAGGAGAAATACATGCCCTTGAGCACCGTCCCTGGTGGATCACCTTGATCAGACACCGTACGCTTGCAGTGGAGAAGACCTTGTGCAAGGTCAACAAGCCCCCAACACGTCTTAGGCAAAATCATCAGATGAGGAGCCCTTGTGACTCGGAGCGCCCGTCCTGCTGGAAACCCTAGATCGCATGCTCCCAAGGCACTTTGACCCAGATTTCGGAGACCTTTCGGGGCTGAGTCACCCCCTGCCCGGAGGCAAGACCTCAGCAGAGGAGAGCACCTGTTATCCCTGTGGCCTTGAGCCAGGCACTCACTGGAGGAACATGATCCCGGTAGCTTGGGAATATATAAGCACAGACAATCAAGGTGGGCAGCATGCAGCTTTTAAACAGTCCACAGGACCCCTCTCTGTAGCCCGGGGCTCCTAAATACCTTTTAAAAAATCTGTACCCCCTTTATAGCCCTGTTTGTCTCTGCAGGGCACTATTAAGTTACAAGAATATCTCCGGGCCTGGGGCCAGCTGCCGTGTTGTGTGGTCCCCATTAAACACAGATGGGTTGGACTGCCTCCTGTGGGGAGACCTGCTCCAGCCGTGGCTTTGCATCCCTGTCATGAAAAAGTCAGCCTTGGTGACTAGGCTTTCTATCTAGCCTGTCACTCCTTGCCCACATGTTGCATAGGCCCCCTTGGCACCTTTCAACCAAGGCTCAACAGCATTTTGGGCTCAACAGCATTTTGCACAAAAAAAAAAAAAAAAAAAAAAAAAAAAAAAAAAAAAAAAAAGGCTTGCAAGATCATTTGTTTTACAGTTGGGGAAACTGAGGCACAGGCAACCCTCGCGGACCAGCTCAGGCTCATGAAATGCAGCACTGACCAACCCAATTGCTGCACATCTGCCCCCCTTCCCTCTCCCCTCCACCCCGGCTCCTCCCTCACCTCCTCTGGACCAGCTCCAGACACAGCCGGCCCAGGACGTCAGGTCCGTGGGGGCTGCCAGCCCTCCTCTCCTCCACCAGCCCTCCCCTCCTCCGCCAGCAGGATCTCTCCTTTGCTCTTTCACCAGCAGGGAAAAGCATCCCTGATATGCAGCTGAGCAGCCAACTGACCCTGGCAGGCAGCGACCCAGGAGAAGGTCACTTATCGAGTCCTGCTGTGCTATCTGCTGCCTCTGAGGTCACCCCGGCTGCCGGGGGGGAGCTGACGCCCTTGGCGGGGCGTGGGTATGTGCACACACACAGACACCCACAAACTTTCCAGAAGAGATGGCTGGTTTCACACCACAGCTCCTTCAGGGCTGCTTCCCCACGCCAACAGCACCCAGCCGCCGGCAGGAGCAGGGCAAGCCTTGCCCTGGCTCGCCCATCCCCTGCCCACTCCTGCCATCCCCTTCCTGGTGCAGGCAGCTCTCGAGTTTGCAGATACCATCACAACAAGCCTGGTGGAGAAGGAGCTCGGGACGAGATGTTCGCAGGGAAGTTTCCTCTGAGCTCAGCATGCAGCGGTTGGCTCACACTCCAAAGCACCGCGGTTTATAACCCTTATAAAAACATTTATATAGAAACTGCCTGTTCCTATGCATATAAGGCCAATGCCTTCAGACTTGGGCAGACCCCAACACCATATTCAGGCGCAGGGAATAAGCCGGCTTCCCAGTGAGCCAAGCACATCCAAAGCTGGACAGAAACCAGCCAGCATCTCAGAAAACCTCTCCAAGAGCTATATATGGATTTTGGAGCCCCGTCCCAGTTCACACTGGGAGAAGAGGCCAGGAGGGCTGTGCTGACCAGCACTCTTGAGACATGGCTACAGAAACACGTTACCAGAAAACTGAAATAAAAAGAAAAGCAAAAGGTGGAGGTCTCCTTCACTTCACCCCATTCCCAGCACAGCGAGGTAAATGAAAGCACGAATTAAACAGAAGCAGCTTATGCTAGATCCTCAAACAAAACAAAAGCAAGACTTTCTGCAGTATAAATATGTCATTAAAAAGCACAGCTCTCAGAAACAGTACTGCAGCAGCAGATGTTCACAACAGCCCAGATCTGGATTAACCTGAGACATCCAAGCTGGAAAACGCTCAGTACCTGAATCTTTCAGTTTTGCAAGGATCCCAATCCATGCCCAGTAGACAGGACCAGTTCCCTTTTAGCCATTTCATACTGGTTGCCTCCGAATCTCCTTGGGTATCCCACCCGGGGGAGCAGAAACATCTTCTCTCAGTTGCTACTTCATACACTACCACTAAGGAGAAGCCTTCTTCCTCAGTTTCCCCAGGACCCAAACAAAGCACTCACTCCCATGGCCATTCAGGCCTGGCACAGAGCCATCCCGATGGCAAACTTGCCCCCTCCTCCCAGTAACAACCAGTTTGTTCCAGACCTGTGCAGTGTTCCTTAAGAGCTCATGGATCATACTCGCCCCAAACTTCTCTGCCAGTCCCGACCCGGGCTGTCCTCTGCCACAGAGGTGACAGCACCTCAACCAAGGGGCAGTTGGGCATCTGTCAAAAGCAAGGACACTCTGCAAAGCTTTGCTGTCTCACAGGCACTCCAAGGCTCAGGGACATTTGGACTTCGGTTCCTGGAGACAATTAAGAGAAATAAATCTGGTTGCTTTAGCCCCAGCACTAATAGGGAAGGGGGAACGATTTTCCCTAGCACTAATAGAGGTGCTTTTCCTTACATATATATCAGCTGAGATGGTGTCCAGGCAGAACATTAAATTAGCCAGCCTCTATTAATTACAGCACTTCTATAACTCTTCCCATCTTCCAAGTGCTTTACAAACAGCATTAATTCCTGCGCATGTTATCTCCTTTCCAAAAACCTCCCTGAAGAGCCGGCAAAGCCCCACAGCTTGGAGCGGCCTTGGAGTGAGCAGACCCCACCCAGCCTCGTGGTCCCCCGCTCGCATCTAGGCTCCCACCGTGCCTTTGCTCAAGACCATTGTTTGGAGCTGGAGTGGGAGCCTGGCTAATTTACAAGTCATCAAAAGGGCCAGGAATCCCCAGCAAGGTCTGTTCCCAGCCAGTCTCCCACAGGCTGGGACTTACTGCTGTCCTCCCACCCCGAGGGCTGCTGGCCCTCCAACTTCAGCATCTCTGCCTCGTCTCTCTCCCCAGCTGGAGAATTTCTCCCACCATTAAAATTAACAAGGTGGGTTTGCAGAGACAAGCTCGCTACAAAGCCCCTCCCGTTCCTGGAGTTTGAGCGTGTTTTTAAATTGAGTTGCAGTCCTGTAAGTGCAAAGTTATACCAAGCGTCATTTACTTTACTGCTGAGCAATGAGGACTGGGAAGGGAAGCAGGGCGTTCCCCTCCCAGCATGCCGTAAAGCACCCGGCACGTGCAGGCACGCAGATACTGCCTACAGTTCTCCTCTGCTCCAGTCCGGCAGTGCTCCCTGTGCCAAGAGCTACAGCCTGGAAAACGGCACTTGTACTAAAGTGCCCACATTAATCAAATCTTCATTCACACCAGCGGAGAGGGAAATGCAGAGAGATCCCACCAGCTACCCAAGCCCAGCCTTCAGTCCACCTGGGCTGGGAAGAAGCACGCTCCAGTACTTTGCCAGCCAGCAGCCTCCACGCAATGTGACGGAGACCACGACGGCAGAAAAGGGCAGCAAAAGCCTCTGTGTTGCAGCTTTCACAGACCTAAGTGTTCCCAGGAAGAAAGGAGAAGTTACAACTCTCCAAACTAGGTTTAGCAACACAGGCAAAAAGGACCTATGGCAGAAGAGGGCCATGGCATTCCCAGCAAAATCATCAAGCTGTGCTTTGACCTGAGAGACTGACCACAACTTTCTAACTGGATCCCATCCCTGGGACCACTGATCCATCATCCACAGCATGCGATGGAGACAAGCTTAGCAATAGCAACGGGGACATCATGTGTTGGACCCCCAGGTGCAGGGAACCCATGAGAGCGATCGCTAGACTTAGGGCTACCCCACACACCATCGATATATAGGGCGACCTCGGCCTCTTAGCCATGATTGGCAGGAGCAGAACGAATGCTAACCACATCAGCACCAACCTTGTACTGGGAGACCCAACACCAGACTGGCCCCTCACACCCCAAATCAGCAGGCTAGAATGGGTGGGCGTACGGACTGACCCCTTCTCCAATACTGCAACAAGAGCATCCTTGTCAGATATTCTTCTAACCTGTTCTTGGACACCCATCACAAAGGTGAGTCTACCACCTTCCCAGACAGATTTACACTTGCACACAAAACCTGAAGAAAAGGTTGCTTGAACGTTGCATTTGTTACTACTTCTTACCCGGCTTTTGGTCTTATATTTACTCCTCCAGTCTGTGAAGCAAGACTATGTTTGCTGTCCTCTTTGGACTAAAGAGAGCAAAAACCACCTTGATTTTAGTCTGCCCAAGAGCAGACTCCCCTCTAGGAGACTGTAAGACAAAGTCTTGTCTGTGGCACTGGAAAAAAGTCAAGTATAGATCATCCAAACCCCAAGCGAGTGTTCTGCCAGGTAAATCAGGGAAAAAAGCATTGAACACAAGGTGCAAAAATGGGAAGATGGAGGAGGGATTCCCCTCCCTTCCATTTTAATAACTCAAGGTTGCAAGGACAGGAAGAGCTCTTCAAACTACACCGAGCTGGGACCTTCACTGGTTTTCTGCTCATCGGAGAGGAAATGAACACAACATGCTCCAGTTTCTTCCACTCTTCTGCTTTCTTCTGTTCCTCACAGACCCTCTGGACAACCAGACAAGACAGACCTAATGCTCAAAGAGAAAGTCAGCTGGAGCACAGCCCCGCCAAGATCTTAAGCCAGACCTTAGATCAGACCTATCCCTTCCCTGCTGAGAAAGTACAGCAGGAAATGGTACCCTGGCCACGAGAAATGAACCGTGAATCTTAGCAAAACCCTGCCACCCTATGCGTGCCGGACACTCATGGCTTCAGCATCCCTGCACAAGAAATGGGAAGATGCACTACAGGTATGTTGGGACCTCGTCCTCCCAACATCAACAGCTGGTTTCAGGCCTTCTCCCCTCCACCCTGTTATGGGGTCTAGGGCATAGGGCAGCACCACAAGGCAGGGCAAGGTCTCCTCCAGGCTTTGGTTACAAAGCAGCCTGGTGTCCAACCTGCAGCAACAGCAGCTGACAGCATTCGACAGCCCGTCCCCTCCGAAGCCATCGCCTCCCAGCTCCATGGCAAGCTGGCTGAGAAAGCCAAAGGCTTCCCTGAGCAAAGTGTGCCACGACACCTTTGCTCAGCACTCGGAGGCGAGAGGAGGGAGAAGGAGAGTCTATCTGAAGCCACTTTCCAACCAGCCTTAATAAGTTAACACAGAAATCTTCCCAAAGAGTCTGGCTATAGGAGACACTGGTCTCCACTGAATCAAGATCTGTTATGTTGTAATATAATAGATGTAAATTAAAACAGAAAATCTATCATGCCTCTAATGTAGCCTGATAGCTGAGCGTGTGGATCCGTACAAGCAGAAGCACAGAGAGGAAGGGTGATATATGGCAAAGCTGGATAGAGGGTGAAAAGCGTGGCGAGACAAGCCGGAGAATGGCGCAGCCCGCTCTACGCTCCTCAGACCCAAGGGCAAGAGAGGAATAAATGTTGATTAGTGTTGATTTTGTCCAACGAACGCTTGTCGAGTGACAGTTGGACTAAGCTGCTCTGAAAGAGAAGCATTAATCTTGGTCTGGTTTAAGTAGAGTATATTAATTTGTGTCATTTTTACTAAGTCGTACTGAGAAAGGCTTCTTACTGCTTTGCATCTGACTGCTTTGGTGGTTTAGCCTACTTTATTTTTTTTTTTCCCCTCCCTTTTTCCCCTCCTTCCCCCTTTTAAACAGATACGGCGGCGGCGGCAACATATTCAAATAGCTCAGCAGGAGAGCGGGGGACCAAACGCTTCGCTCCTGGATTAAGAAAATAAACTCCCAGGGTGTTGGCATAGCAACAGCATTTCAGATGAACTACTATATATTCCGTGATTAATAAATTAACATTTTTTTCATATGGTTGTTCCTCCTTTTCTTTCCCTCCTTCCGATGGCAGGAAGGAGAGCGGGAGGGGGGGATGAGCAGCACACAGGGGAGGCTGGCGCTGATGTCCCCATGAGCTGGGGATGGGGCTTTGCCCAAGCAGGGTGGCAGGGTCTCCTTCCCTCTCTGTGCGCCCAGCCGCAGCATGGAGCTTTCTGCACCCTACAGAGACACGGGATATGACAGGGACACGATGCCTCACATGTTGGGGCCAAGGAGAAATGGGCCTCAGGTGGATGGGGATGGAGATGAGGCACAGCTGAGGAGGCAGGCACAGGGGTAGGGTGCAGGCAGCCCCACCACAGGCAGGGCTGGAGGTGCTGCCGGTGCTGGGACAAGGCTGGTTTCAACTCCCCTTTCAGGGCTCAGTAGCCCTGGCTGGCCAAGGAGTGTGCGCACTCTCACCGTGGAGGAATGAAGCACTCCTTCAGCAGCAGGCAGCAGCATGGGCAGGTGTTGCCTGTGCTGCCGGTCCTGGCTTGGTTACACTCCATTCCTGCTCCCAGCGGGACCGAGGGCTTCACAAGCAGGTCTATGCCCCTTGCTGGCGGATCGGCCCTTTTGCAGCCACTTTCTCCTCTCCACTGCCTGCCTTCTTTTTTCCTTTTACTTACTTTTATGGAAGAGGGACTAGAGGGAGAAGCTAGAGAAAATACCGTGAATTAAGAACAAAAGACTGCAAAGTTCCCCAGAGCAAACTGCATGCGCAGAGTTAATTTTCCATGGCTGGAGCAGGTAACAAGAGCTCCTGCACATTTTGCAAGCCTTTCTGAACATAACAGGGCGATCCCATTCTCGTATGAACAAGAAACCAGAGCCTCCCCGAGGAGCACCGGTGAGTGACTGACCCAAATTCAAACACTTTCTTCCTCCTGCCAGCACTGGCAAAGTGACCAGTACTGAGCCGTATCCGCCTTCAGGCCCCTGCTGCGCTGCACCGCTAAAAGCCTGAACACAGGAGGGAGAAAACCAACAATTCAGGATTCATTATAAACCACACACCCCCCAGAACAAAAAAGTACGGGGATATGCCGAGCCGGGAGAGCTTTGCCAGGACGGCAGGCTCCCACCGGGGTAAAAGCTGGTAGGGTGAGCCGTGCCCCGTTTTCAAGCACTCATACCAGGTGGTCTGCATACTGTGGGATCACCTTGCCAAGAAGGTTCAGGCTTGGTCTATATGCTGCTCCCACTGAATTCAAGAGGTTTGGGGTTTGTTTTTTTTTTTTTTAAATCTTACTGTAACAGCTCTTGCATCTGCAAACATGCCCTGAACATCCCCATCGCCCATGCTGCTCGCGGCCTCTTTGGCACCTTCGCAATCCTCTCCCAGCTCCACTACCCAAAGTTGCTTTGCTTCAGGCACCAACTGAAGTTGAAACATTTCCTCTTCTTACCAAAACCTGAATTTGTCTAAGTTTCATTAAAGCATGAAATCATTTTGATGAAGCTTGAGTTACACCCACCACAAGCTGCACGTGCACATAGGCACGCTGTAGGCACACACTCTGCACACATCTGTTTGAGAATTAAGATCCTGAAGAAGAACCAACATTTTTAAAAGCATTCCAGCTGTTCGAGACCCCAAGTCTGCTTTTCAAACCTGGCTAGGAATGAGGCTTCCCAGCTTCTCCCAAGACCAAGACTTGGACAATCCAGGAACATTACCAAAGAGGTTTAAACACAAGCCAAACCTAGCAATTCTGCACCCACTGCCCCGCACGCAGCTGCAGGCATGCAGCAGAAAAACAAAGACAAGTCCCAGGTGGTATAAATGGGCAAAGCTCCTCCATCATCAGCAGGAATACCCTGGTTTAAGCCCACTGCCAATCCCTCCCAGTATCTTCTGAGGTCTCAGCAAACGCCCCACCTCCTTCACAGCATTGCCCCTCTAACCATGCAACGCCCTGGGCACAAGCTGTGCCATCATGCCAGGTCCCTCTATGTTCTCTGTACCATAGTAGCGTACAGCACAGTCTCCACCCATGCCTCGAGGGCATCCTCTCACCCACAAGACCTTCCTCTGCTGCTGGCAATCCTAAAGAAATGGAAACCTTTAAAATTGGAGCCATCGGGGAGAGGGAAGCAGAGCACAGCCCCGCAGCACTTTCCTCCTCTCGTTATTGCCACTGCTGGGGACGGCAGGCAAGCAGCACAGTGCGGTGTCCTCCCCTTAACATATCTTACACTCTGAAGCACAAAGGACTACTTAGAAAACCCTCACTGGTGTAATGATGTTTCTCAATGACTTTTCTTATGGATCCTGGAGGATAAGCCATATCAAAGCGTTTCCACAGCTGCATACAGAGAGCTGGGGGTAACCTAAGCCTTTTATTTAAGCAACTGCCAGCCTCTAGACCAGCACCGGTAGTTTTTAGGGGGAAGACGGAAGCGAGCAAGCACCCGTGGTGACATAGAATGCTTCGCACCAAACTTCAGAGGTGTCTTTGGATATTGGCACATTCTTCATCTAGTCCTGTTTGAAAATACATCCTGACTTGCAACATGTTTATTAAACATACCAACAATCGGTCTACAAGTAAGGACTGAGTCCCAAATCCAAAATATGCAGAGCCTGGGATTTATCTACACACCTGAAGGTGGGAACATCCCTCATCCCTCCCAAATACCATCTGTGAGAGCCCCTGTGGAGTCACTGCAGCACCAACACTACCCGGTCCTTCACTAACACCTTCCATCTAACCCAAGAGATTTTAGAATAAATCAATCCATCAAAACACTGAGTCTGAGTGTCAGCCCCTTCGCTCATGAGGAAAGGGCGAGACCCCAGCAGGCAAAGTGCGCACACACGTCACAGCTCATTTTCCCAGGGCTGAATTGAGGGATCCAGGGTCACCATGGGAAGAGGCACAGCCCCTGCTTTCCAAGGTGTATGGCCCAGGAGAGAGAAAACGGGGCACTGCTTGGCCATAAAGGACCAATGCCATGATTTAGGTGCTTTTCCAGCAGCCTAAAATGGTACAGAAAAGATCCTGTCGGCCCTACCTTGTTATCTGAATGCTGCTGTGCGCAGAAGCTGTGTCCCTCCAGCAAAAATCCTTGCCTACTTCAGGCACTATGTCACACTGGTCCTTTAAATGATTAGTCCTTAAATTGGTCTGCTAGACCAGATGGTTCTCAGCATCCTCATCAGGGACAGCATCAAGTATGAGATAAAAGTGTAAGTGGCCAACCAGCCAAGAACGGGATGGGGAAACCCTCAAAGAAATGTAAAAGAGAAGAAGAAAACAAACCAACAGAACAGCCTCCTGGAATTTGTCCATGATGATCTGCACCAGGTTATTCTGCTTCCCCCAATTTCCTCAGTTTAAAATGAACCCTGCAAAGAATCGGGAGCTCAAAATAGAAGAGGAGGTATGTAAAACAGCACCAACCACACAGTATGCTGCAAAATCCCTCTAGCCCCTTACAGCTTTTGCCCCCTGCAGTATAATCCCCAGCAATGCTATTTAGACCCTGTTTTTGGCCTCACTTTTCGATTCATCCCTTGTCCATCCTGAATTTCACCACCCAGTTCCTAGTCCAGGGACAGCTTTGTGTTACCCATTCAATAGTTCCTCACCATCTGACACACACACCCCTCATCGGTTTCTCCAGGGAGAAGCAAAGCGGCAATACTTGCTCCCTGAACTTGGCAAGAAGGAGCTTCTTTTTTCAAAAAAAAATTCTTTAACCACCCCCAAAATCAAGGGGAAAGTCTGAATTCAAACTCAGATCAAGAATCCCAAATAGAGGACCAATCAGACAATCATTAATTGCACACTGCTCAAAAATCCCGATCCAGAAGTTTAGCCCTGGACCACGTCCACCCACATAACCTGGTTTAGGGGTGCCTCTAATTTGCTGGTCTCACCATCAAGCTACCCGCATCGTGCTTGCGCAGCTCCATTAACGTGCGCTCAGAGAGACCAGCTCTCTGTAATTTGCAGCCAAGACCACAAGAGAGAAGCCTTTAAAAGGTCTTCTGCTGCTATTACTCTTTGGTTTTACAAAAGACCCCATGAAACTTGGGTGCTGTGCAAAGAAATGGTACAAATAGGTAAAACGCCATTCATCGAACAAGCTTCTACTCAGCATCCTGGAGTCACTCATTCATTTATTTTCTTAAGTTTCTCTCGATCCAGGTGTTTCCTACCATGTGCTAGCACCTAACAGCCCCTCGGAGAGTGGCTGCTGGTAGGTCGCCTGGTCTGCCACGGAAATTAATGAGGCTCCACCACAAAGGGAGAATTTCTCTCTGTAACTCCCTAGCTCCGATCCCATACATCTGGAGTTCCTGAAACTCCCTTTATTTCACCAGTATCGTTGCATTAATAAGATGTCTGGAGACACATGCTATACCCAGTTAGGAAAAGGAACTAAGATCTCTCCTGCTCTATCAAGTGTGGCCTCTGCAGCCCAGAAAGCCCACTGCTACCCTTTTTGCCAAACCACACTGCAAATAACACATCTAATTTGTTCTCCGCTGTGCTCCTTAGGTCTTTTGCAACATTACTGATTTCCAAGAGCTTTCCTCCCACTGAATCTTTCCGGTTTGGATCGTGACGGTAGTATTTTGCAATTCCTTCCTCACACATTCATGAAGTGTTGCTGTTTGCCACTAAAAAGCCACTTGCTGGGCTCTACCCCAAAGGCAGCTGCGTTTCAATGGTCGGGAAGCTAATAATATACATTACCATACTGGTAGGCAGGGAGAGACGTGCACTGATGTTTATATCTTCCCCACACAACCAACGCACAACGCGGACAGGTTTTTTTGGAGCAGAATTTGGAGACAGCGGGAAGCGCGTGAGACGATCACGCCACAGGAGTGAGCGGCAGCACACCGCGAGCACCCCGTCTCCGGATCAATAGGCCATCTGTAATAGAAGATCAATCGCTTCCATTTTGTGAGGTGTTAAGTGTGACGAGGATTGAATTAAAGCCGAGACCATAAGAGCAGCTATAAGTTATGCCTTTTTCCTTCCCCCCTTTTTTTCCCTTTTAAGAAACAAACGCATAGAACGGTTCTTTTTTTTTTTTCCTTTCTTCTTCCCTGCCCCCTCCCTTTCCCCTCTAAGGTTTTCAATTAAGTGAGTGGAAGGACGAATGGTGCAAATACATTTTGCTCAAGTTCTAAGTGCTTTTGAAACCCCCTGTCAAAGCATTTAGTAACGCAAGATTTAAGATGCCCAATTAATTTTTCCCCAACAAGGAGCCAAAAGTAGATGCAGGAGGAGGTTAAAAGCTAAGTGTTTAATTAATATTAAATTTATATGATTCTTTATCACTGAAAGCATTGTAAAATTGAAAAAGCAGTTAATTTTATGGTCACTGTGTATTCCTCTGCTTTGATCTTTGATCCGTGGAATGAAATCGCGGAGTGTAAAGATTCTCCTGCTTTATTATACCTGTCTCACGGCAGGGATGCTGGGCGAGGTGAGCTCATCTGAGCCCCAGCACAAACTAGGCAGGGTGGTACCCAGGCACAAAGTCCACGTGCTGCCCGGGGCTTGGGGGTGCACAGTTTGCAATCGCCCCCCCCCAGGGGAACTTTGTGCCATTTGGCCGAGGACAGCACAAAACTCTTCTGTACGCCACCGCTGCCTCGCCGCCGATTCCTGGCCTCCCCCATGCCTATCCACCAGCGAGACAAAGAGCTATTATGCAGAATGGATTGCACTGGAAAGAAAAAAGGGGGGGAATAATTTCTACAGGGTTTTTTATGTGTTTTTTTAATATTTTTAAATCCCACTGAGTACCTCATTATAATTTACTTATTAGCCGGGAGGAAAAAAAAAAAAAACAAATAAGTAAAAAATTTAACATCTTTAAATATTTAAAGGGAGGAGAAAAATCAACAGGATGAAAGTTCTCCAAGCTTCAAAGCAGTTGCAAATTCTCGATTCAAACATTTCAGGCAGCCCCACTGGCAGCGAGCTGCCTTGGGGTCAGCTCCCCATCACAGACCCATCGCCGCTCCTGGCCAGAACAGGCAGTGTCCCCCGGACCACAGACGCCCACACAGCCCAGATGGACACCCAGGACAGGAGCACGTCTCCACACCGAGCAGGACCATCTGATCCCACTCCTCTCACCCAGCCCTCCACTTAGAAACCCTTCGAAAGGTCACGTACATCTTCCCCTGTCCCTTCAATTCAGTGCCTCCTTCCCAGAGAGAGGTATTGTGCATATATTCATATAATAAGAAAGTGAGAGTTTAAATGGGAATTTAATCTTATTAAAGTCTTGATTTTAGGGCAGGTACGTAAGTCATACATACAAAGAGGCACAAAGTAATGAAACGGTGCAGCTCTCAGGATACAGCTGGGAAAACTGGAAAGTCATTAAGGACGGACAAAAATTAGGCTTGATATCAAGAAATAAGATCTAATAATTGGCACTGCTTCATAAGCAACGGGAATTAATACTATTAACCCTTCGCCCCCACTCTTCAACTTATTTTTGGTTGCTGTCAGAGAAGGACAGTCACCTTATCCCCACATGAGAGGTTCCAGCACAGCAGCAACACAAGTTGCCCGAGGTCATGCACCAGTGATGGAGCAGAGCCTGGAAGAGAAATCAGGTTTCTCCTCTCCCATGGGATGCCAAAAGAAGGCTCCTCTTCTACTAAGCAGAAGAGATGCCAGACACACAAAGAAGCAGTCTATAACCTCAGGGAATCTGAAACGGGATGGATAACAACCCTGTTGTTGTTAGCAGGTCACCTCTGCTCCCATCCATGACATGGGAAGCATGAGACACAGATCTGTGTTTTTCACATCCCCACTAGACGGGCCATGGAGTCCAATCATCAGAGATGCTGACCATCAAATCACACCCTCCAGCTGGCATGTCTTCAAGCCCGTATCCAGCCTGGTTTTTTAAGGCTCAAACCACCCTTGGCCAAGCCAAGACAGGAGGTCAGATTTCCAAACACTCAGCCCTGGCCTTGAACCAGGCAACCAGCTTTCAAGCCTTGTACAAAGCACGTCAACCAAAAAAACCTGAGAAGTCCATGGAGAGGTATCTACAGCCAGACTGTAGATACCAGACTCCACTGTTCAGGGAAGAGAAACAGGTACCAAGGAGCCCACCTCCTGCTAACATTAACATCTAAGGTGGTGCTTTCAGGATTTGCTTGACAGAAGTCATGCATGCTCATGCACAGCTGTGTATCTATCTTGGGAAGAGCTGCCATTAAGTGAGATGTTCAAGGGACACACACAGCACACAAGAGACCTGGTGCTGCTCTGACAACTCCTCTGGCTCCTCCCAAGCGGTGGAGAACAGTAGGTCCACCACAGCTCCGGCCGTACACAGTGCAGCCTCCCCACGCAGACAGACCAACTGTATTTTGTACGTATGCGTGCAGATATCGACAGATGGAGAGAGAAAATTACTGTGCCCATAAATCGAAGCTTTGGTCACGTCAGTTCAAGAAGCAGAATAGAAAATTTAGAGCCAAAAAACCAGCTTGTGTCAGTCAGGCTGATGAGCACAGGCGCCAAAAAACACACCCCTGAGCGTGGGGAGGCAAGACGCAAGCATACGCACACAGAGACCCCGCTTCTCTTCATCTATTCTCAGCAACTGTTTGTCTGAGGCCACATGCAACTGGATTTGTCAAGCCCCCTTTTAACAACTTCTTGTCACAGTCCATTACCAAATTGCATATAGTTATATATTCCACTAATTAGGCTTCTAAAATATCATTAACATGTCTCTTGATCATTAGCATAACGTATGAGGCGTCCTCGTTAGGCACGACTCGAGTTTGTTAATGCGGTAATGAAAGGCACGGGGCTGGTACTGCAGGAGCCGTGCAGAGATAGGAGGCTGGGAACATCAAAAGCATCAGTGCCAGGCGTATAAAAAATAACAAGATCAGCAAGAGGCAAGGGCAGAAGCCAATCACTGGGAAACTGGGGTGACGTGGAAGGTAGAACAAGCATCTCCAGGCAGGCAGATACTTCACATACACCACGCATCTTCCCCAGACTAAAATAACATCCCCATGATCCAGGTACGGCGCAGGTCAGGGATGAGTCAGGATTGCAAACCTGAACACACCGTCATCGGAGTCTGAATAAAATGGCAGTGATGGTCAGGGTCCACACGGGACTTCAGCCCCGAGCCCCGTGGCACAGACCTGTGTCCTCAGTTGAACCCTTCCCTGTTTGGTTGACCCTAGGACACCCCTCACACCTACTTGGCCCAGCCCTGCTCCACACAAAGACGCCCTGCACCCAAAATCCAATGCAAGACACATGCACGTTCCTCCCTCCGAAACCAACACTGAGCGCTCTCTTTCCCCAGCCCCAAGATAAAACAGGTCCAATGCAATGCCAGGCACCACCCTCACCCAGCCAGCTCAGACTATGCCTCGTTGAGCAACCACACCAGTTAAACCAATGACGAAAAACCACCACCCACCAGTCATTACACAGAGGGAGATCAAGGGTGTTAGAGACAGCAGCCCAGGATGGTGCAATGACACAGGACCTTGGTGAGGAACGTAAAAGAAAGGCCTGAAAGGTCTCCAGCACCCAAATGTGACCCCCAATGTTTGCGTATGTGCTTCAATGCATCCAGGGCTGGGAGGTGAAAGATGTGAACTAACAGCCAAAGGTTTGACCAGGACAGATGCTTCCATGTCCAAGCGAGCTCATGTATCAGTGGTTACCACCGTTGCTATAAATAAGCGGGGACTTTTTTTTTTTCTCTCCTTTGAGTGAATAACTCAATAAGTCACCGCATGAAAGATATTGTAAATAGCTCCAGCAGAGTGCGAGTCAGGGCTGCTTCCAATTAGCTTTCACTTACACTTCCTGCGCCAAGTTTGCAGAATTTGTTCCCAACACGCCGCGCTCTGTCTGGGGAGAGGTGGGGAGCGAACCCCACTGCAATCCGGGCCACCGCCCCTCCACGCTAGAAGTCTTTTCATTAAGGCTGTGAGGATGTCAAAGCAAGTGAAAACAACCCGCATATGCATTTATCTTTGTCCAGATGTTAATGCAAAGGTGGGGGGGAGGAAACAACCAAGAGCTTTTCTTCAGCTGCTGAGAGTGAACACCACCACCACCGCAGCAACAGCTTGGAAATACGAAGCAACACACAACTTTTTATTAGAACAAAGACATAAAACAAGCTCGGCAAAGGCAGACCATGGGCTTTTTACCCACGCATCTGAAGAGACATCCACACACACACCCCTAAGAAACAGGTAGGATGCATCCTCGTGGACAACACCACTACTAAAACAACAGAGGGAAGATGGATGATTTTGCGACTCTTCATCAAAAAATTCCTCTTCCATGAGACAAATGCGGTGTTAAGACTCTTTCCGAGTTTTTACTCATTTATACACACAACCTTTGTGTCCTGCACATGCGCGGCGCCTTTGTGCAGCAGCTGGTCCCGATACCAGAGGAGCATCGCAGCCAGGAAACTATCACCAGGAAGATAAAATACAGGGCAGGAGTGTGCGGGATCAGTTGGTAGCCTACAGGAACAGAAATCCTGGGGAAGGGGCTTAATTCCCTACCACCCCTATCTGGGAAAGGCTCTGGGAAAGTCACAGGGTGTCTGTGCCTCACCTTTTGCCATTAGGATGGTGATACAGGTGCCTAACCTGAGCCAGGAGATGGAGGGGGACCAGGAAAGCAAGACCTGCTCATCACACCATCATTTTAGCCAAATCTCCCTTCTTAAGTCACCACACAACTAGGTACCACGCTCACCCAGGCGTTTTGCAAGGAGGTCAGCAACACCCCAGAGCAGGACCAGGAGGTGTCCCTAAGCAAGCAGATGTATTTGTTCACAGCCGAGAAGCCTCCCTTCCCTGCCGCCCCAACCATAACACTGCATTGAAATATGGACACTGGAAAGCATCCACTGTTTTGGGGAGAGGGGGTTATAGCAGTCAGCGCAGCACATACTGCTTTTGTTTGCTTCCTGCCTTTCAAGCCAAAAGCAACAATCACAAAAAAAGCCACTAACAGTTGATACAGCTTTTTGATTTGAAAGGGGTCAGGAAAAAGTTCCAGGAAAGGGAAGAGAAACAACCTTCTTTTAAACCCTTTAATGCAGTGAGAACTAGCTCTCACAGGCTACAGGTTTGTATTTTTCCCTGTAGTTTTTCAACCATCTTTACCCCCCCGCTCCATGCTCCATCTTCTTCCCACTCCCTCCCGCACTCCCAAATGGCGGCAGCGCTCTATTAAAATGGCCAGAGAGGAACCTCTCCCCTCCCTGTACAGGAGGGCGCGGGGTTGACCTCTCCACATCTGGACATGGCTGCAACCTCCAGCTTTCCATGGCAAATGCCAGCAGCGCAGCGACCTTCCCGGAAACACAGTCCTCTGACCTCCCTTCTCTGACCCACCCATCTCCCGTCCTTCCGCTGAACTCCACCACCCTCCACCCTGGCCAGGCTGGGGACACAGCACTATCTCACATGGGGTGCAATTTCTCCGGACAGGGCCTTGACAGCTCTCACGGGCCCAAATCCAGGGCGTATTTGCTTGGGAGATTGAAGGGGGTCAGAGAGAAGAGAAAGAGAATCCTGACTGCAAATCAGCCAGATTTAACTAACTAAAGCAAACAGCCTCAACAGCAACAAATCCGTTCAAATCCTAGAGCCATTTCACTTGTGATCACCTGGAGAGCGCTTGCCACCGCAGACTGCCTTTATCCAGCACATCTATCGTGCAACCAGCCAGGAGAGGTTACAGACCCATCAACATCTATCGGTGCAGTGGAAAAGCCTTGGTGGGTCTTCTTCCTTCTTGTGCTGCGCGAGTCCACCAGATCTCACCAGGTTGTTGAGTAAAACACTGCCTTCCACAGCCATACCAATGTGCCTCAGCCTTCCCTGGCCAGTCCAGCACAAGGTGGTCTCTGCTCTGGCTTTTCCAAGCCACGCATGGGCCAAACCAGACGGTCGCTGATACCACATCATGTCCCCTTCCCATGCAGGTCCAGCACTCCCTCCTCTATGTGCCCCAGCTTTCCCGCAACTCACACAGCCACATTTCTCCATGGGAGCTGCCTCTCCCAAAATACCAACAACTTTAACACATTGACCACAGTCATGCTCCTGTGGAACAGGAGACCTCATCCCAACAGGGCCCACAACCAACCACTCCATTCACTTGGGATGGTTTTTCCAAACATCCTCCCACCGAGACCACAGCCGCCCAAGGCAACCCGGAGCTCCTCATGCCTTGTACCATCTCGGCTAGAAAGAGCATGACAGAAAGCAGAACAGATGCTAATGGCTAAGATGCAAACCATGACTCAGGACAGTCACAACACCAACAAGCAGAAGGGCTCACACTGGTGGCATCACTTGCTCCCAGCCGGAGGAACATGCAGAGCTTTTCTTTACAGGACACAAACAGCTTTTCCTATGCACATCACCACCACCAAACCCTACTTTTGCAGCTCCCCCAGCAGCAAGCCTACTGATTTTTTGCCCTCCTTGCTGGGCAACTGTGGAGACCCCATCCTCACCCCCTGGCCGCACTGGGGGCGAGCACGTTGATAAAGCCTCACACATGCAGGGAGATGTGAGCCTCCCTGCTGCCCGCAATCAACTTCATTTGTTTATTTTTATTTGAGCAAAACTTTAGATAGGCTGGGGGGAGGTTGGGAGGGGGATAAACCCCTGGAAAGCCGGGCTGCATGTTGGTCTCCAAAGGGACTGAAACTGGGGATGGGAGGAGGGGCCAGCTCTCCTTTCCAAAGAGCTTTCAATAGGAAACAGATGTCAAGGGCCTGAGCACCGAAAGCAGGGTCTGCAGCAGGCTTCCCTGGCTCCACAATCCCGACAGAATCCGTTTTAATTAAAATATTTCTGTTCGAGCACGAGGCGAGGGGTAGGGGGAGCGGGGAAAGGTCCGGGAGTGATGTGCTTGTTACCTTTGCGCAGGCAGCAGGGTTTGTAGCAGGGCTGGAGGGGGTGCTGGGGTGCATAGGGAAGGGTCGGAAACCCCATCCCGTACCCCCAGCCCAGGCTCCCTCCCTCCAGCAGGACTCGACAAATTCTGCTGACCTCGAATGAAAAATTGCCTCGTTTCAGTACTGAAAAAATAACATTACATCATGTAGGCTGTGTCAGGTTCTATCAATGCCCCCTTCCCGCCCACCCCCAAAGCGAGGGGGATGTAACCCAACACTATGAAAACACCAGCCCAGAGAAGAAAAGGGGCCTTTGTCGTGGACCATCAGCTCCCTGCTCCTGCCTGAGGTGAAGAAAGATCTCTGAAAATGTTAAGCTGGGAGGTACAGACTCCAGGCGCGCTCCCCCCACAGCCCCTTTCCTTCCCCACCTTTGAAACGCCTGCCTCTCCCTTACTTAAAAACTTCTGCCATTACCAGGAATTGATCCAGAGCTCCCTTCTCCCCCAGACCCCTTGGCAAAAGTCAGCCCCGTGGAAAAACCAGGGTGCCAGGAAGCCTGAAAGCCCAGCCATAGGATTACTAAAGCCTGACTTTAAGCCTGGATGAGTCAACCCATGGGTTCAAAAAGTGTCCTCCAGGTGAGGATCCATCCTGGCTTTCTTCCCAAGGGCACCCGACTCCCTCACAGGAGAGGATGCGGAGCAGAGGATGCATGGACACCCACACCCAGCTCCAGGAAGGAGAAATAGGGGAAGGCCAGGACCCGAACAGCAAGAAGGGGAGCCGGCAGGGTCCGGCCAAGCCCGACCACCTGAGTGAGCCCACACACCCCACCGGAGCAGAGGCAGAGAGTGTCTGCCCATCCCTTGGGGACGGGCATGAGCCAATGAGGAGAGAGAAGGAAATGGGGGCCCACAAGATCTGATAACCAGCATCAGCAATGCACCGCGTTAGGGTCCCCGAGGCTATGAGTTCAGCAGGGCCGGGCGCAGGCTGCAGGGCTCTCCTGCGGCCGCTTGGGAAGCATTGTGCCTGGCGGATGGGAGGCAGGCTGTGCCACTCGCCCCACGGCCAGGGAACAGGCCCTAACCTGCTTTACGTACCAGGAGAGAGGAGCTGCATGAGCCTGAGGCCCCACAGGCTCCCAGGCTGAGTGTGCAAGTGGGAATGAAGAGGGTGTAAATGGAGCGAGCCCCCCTGGACCATGCACAGTGCAGGGCAGGGTTGCAGGGTACTTTCTGCCTCCCTGCTGTGATCATGCTTTCCTCCGCCGCAAGATGGGGGAACAGGGGCACGCACCCCAGCAAAGCATGCCTTGCTTAAACCGTGCTCCCTGGCAGCATCCCAGCTTGCTGAGCAAACCCATGGCAGAGGGAAAAGTAGCTGCCGCTGCCCGCAGGCAGCACAGCACCAGGCCATGCACGGGTCGAGGGGAGAGGGAGGAGAACACCCAGCTTGCCCCAGGCCCTCGGCTCTCAAATGTATTTTCTCATTAACGTGTAATACGGTTTTATTGCCTCAAACAATGTCTGTTTTCGATCAGTTCCTTTATCCCAGACACTGCAGCGCGGAGAGACCGAGGAGGCCAGATGGTTCGTGTTGCAGGAGTCTTCCTGCTCTTCCCCACCCGCCCCCTAATTCCTTACAAATTCCTGGAATGCCTGCACCCCCGAAAACCAGCCCCGGGCAGGGCAGAGGCACGCATCTGTCTCAGGGGCTGGGGGCCCTCCCCAGCCTCCCCTCCTTGCCACCGGCCTCCCCTCCTTGCCGCCGGCAGCTCACACAGGGCAGGTCCCCAGCAGCGAGCAGCAGCTCCCGGCTGTCGTCTCCTCTGCAGGATCGCCAGCAAGGGGTTTGCACCCGAAACCAGAGATCTACAGGCCCCCTCCTCCTTCACCCACAGCAGGGGGTTTTCCTCTGCTTTGGGAGGGATGTGCAGACCCCAAACCCCCCCATCCCAGCCCCAAAGGCATGGCCAGCACCGGGGCTGCAGGCAGCAGGGAGGACATCTGCCCATAATCCCCACCACGTGCCCAAGGCCACCAGGCCCCCTCCACACCGCTCACAGCTCCAGCTTTCACCCACGCCTCCCAGCGTTAATCCCCGTGCCGGCAGCTGGACACGGAGGTTCGCCAAGCCCTTCCCAAAATCCAGGGGCTGATACAAGCCTCGGCCAAATCAAAGGGAAGGCTCCTGCTGACTTCAAGCAGCCTGCCTCCCCCCTTGCGCCAGCTATCCAGATGGGGGAACAGGAGCATGCACCCCAGCAAAGCATGCCTTGCTTAAACCGTGCTCACCAGCAGCACCCTGGCTCACCAAGCAAACCCACAGCAGAGGGAAAAGTAGCTGCCACTGCCCGCAGGCAGCACAGCACCAGGCCACACACAGGTCAAGGGGAGAGGGAGAACACCATCCAGCCTGCCCCAGGCCAAGCCAGGCAGCTTGGCTGGCGGCTCCAGCCCACCCTGAAACACATCCCAGAGGTCTGGCAAGGCTCATGCTCCTCCTGCCATCCTCCCAGCACCCTTGCAAGCACCTTCCTCAGAGAAGGATGGGGCTACTCTTGCAGGGAGGGAGCCCACCAGCCCCAGGAAGGAGCCATATTGAGCACAACCTAGCAGCAGGGGGGAAAAAATAAGGGATGCCGAAAGCGATTGTTCAGCCTGGAAGGTGGCCAGGAGACTAGTGTTCACACCCTTAAACTCGGGAAAAGCACCATGAGAGCACAGATAGTCCCATCTGGGAAAAAACTGAGCCTGGTGGAAAAGACGGCACCTTCTCTGAGGCACTCAAGCACCACATAGCATGGCCAGGCCACGGGTCGTCCCAAACCGGGTCCCACGATCTCTCTGATCCTGCAACACCTTGTCCTGTCTCCCAAGAGCTCCATATGAGCCACGTTTTCCCCCCGTTCCCACTCCACGGCAGCTGCTGCCCAGGAAAAGTCTCCACCAAGGAAGGGCCAGAGAGGATGCCCAGCCTGCAGCGCCCTGGGCCAGCAGCCGCTCTCCAGGGCTTGGCTGCCAAAACACTGCACAGGCTCCTCGGAAACCTGCCGAGCAGACGGGTATCTGCTCCCAATTCAATTGAATGTTCATGAGGATGACACAAGACAGCCCCACTGCCAAGTTTCCACAGGTCTTCCAGAGAGGAAGGGTGCCAGAGGCGGAGAGGCACCTCCAAAATCTTGCTTGCACACGCTGTGAGGAGGACGCCTTCTTTTTTCTGCATTGCTTTTTTTTCTGAGCCACTCGGCTCATTTTAGCAAGCCCTACACTAAACCTGCCTCCACCCAGAGAAACTCCAGGGCACACAGAGTCCTGCCAAGTTCTGAGCAATAAAAAAAAAAAGGAAAGAGAAAAAAATAAGGGGGGGAGGTTTATAGCGGGAAGATTTATACCTGTAGGATCATGCTGTCTCTTCCAACACCCTTCCTACACCTTGCCCATGAGCACCGAGTGCTTGCAGTGGAAGAAGCTGTTCTTGCCATGTCATGGTCGAATGCTCAAGAGGCAAAGCAGCAGAAGCTGAAGGGGTCTGAGATGTTTGGTTTCCACCCGAGAAGCCAACGTGCAGAAGAAAAACTGCTATGGGGCAGAACTGAGGGGTCTGCGGAGCCCTTAGACCCTGGGCCTGAAATAGCCAGGAAGGGGGACAAGTAGGGGATATGCCCTTGGTACAGTGGAATGAGAGGGCTGGAAATAAGTAATGATGGGGGGCATGCAAGTATTTTGGTTATTTTTCACTCTGTAGCAGAGAAAATATCACCTGCCACCTTTTGGCATTCCCAGCACTCAACTTTGGCTCCATCCAGCAAGAAAAAAATCCAGTAGGAAAGAGCGAGCAAGCTGAAACCTGATCCCCTGAAAGGCCGGACTCAGTGTCTGGCTTTTCTTACCGGCTCGGCCGACCTGTACGTGCCAGCCTGGGAAGGCGTAATGGTTCCACCGACAGAACTTCATTAACTTTTTATACACTCAGCCGCTAATTTATAATCATTAGTGGACAAACAGCCAACAATTACACAAGCAGCACGTTAAGAAGAGAGGGAGAGAGCTTGAAGGAGCAGTGATGGAAACGTGCTCATGGTCGGGAGGGAGTGGGGATGGTGCATTCCCCATCCCGAGCTGGCATGTGACAGGGGCGACCTCTCCCAAGATTTACTGGCACGCCATTTTGTCAGCTGTAATTAAGGCATTCGGCAGCAGAAAGGCAAAAGGCACAGGTGAGCATGGGGAGGGAGAAATCTCACAAGCCCTCTCGTTTTCAACACAAAAAAAAAAAAAAGACGGGAAGAGGAGGAGCATGCATATTCCACATTTCCAACTCCTGGGGCAGGCAAGGCCCCTGTTTACAGGAGAATAGGAAACCGCACACACAAACAGCAGAAAATTCATCCTGATTTAATGAAATCTTCAGACATAGGTCACGTAACCCCAGTGCCTTTCCACACACCAGCTCTCCTCCTGCTGGAGGCAGCTCTGTGCGGGAGGTAGGAGACGGTGTTACAATGCGCAGCCCTGGCACCCTGGGTGAGCAATGCCTGCAAATACCCAAATCCTGAGGATGTATCTACCTTGAGGATGGAGATGTGAAAGCGGGAAAGATTTCAAACACCTCCAAGATCAGCGGTCTCTGTTCCCCAGAAGGAAACTCAAAACTAACTCTACCAGTACTCCTCTCCTGCCCAGTATCCCACCCAGTCCCTACTAGTAAAGGTGTGGGACTTGTGTCACCCAGCCAGACCCCTGCTGCACAACACGAGGCTGCAGGCAGAGGACAACTGGCAGGCTCCCTTTTCTGCAACAACCTGAGCTGCTTTAATCGATCAAAGACCCGTAAGATCTGCAGATGCATATGTCCCTGCCGCACAGGCAGGCCAGCAAGGAAGCAGAGTGACCTGACCAGCATCACTCAACAACGTGTAGTGCCCAGAAACCAAACCTACACCTCTTTTGGCTCCCACGCAAGGGCTGAGCCTGGTCTCCTGTCCCACACCAGGCACGCCAGCCAGTCCTTTTTCGAGATGTAAGCTTCCTGCTAAACAGGTCTAATGAACACCGCATGCACTCTGCAAAGCTTCTGCTCAGGCATCTCCAAGCAGCCAGCACAGCTCAGCAAAGCACCCACTGCCTCTGACCACAAGAGAGAAAAACTCCTTTCCAAAACTCCATGCAGCAGGGTAGAAAGAGCTGCACCCAGCTTTGCAAAGCTGAGCAGCACCCCTCAAGAAAGGCAATCGAAGCGGGTGGCTGGCCCTGACCCACCCAGCTCCACTCCAAAGCAGGAGGGGAAGGCTGCAGCAAGCAACACAGCCCGCGCACAGGACCCGCCATGCCTTGCAAGCCACGGCTTGCCAAGCACGCAGAGGGCAGGTAGGCAGAGCCCCACGTTCCAAGTACACAATCCTGAGCGTGCTCACAGCTGGAAAAAGCCGTCACAGCCCTCCAGCTCCACCCGCTCCCCCTCCTGCTCCCTGCGGAAGAGGCATGGGGAAAGGCTCGTAAGCCACTTTTGCTCACAGCAGGGCCTTTCCCCTTCCATCCTTGTGTTTGCAAACAGCAAAGTGCAGGTGTAATGCGTGCAGGCTCTTTATCACATCAAGTTCAGGCCAGAAGGATGAATGCCTCTGAGTTTACTGGGGACGAAACCAGACTAAATTTCTTGTGTGACAAGCTCTCTTCCCTCTACCGCAGCTTAATAACCATCACCATCCACATAGAAAAAAAAATTTAAAAATCTCTCCACCTAGAAGTGCAGTCTCAAAGCAATTCAGGGGATCATGCAGTAAAGGTAATTTAGATGTAAATTCAGACCAGTCATCCTGCCTGGGATAGCCCTGCAACTCCACTGGCCTGCAAGATCATGGTATCCACCTACACTGGGGCAAGCTTTTAAGAAAACCTCCACCTGATCCGCTAAAAAACATTGGGCATGTTGTTTAGATTATTTTCCTGTGGCTGTTCAATATCCATAGCAGCACGAAACCCTCAGACCACGCATCTAAGAAAACCAGAGGGGAAAAAAACTACATACAATAAAAGCCATCACACAGTGTAAACGGGGTAACTGTGTGATCATACAACCACAGATTGAATGGTGGGATATGCAGGGAGAGAAGTGGAGGTTATTCCTGCAAACTTCACTTTGGCATTCCCGCCTTTGAGTAACTTTCAAACAGAATTGCCCAAATACCTGTTCTTTCAGGAATTTTTTTTTTTTTTTTAAAACAGCACCACTTGAGAGCTGGATTTGTCATCAAGGTATTTGTAATATAAAACTGAAGTCAAATTTCAGAGAAATACTTTTAATAAAAAAGGCAAAACCTTAATTTCAAAAATGTAAATATGAGACTTTTCCACCTTTTTTATGCTTCCCAAAAGCAAAGCAAGAGAGTCGTCTTTACTGAAACATGTTGGGAAATTGAGCTGCAAAAATTTGTACAATGTTTCTGTCAACCCAAACACACATTATTATAATTTCTTTTCCTCCTCAAGACCTTTTAATTTGGCGGGGGAGAGTGGGGGAAGACCTCATCTTGCCTAAAGACACAAAGAAGATGCCAATGCCTTTCAAGTCCATCAACAACCAGTCCATACCCCATCCTGCAGGGATGCAGCGTGCCACCCGCAACAGGCGAGAGGGAGGAGGGAGCATCTCCCACTGGACCCAGGTCAGCATCCAGTCTGGGGGCTCTGCAGCAGCGGCACGGGCAAGACGCAGGCACCTAACCTTGGCACAGGAATTAAGCACTGCCCTTGTGAGCCCTCTGCCTCCCACTGCCTTGCCCATACCACCCAGGTCACAGAAAAGCGGATGGAAGGCAGGAAGACCTCATGATGGAGTGGCATCGAGCTCGTAGGAAGTGCCAGCATCCAGGAACCGTTGCCACGGAGGGAATTAAAAGCAGCCAGATTCCAAAGGGGAGCATGGAAGAGTTACTACAGCCACCTACTGAGTCCAGGTAGGGTCACAAGCAACAGACCCCAGTGTTTTTTTGGGAAAAATGCACAGATACCTGGGCTCATCCAGCCCTAGGGATGCCTGGACAGGGTGGGAGGTGAGCACAGGGACTGCCAGTGCTCCTGGAGCAGGACCCTCACCACCCCAAGTGAGGAGGGGACAGCCTTTTAAAGTAAGGACATTATGAGCTGGGCGAAGGGAGCCCTGCAGCATCCTTTGCACCGCTAAAGCAACAGCAGCATCACATTGTGCCTGTGGGGCTCTCCTGGAGGGACCTTCGCACAGAGCCAGGGCTGCTCCCCTTCCCGCACGTTTGGGAATGCTCCTCTCCAGCTTTTCAGTGCTCCATTATCCAAAGACTCCGGCAAACGAGGCAAGGCCAGCAGCGGCACGACTTGACGCCTCCCCACGAAGGGGCCAGCCCCATCCACCTCTGGCTTCCCAGCAAGCCGCAGGAAAGGGAAAGAAGGGGGGGGGGGCTGGCAGAGAGCACCCCCCCTGCCATGGCCAGCCCCACACAAACCCCCCCCCCCCCCCCCCCCGCCCCTTTCCCCTCCCCCTAAATTCACTCTCAGCCCCGTCCTCCCGAACAATCTCGCCGCAGGCTGCTTTTGTAAGCCTCCAGCCCCAAAAGAAAAATGATGGGTTTGAACTCTTAACCCCGCCCCAGAAAAAGGCTGGAATTAAAAGGGGTTTATGACTAAGTATGCAGATGGGAATACTGTAATAACAACAGGCAAAATGTTTGCCCAGCAGTTCTGGGCTGGTTTCAGAGGGAGGGAGGGAAAGCGGGATGGGGCGGCTTCTGGCCGGAGGATGACGGCACAGAGAAAGAATTTGGCGGCTGGGAGGGAAGGGAGGTTGCAGATAAATGCTGGGGCAGAGGTGGGGAGAGGGGCTAGGACCCAAACGCCGCATCGCTGGCACTTCAGGGAGGCTGGCTGCGGCGCTGCGGGTTTCTGGCCGGCTGACAAAGGCACCGCCACAGAGGAGGCAAGCAGGGGTAGGGGGAGATGGCAGGAGAGCTCAGCTCCAGGGCCAGCTCAGCACAGATCACACATCTTGTGGGACACTGCTGTGCTCGATGAGGCTGGGACATACGATAGGGAACATATCAAGGCAGACGGCAAAGCCACCTGCACCCTAAATCCCTTCTGATGGGGAGGACCCATGCACACAGACTCCTGCCAAGGGGGGAACCCACAACCACAAACAAATGGCTAATTTTTACCAGCTCTGGGACTCCAGCTCTGCTGAAAAGGTGGTAAAACATCAGTGCCTAAGTCACCTGGGAGGGCATTTTCAGAACATCACCTTCCCCTTTTAGCAAGAGGCTGCACTGAGGCCCTGCAAGTGGAAGGCTCAGGCTAGGGGAGACTCAAACCTCAGCTGCCATCCTAGAAGAGCACACCCCACTGCTCACTTAACCCTTCTGCAAGAGGGGAGAGCACTGCTTCTCCACCACCCAGTCCTGCACAAGGCTGTTCCCACTCCTCAGGCACCCGGGGGCACCCAGGACTCCCCTCTCTGTGGGTGACCAGCCAGGTGAGGCACCTCAACAGCTCCCTGTCACACAAGGAGCCACCCTGACACTGCTCAGCAGAGCCCAAAAATGCCTCCCTGCCACCGTACCAAGCCGGGCTGTCCATGGGCACCCAGTCCGGAAGAGAGGTTTGCTCCATAGCTTGCTGGGGATGCAAGTCCCTGATCATATCAAACAAGGACCTCCCTGTTCTCTTAAGCTCTCCACGAGGTACCTGCAAACTTAACACAAGATGCAAACTGTTTGCACAACATCACACACAGCTTGGCAGACACACACAGGCCAGAAAGGCACCAAAACGCCCAAATCTTGCAAGTCACCAGGACCCATGAGACAGAAATTCACATGTGGCACATGGAAACAAGCCACAAAAACACAGACCTACCCAAGCCCCCAGAGGAGCCACAATACTAAACTACTTCTGAGCAATGCTCCTGCCGCAAGCACCTTCCCCCCGTACCCGCTGGGCACAGCCCAGCCTGATGCAACAGCAGCCCTTTGCCAAACCAAGCACCTCACAGGGGTACGAGGTTGGGATGTGAACACGCCCCAGCTGCTTCCCTGCAGGGGTGAGGAGGTAAAGCCGCGTGCAAAAAATTCACAGCATGACAGGCAAGTCAGGAACTCCAGGAGACTTCCCAGCTTGCAACGCGGGGGATTTCCAAGCGTGTCTCACACCCACTTTTGCTCAACAGGGACCTCAAGTTTGCAGCATCGGCACATGGAGTTTTGACTCGACTCTGGTCACCTTCTGCTGACCCACTGCACTTACCAGAGATAGGGAGTGCTGGAAGGAGCCTGCAGATCGCCGTAATCCTCCCCCAGGTCCGACTTGTTGCATTTATGAACAGAAACACAGCAGCCCTACAGCACCCAGTACTGCTGCTACCAGCAACACAGCACAAGGGACAGGGAAAAAACAAAGCCATCAAGCTTGCTCCTCTTAACAAGCAAGGAGATTTTTATTTTGCCTCGCAATCAATTTAGAGACTGCGGGGTCAGGAAAGACGGTCGCTAGCAAAGGAAGCATGCATCACAAAGGGTGACAGGGGGAGACCCAGGCCCCAGTCCCTTCCAGCACCGCATGCTGCGGCAGCCGGCAGTGGACACATGCTGCACAAATGCACAGCTCCCTTCACGGCCACTGCTCTGCAATGGCACAGCAGCAAGAGCTGACACGCTGGGAAGCGCTCGGATCAGGTAATGGAGGGTGTAGGAGACTCATGAGATGATTCCTGTGAGTCAGAAGAGCTGGCCAGGGCCCAGATCAGCAAGCTCTGCAAAATCAGCAAACAAAAGAGGGCAAAACCTGGACCTCCCCAGCCCCTTCCTGCCGCCTCAGAGATGACCCCTGCAAGCGGCCCTGGCAGCCAGCAGCGGAGTTAATAAGAGTGGCTTGAGCCACGTGGGATGCTGCAGCCAGGGCTGGGGACAGAGGCTCAACCTGCCACGCCTTGGGGTGAGATGATCACCCCAGCTCCCTGCTCAGTCCTGGGACTCGCTGAGCAAGTTGGTTTCTCCTCTGCCAGAGGAGACAACATTGCTCTTGCTCATTTAAGCCGTGAGCAGTCTCCCTCCACGTGCAGACTGAACCCAAGAGATCCTCCTCTCACCCACAGTTTCCAGGGCACTTCCCAGGATTTAAGGACCAAACATAAATGCTCCTTTTCAAGTCCTTTTCTGACAGCAGCGTTTCCCCTCCCTGCGCAATCACATCCCCGGAGCTTGTCCCAGAGACTTTAACAGATAACATGTTATGGGAGGCTGCAGCCACTTGTCTGCACCAGGAGGATCCCCTTCGGAGACCAAGGGGAAGGTCCTTGCCTTCCGGAGACAGACGTGAGGCATTCAGTCACGAGAAGATCCAGGACTGAAGCGGAGCCCTGGCCCAGCACATCTCTGCAGGATCACAGCACCTCTTGAGGAACAGCCCTGAGCAAAGGGTCACCATACATTTCATGGAGATCTCCTCTGCCTGGAGGCTTATGAGATCCTTACTCTCCAACCTCTGCCAAACTTGGTGCTACAGCCAACCCAGCTTCCATAAAAGCCCCCACAAAATCTCTACCATGAGGTGCTGCCATCCTTTCCTCGTCTGGGACTTCCAGACATTCTAGTTGTCATTACCTTTCATAAAAAAAAAAAAGGGAAAGAAGGTGAATGGTGGGGAGGACATCTGGAAGATGGATAAATACCTATCAGGAGTCATCCCAATTCTGACAGCTGAATGAGTTGGAGCAATTTAGCCTGTTTGTTCATTAGCACTTGTCTTTTTCCTTCCTGACAGGCTGAATCAAGTCTCCTGAGCACCCCAAACACCAGTTTGGAAAATGGTCCCTTCCCAGCTTTTGGTAGTAGCGAGAAGCCCAACCTGGGCAGCTGCCCAGCTAAACCAGCCTGCACATGCTGCCCACTGGCACAGGGAGGCCTCCAACATTAAACCCCACTCCCCTGCACGCCCAGTGGGGTACCACCCATCGCCCAGAGGGGAGCCCTGAAACCAGGTGAGATGGAAGACCAAGCCAAGACCAGACCAAGCCACCTTGGTGAGATGGAAGACCAAGCCAGGGCAACACAGCCCTTATAAATGGATAGGGACCGGGACCATGCATCCCCTCTTCCCTATGGCAAAGCCTCCCGCTCCAGCAGATAGAGGATACAGGCAGACCAGCAGCCTCCATCCCTCCGATCCATAACAGCCCATAGCCCCTTCCTTCCCCTGCTCCCGACGGGAGGCACACCCAATGCTAAACACTGAGGCTAACTCCATCCGGTCCTTCTTCCCTACATCTATTGTCACTAAAAATTTATCTGATTTCTGCCAAAAAAAAAAAAAGCAAGCTGCACCTCCCCTCTGCCCTTCAAAGTAAAAGCAGCTCTGCTCTTTACCCAGGGAGAGGGAGAAGAGTTTAAACATGAGTCCCCCATTTACCCAGCACTGCTCCACTCCTCCTCCTCCTCCAAGGACTTTCACACAGCCCTGTCCCGTCAGCCTGTCTGTGGCATTTGATTCCTGTCTGTCACTAAGTGATGAGGACAAAGGGTGAGGAGTCAGGAAAAGGTCTGAGCTACTTTGTTCATCGTCTGGATACGAACTTTGGATGAACTCCGTGGGGAAAGAGAAAAGCTGCATGGAGCAGGACACACCGTGCATAGCACTCTCTCTCCTCTGAAAAAAAAAAAAAAGAAAAAAAGAAAAGGGAGGCTTGAACAAGGGGAAGGGGTGGGAGGGAAAGGCAGAGGAGAGGAGAGCATTCCCCATCCCCATGGCGGCAGGCAGTCCTGAGAGCTCCCTGCTCCGAGGAGACAGAAGGATATTCAAACCGCCTTCCCAGGAGGCATGTTCAATAAAGCAGGATGCCAACGCAGCCTTTTCTCAAACAAATCTGTGCGGGCCAGGGGCCAGCCACAAGGGCTTGCTTTTTAAAGCAACCAAATGGGAGTTTCCTAATGAAATAAAATTTTAAAAAAAGCCCCACCGTGACACGGTTAAAGGGAAGCTTGCTGGCAGCAACAAGAAGTATCTTATGCACAGACTTCTCTGGAAGCACAGGAAGATGAAATGCAGCGCAGGGCGTGGAGCTTTGGGGTGCATCCAGGGTGCCGAAGCACCCATGTACTCCCCTGGCCCCAAAGGCACCCACCTGCACAAGCTGGGGGAGACAACTGCCCACAGCATGGTTACATACCGGGGGTGAAGGTTTACAACCACGACTTCTGCCATGCTGAACAAGGGAGGAGGCTCACCCTACACTGCAACGGAGGTGATTTTCCTTGTGCCGACCTCAGGGACCTGGGAAAGCCACCGCAGGGCACACTTGGCTCCTTTGCTTCACTCTGCTTTTCAGAGCAAAGCCAAACCAGTTTACAACGGGAAAGCCTTGTGGTAGTCTTGTAAACATTATTTAAATCAGCCCCTCCTGGGCAGTAAAGCCACCACAAGCTTTCTCCCAAATGACTCTTGCCAAGCAGCTAAGATGCCCACACTGGGACTGGACACAGCCTCCATCAAAGATTATCAGCAAAGCCTACACGCAAGATGTGCCAAGCCACACAGGAAAATGATTGCAATTGTATGTGCAATTCTGCAGTGTTCACAAAAGACCTGCTGAGTGTTGGAGGTGAAGGGTGCCTCTGACAAACCTCCCCACCATGCTGCACCAGCATCGCCCACTGAACACGGGAGGGAACCCACAGCCCCACGGGCCAGCTGGGAACACAGTTCTGGCTCTGCCACCTTGATCATCTCTGCCTTAGGCACGAGCAGTTGGAAATCCAAGGGCCATACTCCAGGCCGTTCACACCAGCCTTCTTCCCAGCACATCCCAGCAGAATGGTTGAACTTACTCTCCAGGATGAGGAATCCTACATAAGACTGAGCGGGTTTCGTAACCCACAAGAGCACCTGAAAGCAATCCACTATAACATGCCAGAGGCTACCCTGCACCCCTTGTCCCTTTACTAGCCACCAGCAAATAGAAAAACAACTCTGTATGAGAAAGCTCTGCCTGGGACACCACCACAACAGCCCTGCGCAGTGGGCAGAGCAGCCCAGCTGCAGAAGGCACTGGTGAAACCTCCCCAACCGGGCACACAGCAGCAGGCAGGACACACATTCCCCTTCAAGGTGGGAGAAACTTCATTCCTTATGCGGTGCCCAGCACAGGAGATGGAGAGCTGCAGAGATGGTCACGGGAACCGCTAAAACCAGCTCCAGTCTGGCCTCTCTGCTTGGGAAGATGACTACTCACCGCCAGGACTCTTGAAAGTGGAAGGGATCAAAGGCTCGGCTTCATTGACCCACAGCTACGTATGGCCCCAGCTCTCCCAAGATCAACCTGCTGCGCACCGAGACGATGACCAGGAAGAAGAGAGGGAAGAAGGGGAAGGAAGCACATTTCTGCAGGGAAACAACCTGTCTGCAGGTCGGGAACACAGGGTCCTCCCTTACAGCCACCACCATGTCCTGGAGGAGCGCACGTTAGGAGGTAACTCGAGCATCTCGGAGGCACTGCACAAGACCTCCAACAGAGAAACTTTGATCTCCTCCAAGCATGACCAGTCCCTGGGGACTGCCTCCAAATTACACAGCAGAGCATGCCAGGACAAATCAACTCTGCAGAGAAACCCTTAGCCCATTTGGAGGAGTTTGCTCCACTGCTCGCTCCAGAAAGGCCAAAAAGCTCCTCTGACAGTGGTAGGGACCCATCCCCAGAAGTCCAGCTAAGGCAGCCTAGCTTGAGGCAACAAGCTCCCAACAAGGAGAACCAGACCGAAGGAGAAGGGAAAAAATGCACAAGATGTCTGCTGGATTGGCCAGTAATCCCATTTGCAGAAGGTGGTATCTTGGGGAGGAGATGCTGGTGCTGCTGGATCCAGGGCTGTTTTGAGAACAGCAAATAAGAGGAACAGAGGGAAAGAGGGAGCTGGGGGAAGAGAAGGTAAAAGAAAACAAGTCTGCTTTATTATTGCCTGAAACCCAAGGAGACTGATTAAAGCAAACAGCCCCCCTGCCCCTTCCAAAGGGTTGTCTCGTCTGCTTCCTAAATCTGATTCCCATTTGTCTCTATATGGTTCTCATTTGTTCTTCATTTAGGTCTCCTCCACGCTCCTCACTTAGCCTAGGAGAGCCCTCCAGAGAGCCACAGGGCCAGGCTTCCCCTGGGAGTCTGCAAGGGCAATTGCTGATCAGGGTCAGACCCAGCACCAGTGCCTGCATAGAGGGAGGAGATGTGGCAAGAGGAAGGCAGCAGGCTGCCGACTATGTGTGATGGCCAGGAGGCCGAGGAGATCCTTGGAAAGAGCTGCCCGAGGGAGGAGAGCATCACTACCCAAGGGTGCTGGATGTGAGCCCAGCTGCCTCCGGGGCAGCAGACCCAGCATCCCCAAAGGGCAAAACAAAAGCAATAAAAAAGCAAAAGGGACCAGAGACCCACTGCACACCCCAGCAACTCGCAGAGCCTGCGCAAGTAGTTTCCCTCTTCATCAGCAGACGACATTCTGATTAAACAGGAGCTTAAAAATTATCCTAATGGAGCTCCTTTCGAACACAAACCGCAGGGACCTCTCCTAATTGTGCAGCTCCCTTCTCATCGCAGCCTACATACGATGAAGCAGGTCCGTCTGCCGCCCTTGCCCGCAGCCATGTGCCTCAGCACGCAGGACTAGTGCACTCCACCAGCCGTGCCCGCAGTTCCCAACCGGGCTGGAAGCACCGTGCCATCACAGCCATCCTGGCACTCACCCTCTGCCCTGACCCCTGGCTGTTAGCCCCCCGAGCACCCAGCCAGCCTGGCACGCTGCCTTTGCTGAAGGACATTTCCAAAGCCTAACCAAACACGACAGAAAAAGGGAAATAAAAATCTGTCCTTCCACCTGTGTGGACTTTGCCACCTGCCTCAGGAGCATGGAAAGACCGGGGACTTCCCCTACCACCACCCCTCACTATGTCTTACCTCCTTCCGTATTGCTTGTGGGTTTTTCACGGTAAACAATCCCCGTTTGCCCTTGGAATAGTCTCCCTAAACCTCCACCCATGCCATCGTACTGATGCACATGTCGTCCTACCCCCAAGAGCCCACAAGTCAGGACCCCATGGCTTTCTAGACCTAGATGCAGAAGAGCCATTTCTAAGGAGAAATCCCACCCCATGCTGCACACCTCCCGGGCACGCGCTGCAAACCTATCCAAATGGAAATATAGCACCCTTTGCCACAATAAAAACCCACCAAGCACCCACTGCCCAGACCCAGCTGCCCAACTGATCCATCCAGCACAAGAAGAAACTGAGCAGGGTCTGAGCTCTCCACACCCAGTGCCAACCCCGCATCCACCCAACATTGGAGCAGGGTCCAGATCGTTGCGCAGGTACCATCACACTACATAACATCGTTTTCCCCCTCCTGCTTGCTGCCTAGGTAGAGGACACAGTACCCATCAGCTGCTCTCCCTGCTCCCTCCTGCCCATAAGGAAAGCAGAGACCCCTGACCTTCTCCACCATGTCCCCCCAGCCCCTCCACAGCTTAAGCAGCCCAGGTGCGCAAATGTTACCCAATGCCCTCGCCAGGCAGAAAGTAAATTCCACCGAACAGGGGAAATGCCAGCCGCAGTCAGACCCCAGGATGTGCAAATAGCAGCTGGGGACCTTCGGGAGAGGAACAGCCCAGGCCCAGGCGCTCCTACCGATAATCCTTCTTGGGACGCCCCCTCCAGAAGCTCCTGTAGCAAAGGAAGAATGCTAATTTGACTATTTGAGGAAGTGCAAAAAAAAAAATTAAACGTTTGCTATTGCGCTAAATGACCTTTTCAGCCGCTTGGGGACAGAATTGCACTGGGGCTTTGGAACAAGCTACAGCGGGTGCCGCTCGCTCCCTGCTCCCATGCTTGATGCTATGTGCCTCCAGATGCATTTAAGGGGTCCGTGCCCTCCTAGCCACCTCTGCCCACCCAGCGACAAAGCCGAGAAACAGCCTCTTCTGAAAAATCTGCATGAAGTAGGGAGGAAGAAGCGGTCTGCTAAGAGCTTGCTGAGCAAAGCGCTTCAGACGGCTTCATTTCACATCGCCGAAAGCGTAAATCAGGGAATTGTTCCTCGGGTTTTTCTCCATTAGCAAAGTAGATTGCAACTCCCCTTCCCACCACCGATACCGATCGACACTTCACATCTGCTGACCAGATCTAACAGCCAGGATTTTCCGGGGGAATAATACATTCGCCTAAAACACCATTCCTGCCACCTGCTCCCCCCAGACACGCAACTGCACCAGGAGCAGGGCCGCGGCAGGCTCCTTGCTCTCAGCAGGCACATGCACAGCACAACGCAGCAGCCAGAAGCTTCACAAATTCATATCAGAAATAAATGAGTGACCCCTTGCAAAGCAAGGGTCATAAACCCTTCAAAACATCACCTCCACCAGGGTGGTGGAACATGTCCCACTGCCTGCAACTTTCCTACACGAGACCAAACCCCTTTCTGGAAAGCACAAGCTTCACACAAAACGTACCGGGGAGGCCATGTCCTGTGCTGTGAAGTCAGGATTGATGGCTGCGACTGCTTCCAACTCATTTCTTTTACCCTGTGAACTGTGCCTTTTGTCTAGAGATTTGCAATAATCATATTATTGCAAATCAATCATATTCTTGCAAATGATTGCAAATTAATCATATTATTGCAATATTTGCAGTATTATTATTGCAATAATAATTTTGCATATAAACATCCCCCTCCCAAACAAAAAAAAACTAAGTTAAAAACACTTGCAACCTTTTAACATTAGAGACTTAGCATTAAAGGCCAAATTCAAAGCTTACAGCCAGAGACTGATCTGTCCAGAGGCTCCAGGTATTGTATCATTCTTAATGTTTCACCAGAGAATCACTGCACAGGGAAAAAAAATAAAAAGGTGGCTGTGTGTAAACAAGCAAACATACACCCACCAGCCACTTGGGTTTTGAAACATTAATGTTGAAATTAAAAAGGCACATTTCAGAGAGTTATGGGCAGATTCGCTTTCATTTTGGCTCCAGCCTTGTAAATATCAAATGCCAAAGGAAACAATCGTGCTGAATTAAGAGAGAAAAATCCCCATGTTGCAGAGATGTGTCCGAGATCAGGACCGCTGGAGTTGGGAAAGGAGCAGCGACCAGCAACAAACACTTCACAACTGGAAGGGTATTTTTGCCAGTTAACCTGCCACTGCTAATTTTGCTAATCAACATCACTCTGGAATTTGAAAACATTATCCAACCAGGAGAGAAACTTGATTTTCCTCTTCTGATAACGAGGACAGGCAGATCAGCCCGGCTGGGCCAAACGTGGCATTAGAAAACGCTGCCTGTGAAACTGAAAATGGGACATGGAAATGATGAACTGAGTTTCTGGGCTTGCACTCGGGTGAGAAACAAAAATCCAGCCACCAGCATTTAGACAGACTGATCCCACTTGCAAAGGCAGCTCCACTCGTTTTTCACTAAGGCTGACGTAAAATGGCAAAGTTATTTTAGACTAGTGTGCCTCCTCACAGCACTGGCTGTTCCGAGGTTTTTCAATTTATCAGTATATTTACAAAAAAAAAAAGGGGGGTGTGGAAAACAGCCCATCAGCTTAGGGCAAGCAAAAAAGCTATTTTGGGTAAGGCTTCTCCTATAAATAAAAGGCTGGGTAGGGAGAGGACGGTGACAACATGCTGCTCGCTCAAGGTGTCAGGGCATTTCTGTTATCCATGCTGGCGACTGCCCCAAAACGCCGACAAGCAGCGACAGCACACCACTCCTTAGCGGGCACAGCAGCCCGGCGAGGTGGCTTCCCCCACCAGCCGTCCCCTCCATCGGGCTGCCATTTCTCCTGCCGCCTTGCCTTCACCACCAGGAAAAGGAGCCGGTGAAGGCAGCTTTCTGTTCCAGCTTAAAAAAAAAAATACAGCGGCAGAGCTCACAAACACAAGGCCAAGAGATCTAATTCTTCAGTGTTTTAATTTTTTTTTTTTTTGTTAAATCGACAGTTGCAAACCAGTAATTCCAGCCCAACCAATCCCCCAGCACCAGGAGAAAGCATCACCCGAGTCCCTCCCCAGCCCTGCCGCCAGCCTGACACCACCACACTTTAATGTATAAAGCCCACAGCCTCCTCAGGCCACGGCTTTCTATAATTTATCCCTATACCACCCACCACCTTGTATTAAGTCACCAGGGGACGCAACACCTCCAAGACAGTTTTCAGCAGAAGCTGCCGACCACCCGGCCCGCAAAACCAACACTTTTGGTTTCAAACAGGGTTCCCAGCAGATGGAACCATATATCCCCAAAGGCAATATGGCAAGGAGGGATTTCATGGAAAACCCCTGATGTCGATGCCTCTGGAGCATGCTGGGGAGTTGATGGTCTGCAAAGCACCATGCAGCACCTACAAACATCCAGCGCACCTAAAAAGCAGGGCTGCTCACTTAGCCCAGGCTCTGGTGGAGGGTATAGCCTTGGCACCCGGTACCTGCTGGCAGCATTGGAGTGCCATGTGTGACCCCAGGCTGGCAGTCCAGGAGCCAGGCGCTGTTCACAAACAGCTTCTCCCACCATGGGGAACACTTGCCAGTCCAACCAGATCAGGATCATCTCTGGGTGGATGTTTGGGGAAAGCAAAGGACGCAGATTGAGGTTGGTTTATTAGATTATGGACAGCCCCATGCAAATAGGGCCATATTGATCCAGTCTGCAAACACCTGGCTGGGAATACAAGCAGCCCCTGAGTATACAGAAGCTGCTGGAGATTATTAACCAGATCCATTGCTGTAAATCACATTACCTCCTTCCAAACCCCAAACCAGCACCGAGTCTCCCTGTGCTAGGGGGGCGCAAGGGAGCATCACTTCTCCCTGCCTGGCACCCAAAAGCCCAAAGATTCAGCCCAGAATTGTGGAGGCCGGCAGGAGCATCCTGCTCTGGGGTCCATGGAGCCAGGGCTGCACAGCCCATATTCCCCACAGCAACTCCCAAAACAAAGCAAAGCACGTGTTACCAGGAGGGTAAAACTCACTGTACAGGAAAATTGCCATGGGAATGCAAGGCAGGAATAAAAAAAAAAAATCAAAAAGGTGGAAAAAAAGAAAATATCATATCTTCAGACACAAACTCACCCCCTGCTCCCACTGGGTAGCTGGTATTTTGCACCAGCTGCAACGACCCCTCTAGTGCACAGAGCAAATAGGACAGGCTCTCCTGCCTCTCAAAGCACCCCAACTCCAAGTGCAGGAAGGAAAAAAAAATAGTAGTAAAATGCTTCACAGCAGATTTCCAAGAGATCACGAAACCCTTTGCAGAGCTTCATTAGCAGAGAAGGCAGCAGCTCCCGGATTAAAGGAGGAACTGGGGAATAAGGTGCTGAACCAAAGGAGGAGGAGGAATCCCGTATTACTCCCTTCTCCCCGCCAAAATCCCCAGCTCTGATTCAGCAGAAGCACCAACAGCGGCATAGCCGAGTGTATCTCACTGCAAACGAAACCATTTACGTTTAAACCACCTCCCTACTCCCCTAAAGAGTTGCTGCATGCAGTAATTTCCTTGTGACGGGGGAAAAAAAAAAAGCCATGATGAAATTGTCTCAGTTTCTTTGCGTTTTGTTTACAGCCACTGCCCCCAAACCCAGGGCTGGCACGCAGCACGCGAGCTTGCTAACAGGAATAAATCTAGCATTTGAGATCATTTAGAAAAGCTCTGCTCGCAGACAGTCAGCGCTCCAAGGGGGAAATCCCTTTGCAGGTCTCAAATAAGGGAACTTGAACCATTTTTCCCTGGAGAAATTTAGGCCTGAAAAATCTTCCGAGTTTCTCGTTTGGAGCTACAAGGCCCGATAACAAGATCTCTTTCCCTGGACTCACCCATAACACTCTGACTGGTGCCAAGACTATGTGGAGGCGAGGGGAGATAGAGCAGAGAGACACCTGTGGCAGTGGGGAAGACACCTAACACGTTCACATAAGAGGATGCTCTGGTTAGCCGTTATTTATGAACACACCAGGTTAATATAGATATTTTTCTGGCATGCATTAATTAAGCACAAAGAGGCAGCATCCAAAGAGCAGGCTGCAGGCACAGCACCTTCCCAGCGCCCTCTTTCCCCAGACGCAAGCACCCAACAGCCACCACTACCCAAAACCTGCTACCAGGGGAGGCTGGTGCAAGCAAAGGCTGGGAGACTTGGGAACGTGGGATCTGGGGCAGGAAGACAAGCTCATCCATCCCCCAGGAGCAAACAGATGGGGCAGGGAGTGATGGGACCCAGCAGACCCCTCAGGAGCATCCTCCTGGTCTGCTGCAATCACAGCAAAGTTTACTTGACATCAGGCACCCACAAAAAACAAGCCTTGAAACAAAACCAAACAGGTTTGCTCCTGTACTCCCCAAGTTGTGGGGAGTCCCTCAGGAGCAGTAACATCATGCCGGGGCCGGGCCTGGTTTCTCAGCTTTGCCGGCAGGGCCGAGGGGGAGGAGGTGGGAGGAAGAGCCCGCTGGCAGCCCTGTGCTTCCCACCTCCTCCCCTGGAGGACTGCAGGAGGCCAATTTTGATTAAACTAATTAAGCCTGCTCCATTCAAAGAGCTCCAACCACACGCTACCAGGGGAGAAGAAGAAAATATAAAATTAAAAAGGAAAAAGTCCCCCTGCAAGCACGCTCCTCCAAAGCTATCCATCCCCAGCAGATCCCTGATGGACAACGCCACACTGGAAGAGGAAAGCCCAGAAAAAGGACTTGCTGCAGTAACACAGGTCCAATCCTGAAGACCCTGCTCCTTCCAGCCACCAGGACCTACTGAGACATGTCCCCCTTCCCATCAGGGTGACTCATTTCCATCCCCTCCCAGCCAGTCCCCAGAGGTGGCCGCTCCTCTTGCGGTAATACAGCCCTCCACCAAGCCAAGGTCTCCCAGATGGTGCCTTCCCTCCCAAACCACCCCTATCTTCCAGCCCCCTGCACATTCCCTTCCCTCCTTTCCCTTGAAGACATCAGGTTTCTGGAAGCAATTTAATTGTGAGCTGCAAAGAGGCTTACTTGGGCAGTGCTGGCCGGCTGGAGGCCCTGCTCTCCCAAAATGTTTCGTTTGCCCCCAGGGCAGTCACACCAGGGACCTGGCAGACCCTGCCCCTATAGGGAGCCTGCCCAGCTGGGAAAGAGAAGCACCACTTTTGCCTTCAAAGCCTTTCAACTGGAGGAAAAAAAATAATAATAATAAATATCAAAGCAAAGGCTTCCTCCCCTTTGAAGGGCGGGAGGGAGAGCAGCCAGGCGAGGGCCAGACCTGCCAAGAACAGAGCGGGGACCCCAATCCTCTGGGGCTGGAGTGCGAGCACTTTCATTATGAGCTTTTGCAGAGGCAGAATGAAGCCTTAGGTGCAAGCATTGCATTGAAATTCAAATCGGGGTGTTTCTCGGTGGAAACGCAGGATAAGAAGGAGGGCAGGGTTTGAAACCCTAGAGAAGGGCTAGGGAGGAAGGAAAGCAAGCTGCCCCATCCTGCCCTGCAAAAAACTTCATCCGAGGGGCCTTGGACTTGCCAGCATACCCTGCTTACAGCTCTGCCCCACACCCCAAAAACACCGGTGCTGCACACACTACGGCTGCCCCTCTTCTCCCCGTACCGCTCTTGGTGGGGTTTTAGTTGAGAGGGGGGGGAAGAGAAGGGAGGGAGGAAGAAATATATCGTAATTGCTATATTAAAGAGAAATAGCAGGCAAGAATAATAAGAGAGGTGTCAGAAGTGAAATACAGTAACAGACATTTAAAAAAAAAAAAAGACTACAGTTCTGTGATGGGGGTGTTAATTGAACACAGAGCTGGAGAGAACAAAGGGGTGTTAAGGAAGAAAAGAAGGGGAAAAAATCCTACCTCCTCCAAAGATCTGATTTGAGTTAAGTTTTGTGAAGATAATGCACAGGGAAAGGTAGCTAAGAGGCACCTTATATAGCTATTATGTTCTAAAATTAAAAAAAACCACACCATTATTCAACAACAATTGCACAGCTAATCAGTGCTGTCTATAAATATTCCACTTCGTAAATTCCCCCCATTGGTGGTACGTACATTTTTCTTTCAACCCTGAATTCCTTCAACACAGAAGGGCAAGGAGGGTAAGAAAATAAAAATCGGGGGATTTCAAATACAAAGTCAGGGTCTTTTTAAGAAGTAGAATTTGCCCCGTGCCCTCACCTCCCCCAAAAGAGCAGAGAAAGTGAAACGATGGGAAAAGCTCTTAAGGAGGAGGAATCAGATTAAATGGTCATATATCCTGCGCTCAGCCTCTCCCCGCCAGTCCCCGCCGAACAAGATGGGAGTTGGGAAAGGTTCACAGCTGAAATAGATGCTGCTGCATTTTGACAGCAGATATTTTCCAGTTTGCCATCCAAGGACCCCACGTCTGCGTACGCCTTGCCTGATTCTTCTGCTTAGCTATTCTGCTCATGCAGAGAACAGCTTAAAAAAAAATAAATACCAAGAGAGGGGAAAAAAAAAAAGGCCATAAAGACAGAGCCCCTACCCCTGCCTTCAAACTTTTTATAAATCAGCAATGCAATTTCCGATTTCAATCCCTATTGACGGAGGAATCAATTGTATTTAGGACAACAATGCCTGCTATTTCCATAATTATTATTCCAAAAAGCCAGCCAGCCATTTGAAGGCAGTCCTGCCCCTTCCCTCGCAACAAAGCGACCAACAGCAAGTGAAAACACACCAAATGAACGCCGCTGACAACTTATACATATATTTAAGCAGCAATTTTTTTCCGTGCTCCTGCTCGGATCAAACCTCTCAACTTTTATTACTGTTAAACAGACATCACCCCAAAAGCAGCAATGTCCAGGCTGCAGACAAAAGACAACCCACCGAGCTTTTTTTATTATTATTATTTTCAAAAGTGTTTATAAATGCTTTAAAATAACTGAAGAGCCCAAGTACAAAAGGGAACTCTTCGGCCAATACAGATGACCTCTTTTTCTAAGAACTTTATGGACACTTTGGGTTTGCTCAAGACAACGTTAACACTATGAAATATTAGCCATAATGTTGCGAGAGACAGTGGTAAAGTCTCCGTAAGGCTCTGGAGTCACTTAAATCAGGCAGCAGGGTAACCGAACGCACATTTCTGCACATCGTAACACCGGGGGGGAAGATGTACACACACACTTTCAAACACCCACCAGTGACCACAAACAATCACCAGGATTTCAAATGCGACACATGCAAAAATCTGGGAAGCAAAATGGAAAGTGGGAAGAAAGAAGTTGGCTCAACTTTCACGCCGCTGCCCACAAGGAAGGAGTAAGCAAACAGAAGCAGGCAGTACCCTCAGCCCCAGAAAAAAACAAGGCTAACTTCCTCCTAGCATTGGGCCCACAAAGCAGTAATTAAAAAAAAATAAAAATAAAACAAAACCATCTGGCCATTTGCTTCCTTACAAAGTGTGACTTTTGGGGATGCAGATGGGGGAGAGGGGAGGAGGTCTTTGAATTTGCAAAGTAAAATAATTCACCGTAAACCTATCTGAGGGAAGATAAACAACACTCCAAAAGCCATCTCAATTCAACCTCTTCGGAGACCTCTGTACAGCCGCCCTGTAGTCAAGTAAACCAGGCAAAACAGCAACAAATAAAATTTAAAAAAAAAAAGTAAGACAGCCCCAGTCCACACCTGAATATCCTTTATTTCCAGCAGCATGCTTCGCCCTATACCATCTCTCAATTTTCCTTAGCAGACAGGAATTATCCCACCCAGTCACTGTGGGTATGTACAGCTCGCCATCCCTCCCCAGCTTGCCGGGACCCCACGGCACCCCCGAGGATCCAGGAGGTCGCCCAGATTTCCCATCAGGTTTGGTCCTAGCGGATTCCCCATCCCCTAACTTTGTGACTGCACCGATGGCAAAGCCGAGCCAGGATTAATCCATTACCCTGCCAAAAAATACGCCCGCACGGACACCATACGCAGTACCAAACACATGCGGAGAAAAGGCAGACAAACATTTTCTTTGGCTCACACAAAATAAATGGAGAAAGAGAGAGGAAGGAAAGGAACTTGGTGGCTCCTTTTTTTGGGGTGGCATACAGGGAAAGACTATAAAAGCACCCATAAAATTTATCTCTAAGCAGACTCCCTCATGTTACGTCACATGAACTCTGCGGAGGTTCCCATACCGAACCCGCTGCTTGATATTATGGCAACTCTATAAGGAAGGACCTCTCGGTAAGGTCAGACCCGGCCACGCAGCCGCAAGGACTTCAGAAAGCCGAATGCCATCGGTCGGTGCTTTGTCTGGGCTACACGCTGCACAAACAACGTTTAACAAAGGGCCCCCTTAGACATTTTATATATATTGCAAGAGTCAAGTAATCGTATTTTCAATCAGCTGCTCACGCTAGGAGGTTTTATATATATATTTAAGAAAGGAAAAAAAAAAAAAGACCCAGATTCAGGTTTCCAAAAGCTGTTCCCCTTTTATGTGTAACTATCAATGTATATCAACTGGGTGTGCAATCATATTTATTGTCACTTTCATTCATGTCATGCCCTTGCTTATATGGTTTAGATATGAATTATTGACTGTTACAGTCCTTGTTGTAAAAAGGGGGGGGG
>NW_008794624.1:297647-298559 GCF_000699145.1 Aptenodytes forsteri | reverse complement strand
CCCGGTCAAACTTCCATCATTTTCCCCATTTTTTAATTAAAAAAAAAAAAGAGATTCCAACAAATAAATAAATAAGTGGTGCATGTTGCTAAATGTCCTTCCCTGAGCATCTGTTGTTTAAGATCACCCTTGATTGATGACTGCTATTTTTTAATTGTTGCTTTTAAAATTTAAATGCCCCCCTGGGATGTGTTATAAGTGTGTTAGTACATGGTAGGAGGTCTGGAAAGTGGGAAACAGCAGAACCAACGCTCTCATGCCATTAGCTTCTTTAGAAGCCTGAGAACACCCCATGCCATAAAACAACAGTACCCTAAAGTAACTAACAATCTAATATATTGCTTTCACTAAAGGCAACTGACAACTCGCTCTTACATGAGCTAGCCTGGATGATTGGCAGACAAGAGCATTTTAACCCTTTCTTCAAAACAAAGAAACCTTTATGTTAACCTGAATAGTAATAGTAGTAAAACTGCACAGTTTCATTTTGTTGGGGGTTTTTCCCCCCCATTCTGTACTTAGATTTTTTTTTTTTTAAACAGTGCCATGTCTTAAAGAAGAAAATAAAGCAAGAGAGAAATTGCAAGCATTTTGATTTTTTCTTCTCCCCAGAAAAAGCAATAAATAAAAAGAGGCTATACAATAGAAATTAAACCACGATATTTTCCCTTCCAGACACAAACCACATCATGCAAGTCCACTGCCAGAAGCATTAAATACCAGCGAGTTATTTCTCCCCACTTAAATACTGCTACATGGGGGGGGGGGGCACAAACCTGGTGGAATAAAACCCTCAAAGAGCAGAAAGAAAAATAATACAGAACCAACAGCATTGATTTCCTACCTGTTTTTTCTTTTATTTCACACAAGACATTAAAGAGGGCTGGCTTCATCCAGTGGCAGGTTTAAAAA
>NW_008794624.1:296555-297310 GCF_000699145.1 Aptenodytes forsteri | reverse complement strand
ACATGTTTCCTGGAGAGAAAAGAAAAAAGGGGAGGGTGAGGTTAGGATGTCACCACAGGGAACAACTTTCCAAATTCACATCGGCTGGCGTGTGTGCCGGAGGCTAGGGAGGGCACAGGGACACATTTGAGCCCCCTTGGCCCTGCCACCATCCCCCGCCACTAGGACTTGAGCCACCTACCTAACATAGAAGAGATGAATTACGCCAATTTAGGAATGGCTTGAAAATCGCCTTTGCCACCGAGTGTCTCCCACCGCCGGTGTGAGCCAAGCGATATGCCGAGCCCAAGCCAGCAGCTTTTGGGAGCCAAGCTTGGTTCAACTGTCTTATTCAATACAGAGAGAGCACTGGGCTCTCTCCGACCCCCACCTCCAATATTAAACCCAGCCATGTGCTTTATTAGGTTCATCCTGCAAGGCAGAGGGGAAATAAAGCCCCCCTTGCCCCAGCGCTGGAAACATCCTCTGCTTGGAGCTGTCAATTCGGGGAATTTCAGCGCCCAACTTGGAGCGCAGAGACGCACGCACACATATGGAGAGAGAAACCCACTCCTCTGCCTCCATCCTACTTACATCCAGCTTATTTGCAGGTGTTAAAATTTAGTTCTTTACAATTGGGACAGTAAACACATTTAAAAACACAGCCGGCTGCTTCTGGGAAGGGGAGGGCATGCTATACAACGCCTTTCTTTTCAGCTGCCGTTATTTCAGAGCTGACTGTTCTCCTGTGGATTTTGAAGAAAGGAGAGTGGTTG
>NW_008794624.1:295003-296540 GCF_000699145.1 Aptenodytes forsteri | reverse complement strand
GAAGGGGGGGACACGATTTTAATCGGCTGAGGCAAAGAAACAGTATGATTTTATATTTTCTCTTAAGCCATACAATCATTTTGCCAAGGGTCTAGTTGTATAAAGGGCTGTTGCTATCAGGCACCAGTTACGGGATTTCTGTTTACCAACCGAAATTACACGCGAAGACGATGTGAACATCTGGCAAACATTCACACTACTTACCCCACCACCCACAACATGTTAAAAAGATTTATGCATCTGATGAAGTCTCTCAAAGGTATGTACCCTTGCAGAACCACAGAGTCCCCTTATCAGCACACCCAGAAGGGTGCAGACATTTGGGTATACACAAATCACGTACATATGCTGTAGAGGCCCACTTACAAATAATACTGGCACTTTGCATCTTCCTAAAACTTAATAAAAAAAAAAAGAGGCAGCAAAAAAACTGTGCGATGGTAGGATGGATGGAGGAAATGCAAAGCCAAACATCACTGATAAATACGGCATGTTTGGCAGCTCAGAATTAAAAATAATAAGAAAAAGTACTGTAAGGAAGCAGCTGAAACAGTCCAGCAAGGCAAACCCATAAAGCCTTCTCCCAGCTCTGTTCTGCTTTGGTTTTATTGATTTGACAACTACACTAAATTATCCAGGCAGGAACACGCACAATTCCTGCAACTTTCCGAAGGAAGATCCCCTCACTGCCTCGGGTCTGGCCAGGGAGAAAGTGCGTGATTTCCTCCTCCTAACAGCTACTCTGCCCCTGCAAGAACATAAGAAAATTAGTAAGATCAGCCCAGCAACAAGCCTTTTCGGTAAGCGGGAGCTTTATGCAAGCTGGGGAGGCAGGGAGGATGTAAGCCGAGGTTTGGGGGGTACGTTTATCCTTCTGGAAGTTCTTATTAAGCGAGTTTTGGGGCTCTGCGGTGCGTTTTTCCAGGAACAATGTATTCGAGCAATCTGCTCCAGCTCGGGGCATGAATGCCAGGGGGAAGGACACCACACCTAGCAGCTCTGCAGCCCAGAAGAAATTTCAAGTGTTCCCCAGGCAATTCAGGACAACTTTTTTTCTTTACTATTCCTTCAACTGTGCCTTCAATTTGTGGATTATTATTTTTTCCCCTCTCAACTTTTGCTAGCGCCTTTGAAGGTGTGCATTAGGTTTGTGCTCGTTGAAGCCGGGGGCAATTCGGTTACCGGCTTTTACAGCCTTTTCTTTCTTTTTTAAATACTTCTGCAATTAAGAAGGAGGAAAAAAAAAAAGGAAAAGCTTCTATGTGCATTCTCTAAGCGCAAAAACACGGCCTTAAAAATAACAGCGCTACAGGGCCCTAAAAAAATAACATTATTAACGCCCCTAAAAAAATGGAGCAGCACTTTGTGCTTCTTTCGGAAGAGTCCAAAGCAGAGCCCCCCGCACGCCCAGCCTGCTCCAACAACCATCTCCCTCCGGAATTAACGCCCACCCCAAAAAGGCTGGGAAAAGCCAGGCCGCCTGCCCGGCCGAGCCCGAGTTTGGGACCCCCGGTGGGGAAGGGACCGGGGAGAGGCG
>NW_008794624.1:250848-293621 GCF_000699145.1 Aptenodytes forsteri | reverse complement strand
CAGCCCTCCCCCCCAACCTCTCCTCAGCCAACCTTCCCGCCTCCCCACAGCCCCCCTTACGCCCTCAGGCAGCCTCTGTGCCTCCCTGCTGCCCCCCGCCAGCCAGCCAGCTTCCCCCCACGGCGTCCCCACATCAGCTCCGCACCCCAGGTGGGAGCAGGGTACCCCCTCTGCTGTAGCCCCCAGGGAGCTCTTTACTTCTCACCTGAGCCACCGGCATCTCCGCACAGTGCTGTTTCTCTACTTCCTCTTCCCTGACCCACGCTGTCTGGCAAGCAGGGCCTTCCCAAGCACATCACACAGGCTGGCCCTGCCACATCCCACACCTGATGGTCTCACACCTGCTCAAACAGGGCAGGGGAAGCTAGCAGAGGTCCCGAGGCCACCAAGACTGCCATTCAGACCTACGTGTCCCAGTGTCATGGCACGCCGGAGGAGAAGCACTTCCCCAGCCCCTTTCTGCAGTCCCCAGGATCTGAGACTGTCCTGTGGCCAAAAAGACCTCTGTAGGCGTTGGCTGGTGAGCAGGGATGGCCCCGGGACCAGGCTTGCCTGCAAATTTATATTTAAAAAATAATAAATAAAAGGTAGTTATGGTGATATTAAGAGTTTCTTGCGTGGGAGATGATTTCATCAGATCGTCCCTTTCTCAGATCTGAGGGTTGCCAGCTCCAGGCCCCTCGTAATGCAAGGGAAGACAGGCCCAGCCCCAGTCCCTTGACCTCAGCACAGGCTGGGGAAAGAGCCATCAGGTTGACTGCAAAAAGAAAAAAAAAAGGCAATTGTTTTGCTTCCACTCTTCCTTTTTAATGAAACACTTTCCAGTGTTTTAAGCAAAACATGACTTTTAATTTTGAAATTTCCTTTCGAACCATTAAAATGTTTTAAAGCGGTTGAAGGCGAAGTGAGATGTTTTGATTTTTGTCGCTATGAAATGTTTCACTCAACACATTCTTTGTGTTTCTTGATTTGCCAAAATTTTTCAAAGGTTTCTGCTTTCTCACCCAAGACGTATCTATATATTTTTTACTTTTTGAAAAGGCAAAAAAAAAAAAGGGAGAAAAATATCCTTTATCTCCACAGCTCCACAGGAAGCAGAACTTTATCCAAGAAACAAGGAGCCAAGGGACTCCTCTCCCAAGTTCCAAACTTTCAGACACTTAGTCATCCCTTCACTCGCTTGCTCACACACCAAGTCTAGACATACACTGTCTCAAACTCTGGCAGGGACTCTCCCATCCCCGGAGGTCAATCCAGGGTCTTTTGGGTTTGATTTTGAGTAGCTCTGAGGAGAGGCAGAGCAGCAGAGCTGAACGTGCACAGCGGAAAAGGGAATGGTGGCTGGGGGGGACAGACAGGGACATTGGGGACCATGGGATGTGGTGGCCTGCTGACCCCGCAGACTCTTGTATTGCAGATCCTTCCCCCATTTCCCAAGTCACAACATGATGCCTCAGCGCATCAGGTAGACATGAGAGAGCAGGAGGCAGAAGACCCTTCAGGGAGCCGGTATGGGTAGGGTACGAGACACACATGGGGGCAAGGCGAGTTGTCTGTAGCTTCAGTGAGCCTCAGGCAGCCCCACGGTGTCTCACAGGGAGAGGGGCAGAGCGATCCGAGCTGCTCCAAGGGAAGCATCCCAGCATGGGGCCTTGGAGGAGCCATCGGGCCAATGCAGAAATGGCCAGGACTTTACCTCTGCCGTCTGCTGGAGTCTGTAAAATCCTTCCTGTCAGAGATAACTAATCCTGGGGCCTTTACAACACCTCTCCTGAAAAGCACATTTCATTCCACCGTCTCCTCCTGCCTTCCAAGTGCATGAGATTGCAATAGGTATTACCGAAAATACTCCCCATGGGAGCTGACACTGGACTCCCTTAAAACCCAAACACCATCACCCCTCCTTCCCCAAGACACAAGCGAGCGCTATGCTCTATTATCTCTACACCCACTAAATCTTTCTGAAATAAAGAATAAACATTTCCACCACACATAGTGTAAGTGTATGTGCCAAGCTGCATCGCTTCCTCTCCTCTGTGGTTGTTATAAAGTGTTTTTGTTTCAATGGTGAAGCAGATGGACAGATTCCAAGTCTGGCGTCCCCGCTCTCTCCGAGTACGTCTAATGCTATCTTTGGTTTATCGCAGATTCCTGAAGAAAATGTTTACGGGATCCTCTTGTTTAAAATCTTGGCTCCATCGCAGCATAATTCCTATTATTTATTAAATGAAAATCAAGCTGTTGTTAATGCACCATTACTGTGGCAATGTGGAGCCCTTGAAAACAAAGGCCAAACACACTGTTTCTCTGAGCGCGAGGGAAGCATCTCCCCATCATCGTCACTCACACCGCAATGGGCTGAAAAGCAGTCTCATTGCCTGTGACTCCTTAAACATTTTCTTTTTGGTGAGAAAAGCCACGGACTCTTTTGCTTTGCTGTCCAAAACCCAACATCCCAGAGTCAGACAGTGTACAGATTGTACATAACACCTTTGGAGGGGCTTTACCTGAGACAACTCTGTGGCAATGCCCTTCTCCATTCACCCTGACCAAATTAATTTTCCTCCCTCTTCTGCAATTTTCCTCTAATGTATTCCATCGAAAAACCAAAGCCCTTCCTAGTTCCCACGAGCCGCAGCCCCCATAACACAGTGAGCTCCATATGGATGGTCTCTCCTGGGTTGAAGTGCGGCAGAGTTTAAATTCCAAACTGGTTTTCAGAGGAGATTCTTAAATTTTCCCAGAAATGTTGTGTTGCTGCTTTGAACTGATTGTTTATTTGTCAATTTAGTCATTACCGTCTTCCTTACTCCTCTGGCTTTTGATAAGACAGAAAATGTCAAAGGGAAGGGAAACAGGCTCAGAATGATTTCCCCTGGCGAAGGATCCCAGTCCCCAGAAGCGAAGGGAGTTTTCTCATCAATTTTAGCAGAGACACGGCTTCACTCACGGTGCCAGGTTAAATCAGTGTTCAAGTTTTTTGCAGGGTTTGTGCGTTAGACTTGAGCAAAGTACCTGGGTCTTCTGGAGTGATCTCAATCTGTAGATCTCAAAGCCCTTTCAAAAGGAGCTCAATACTGCTGATCCCAGTTAAAGGAGGTGGGAAGAACTGGCCAGGCAGTGGGAGAGCCAGAAATGGATTCCCACTCACCCCATTCCCAGCCTCATGCTCAATCCCCTGCATCACACCGACTTTACCACGGTCATGGTGTATTCTATTCAGAAATGCATGTCTTCAATTAATGCATTGCTTATTAATATTTCCTATTCACAAAATTATTACAAACAACCTGAACACGGGTAAAATACTACAACCACAGGAGAGGGGATCAACTTCTGTTCACGCAAAAATTTGTTGCATCTAAACTTGTTGTTTGTTGCTTATTCAAATGCAAGTAACAAAATTCTTACCATCAGAAGTTTACCAAAAAGGAAAAAACGGCTTTTCCCAATAGCTGACATAAACATGTAAGTGCTACCAAACATATTTACATGTTTGAAATAGATGGTATAATTACAATGAGTTATAGTCAATATTCAGTCTTTCCCCGGTTTAAGTGCTACCTTCTGATACAGCACAACACATCTTTAATCGTAATCACATACTCTTTCTTACAGACTGTTGCCATTTTTTTTCCACAAAAACATCTGTAATTGAAAAGAAAATGGCATTGTTTAAAATAAATTCTGTGCCCTCCTGGAAATAAACAGGTGACTTCCCTTACAGAATGTCCTATTTCTGTGACTTCTACATCGCAGCAAGCCATCTGCAAAATCATTTTGGACATATTTCCAGACCCCAAACTTGAATTTCAGCAAGGATATGCAGTTTTTGAAGACTGAAAAAATCCAACAAGGATTTTGAAAACAAGTCAGGTAAAAGCTATCAGAGGAAATATCAACAAAAGCAGTCATAGAATCATCCAATAAAAGCAGGTCCATTCCGGACTCAACAAAAAAGGTCTTTTTCCTTCTTTCAGCCAATACTGATGTTCCTCAAAGGATACAAAATAGCCGTTAAATTCACTTTTATCTAGTGTGTCTCACATTCTGCACAGTGCTTTTAAAAAGAGAAAGCCACATTAGAGGGACAAACACATGACTCTATTCCACAGCTTCTCCATGAGATCTCACAAGTCAGGCCTCAAAATGAGACCTCCTCTTCACCACCAGCAGTATGGGCTCACTTTTGTAGTAAGCCCATTTTCAGATGATTTACTAAGGCGGCATACCCCTAGCCTTCTTTTACAGATGAGGAAATGGAGGAGCAAGAAGAAAAAGGGCCTTACCTCTGTGAACCACTAGCAAGAGCCGAGGTTATCACCCAAAGGTGATCACGTAGCATCTACTTTGAGCATAGTGAAAGAAATCCCTGCTGCCTCAGGTGAACTATAAGTATCTAGAATTACTTTCTTTGTGTCTCAGATGCAGACTCACGGTTTTGGGATGTTTTCCACCACGTCATCTACCTTCAAGTGGTCTTTATGGAGTTCATTGGCAGGCAGAAGTTGGTTTTCCTCTCTTGAGCTTTCCACAGATTTCCAACGCTGAGAAAGGCTGTGAAGGAAGAGGCTCAGCTACAGGATTCCAGTTTCACCTTCATAAAAGAGGCTAGGCTGTGAAGGAAGAGGCTCAGCTACAGGTTTCCAGTTTCACCTTCATAAAAGAGGGGTTTAAGGCAATTGCTAAAAACAATTCTCACCAGCCCTGAATCAAGGGATAGAGCAAACGCCCTCTGCCACTCCGCAGAAGTAAAGTTGGTGGGAAGTGTTCCCCCATGTAAAGGTCTGCCAAGAAGACCCTTGCTGCTCTCTGAGCTAGAGCCCTACCATCCCATGCATCTCTCAAGTTGGCCATCACCACAAAGCAGTGAGCAAAGAGGTCACAGTGAGAGACTTAGGTCTCTATGGCGGTAAGCAAGCCAACAGCTCAAATTTGCTGACTCGCTTTTCGATAAAATCCCCCCCTTGGCTTGCTCACAGATTTCTCCAGTCTCTCTCGCAGGGGTTTTGACCCAGTGTTCCTGCAGGCTTTCCTATTATCAGCTGTCCCATCCTTTCTACACGACTGCCAAAGTTGGACCTTAGCCTTTCATTTCATTTTCATTTGGCTTCTTCCCCAACTTCTCATATTTGAGCACTTCGCTTATTATCAGTCTGGTCCCTCCTGTACTTTGCTTAGCTCCATTCTACTAATTGGTTCGAGCGTGGGTCCAGCATTTCCTAAAACAGAGTCACTTCCCCTTGCATGCAGTCACTGCCACGCATTCAACACCCTCCCCAGACTCCCAGAGCAGGAGCAACACTTCCTCTCCAAAAGGTGCTGGTGCCCTTAACTGAATGGGTCCGAGACAGTGATCGATATAATCACTGATATATGATTGCGTCCCATATTGGTTCTTCACAGCCCAGGAAACATGTCCCCTGGCAGGCCCTGAAGGTTGTAGGACAGATAGGCTTCACAACCAGACATCCATTTTCACTATTGCTCTTACCAACAGCTTTCCCAGTAATATCCCTATTTTGCACACCACCTTGGGAAGCACCCAATTTCAAATAGCCAGCAACCTAAAACTAGGATGTTCATTTTAATTCCTATGGATTGAAAATATTTAGATTCTCGTATGGTCAGAGGAACCAAAGATGCTTGCATCACCCACGTTGATGACCTTGTTTTTCCAGAACACAAGTCACCACCACTTCCCTGTGGCTCCCAGGTCATAAAGAGGTGTCAGAACCACTTGCCTCTCACTTGTGGGTAAGGAGGCAGTGCTGCAGAGAGGATAACCACAAATCACAGCAGCAGCAGTCCTGCCCCCAGACCCAACCCAAGTTCACCAAGGACTTTACTTTCCCTGGTCGACTGGGCAGAAAACCTGCAAAGCTTAATTTCTTACCACGCTTTCCCAGGAGGAAAAAATCTCACCTAGAATTGCTGTCAAGTCACATATCATATCTCACCCCAAAAAGACTTAGGCAGGTTAAGCCTAGAAGAAAGATAAACTCTCAAAGGCTGCTTGTTTGATAAGGGCACATCTATACTCCAGTGGCACCTGGTTACTGTGGGACATGTGGAGCTGGAAGCTGGGCTGGGGGAGCAGGTTGCCCTCCCTAGGCACCGTTCTCCAGAGGGGAAGCCAGAAAGGACAAGTTGTCACTAGCTCTGAATGAGAGCAAAGCCTGCAGAGCAAAAACTGTTCGCATCTTGCAGTGAGCTCAAAGCCACCTAAGCACTCACATTCAATGGGTGACCCACTGACCCCGTCAGCTCAGCACCTTGTTAGGGAGGGAAAGCCACAGCCCTGAGAATGGAAAGTCAGGTTCAGTGGGATTGTGGCTTTGGAAGGAGGTCCTGTTGAGCCAAAGGAGGTGGAAGTCTTAGACACTGCTCTGGAACAAGCCCACAGCCTCCCACACTGGTCTATTTAGCAGCAGCTTCAACCTTCCTACCCTCCATTTAATAACTGCAAAAGTCAAGGTGTCCAAGGAATGGGGCTCTCGGGGGGTGGGGGGTGGGGTGTGTGTGTGGAAGATATTTGCCAGAGGGCTGGAAAAAGGATGAGAACGCCATGGTTGTGGCAATGGGGAAGACAAAAGGACATGTAAAACTCAAAAAGCTTTCAACAACTCTTAACGTGCTGCTTTTCCCCCAGTTTTATACTGGGGAAGGTCCCCAAAGGATGTAAATCAATAAACCTCATTTGAAGCAGTACCAATTTACTCACAGTAAAGACCTGGCTTTCAAATTTTAGATGCCCCAAGTGGGTGTGGCACAGGAGACTGAATTTCAAGGCCTGGGCTGGGAAGACCCCACTTGGCTCATGTTGCCCTGGCCTCAAATAAAAAAGCCAAAACTCCTCCTGTGTTCCAGGCTGCTCAGCCCCTTCCTCCAGCTAATTGTTCCTTCCCCAGTTGGATAATCTATTTCTGGAGCAATACAAGAATTAGGGAAGGTAGAAAGACACCGGCAGAGTCCAAGTAGGAGCAGGGAGAAGAGTCATCCCAGGTCCCCACTGTACCCATGGAACAGGCAGTGTCAGGCTCCCAGCAGCTGGATGGGGACGGTGTGGGAGGAGAGAAATGGGAACAGTGTCCTGGGAGATGTAGACCACCATGAGCAGAGGGGAAAGGGAGGAGAGGCAAAGGAAGCCACGGCCTTTTGGTTTTGCAGGGAAGGGAATGTGGGTGTTTTACAGTCATCAACCCCCGCCCCCAGCTGAAATCCATGAGCTGTGACCAGCCCAGGGGTGGGCAGCAGATGCAAAGGCAGCAAAAGAACACGTGCTCACCCAAAGATGGCCTGCACCTTCTCCTCAGAGGAGAACTGCCCCAAACATGCAGGGCAGTGTTTGGCACATTAAACCACCCCTGGGCCAGACCTCAGACTGCCTCTACTGCAAAGCTCTCAGCACTGCCCACAGTCCGCTGGCTCCCAGTTAACCCCATCTCCCAGTCCTACTCCATCTCCCTTCCCAGCCTGCTCAATGCTGGGAGCTGGGAATGCAAACCATCCCACTAAGACATGCTCTCAACATCCAGCCCTTTCTATTTCCACTTCTTCCTCCCATTCAGCTCAGACAGAGCCAGGCTGAGAAGGGTCAGACTCACCACATGAACCCCAAGGCTCAATGTAAACCAGGGATAGAAGTTCCCAGGGCTTGGGCTGGAGAGTGGGGAAACGGCAGGCATGTCTCCTAAGCCTCAGCAGCTTCCCAGTCTTGTGACCTGAAATCAAGGGATTTGATACCAAAATCAGTCAGGGACTGCTCAGAGCTAATAGCAGTGGTTATTTGCATTTGAGCTAAGGGGCTGGCTCGGAAGCTTTAGGCAGTCACTGTTCCAGATGACAAGAAAGGGGACTCCTTGCATGTGTACTCTGGACACATCTGGCCAGCTGCTGCTCCTGGGCACTGCCATGTGGTTGAAGTCAAAGGCATGAGTCTGGAGGAAGAGCAAAGGCAGAGCTCTATGAGAAACAGCAACATCCATTCCTTTTAAAATATCACCTCCGACTCTGCTGGTAAAAGAAAGATGGAAGCTTAGCCAGGTCTGGAGCACAGGGCAGACTGTTGCAGGTAGCACCCTGCTTTACTCCTTGACCAAAGAACTGTTATTTACCAAAGCATGTTCAGCCTATTTTCATAGCCTATATAACATAGCATTCTCCAAGCCAGTGCTTGGCAGATAGACATGTGGACCGGCAGCCGTAGGTAGAGCTTGCAGTGCTGCCGTCAGTCCTGGAGTAACATCCCGGAAGAAAACAACTCCTGGGACACTCCACCATCACAGCCTGCTCTGGAAGAAGATAGCCTCTGCCAGATCTTCACTGCAAGCAGGACAGAGACCTTCACTGCACAGTGCACTGTTCATCTATGAATGGATGGACACAAGCAACAGCAGGAGACACCTTCACCAGGATCAAAGTTTGGTTCACAGCGATGAAGACATACTTTCATTTTGATGTCAAGTTATCAAAGTGAGTCATTTCAATGTTGGAGCAAGCTAGAGCAACCCGCCCTGTGTAGACATGGGTAGGCTGACTCCATTCAGTCACTGAATCATAGAATAGTTTGGGTTGAAAGGGTCCTCTAAAGGTCATCTAGTCCAAACCCCCTGCAATGAGCAGGGACATCTCCAACTAGATCAGGTTGCTCAGAGCCCCGTCCAACCTGACCTTGAATGTTCCCAGGCATGGGGCATCCACCACCTCTCTGGGCAACCTGTGCCAGTGTTTCACCACCCTCAGCGTAAAAAATTTCTTCCTTATATTGAGTCTAAATCTACCCTCTTTTAGTTTAAAACCATTACCCCTTGCCCTATCACAACAGGCCCTGCTAAAAAGCCTGTCCCCATCTTTCTTATAGGCCCCCTTTAAGTACTGAAAGGCCACAATAAAGTCTCCCCAGAGCCCTCTCTCCTCCAGGCTGAACCATCCCAACTCTCTCAGCCTTTCTTCATAGGAGAGGTGTTCCATCCCCCTGATCATTTTCGTGGCCCTCTTCTGGACCCACTCCAACAGGTCCACGTCTTTCTTGTGCTGAGAGCTCCAGAGCTGGACGCAGTCGCAGGTCTTTCTACACCAGAAACTCAAGCGATACCAGTGACATGAGATTGGCATTGCATTAGATTTACTCTGTGGAGCTGGGATCAGATTCTAACCCTAGCTTTCACACAGCTCTTTTATCCTCTCCCCTCACCACCACTTACCTCCAATCCCAAGCACTGGAATAACCAAACACCATCAGTTAAATTGCCTCAGAGAAAACAAAATGTGCATTTTTACAGTCCAGAGCTGGAGCCTTGTTCTCATGCTTCATGATGAAAGGAGTTCTTCAGGCTGCACAAACCACTTGCATTAAAAGGCAAATATTATTACTTCCTGGTTTGGTTCTTTGGAACCAAGAGCAGATGAGAGAGAATTCATGATGTGGAATCAGAGGTGCCCCTTAAAACAAGAAATCAATATGTATCTAGTCCTCAGCCGATGTAGGACCAGATGGATCCTTCATAAGGGTAGAAGAATGGTCTTGGCTTGGTGCTGGAATTGCAGCAAGAAAAATCTGTGGTGAAACACAAGAATCCCTTCATGATGGACTAAAGACAAAAAAAAGTCAAATTTCTGAATCTTCTCATTAGGCAAGTGCTTCTGGAGCAAGCATCTCTTCCCACTTACTCTAACGCCCTTCCCCTGGCTAAAGAGGAGTGGCGGTGTTTGTTGCACACACATGCACATGCAAATCCCACACGTGCTCTTCCCGGCCCGTTTGAGGCACAGCTTCCCAGGCTTTATCATGTGCAAAGTGAAATCACCTGAAGAGTGTCGCTTTAAAAGCCATGGAAGTGCAGAGAGCAGCACCAGCAGCAGTCAATAGCAATTTCCACCACTGGGTCGATACCATCTGATGGCTGTGTAGCTGTAAAGATTGTTTCACACACATATCAGGAGGTGGGCAGGGGCAGGAAAAGTGGAATTGGTTTTAATGATTGCAGGATTCAAAGTACTCCTGGCTCCCTCTCCCTCTTCTTCTTTCACAAGAAATACACGCACAAAGAGTCAGAAATCAAATTTCCAGCCCTGTCAGTTCCTATCACACCAGTTCCCCAGCTTGGACTCCTTCCCAGTTTGCCAGGGAAGCTTCTTCTAATCCACTGAGAAGTGCATTACCAGGAGATGGAGTTGCAGCCAGTGTCCAAACTTCCCCACAGTTTCAGGTCATTAGCTCCACTGGTTTGGACACAGAGCTACAGCACAGGCGCAGCACTCAGGTTCAAACACAAAGGGTTTCCAGATGAGGGTAATTTGCAGTATTTTACCTCTCCAGACAAGATCAGGAATAGTAGGCAAGGGAATAGTAGGCAAGCACAAACAGCTAAACAAAAAAAAGAGGGAGGGTACCCATTTTGCAGAGAAAACATGTGAATGGCTATAGCCTAAAAAATAATAACACATTGTGTTTCTGTTGCCTCATAAAGTGCTTTTCAGCCAGTGACTCCAGGGGCAACACATGAACAAACGTGACTTGGTCAATGTTAAGAGCACTGCTGTGGGATGAAGGAGGACAGTTCTATGGCCTGGGGTTCCCAGGGTTGGCCCCATGGTCCCAGCTCTGCTCTTTGGCTCCTGTAAGTGTGCTGAAATACCAATCACTGCTTCTGTTTCCCTTGCACTGTCTGTCTGTCTGCCTCCTGCCTGAGGCATGGACTCTTTCTTACAGGGTTTCACTAGCTGGAGCTCTGATGTCTGCTAGGAAAACCTCTCAATTACTCCTGCAGTAAATGAAAGCCAAGACTGTGTCTGTTTTTCAGAAAGTAAAGAACATTACTTTGATTCTTTGTCTTCCAATTCATTAGTTCACTGACATCTAAACACAAACTTCTCCTCGCCATCATGTAAATAAGCAAGATAATTTTCCAAGGAACTGAGCCCCCAGCAGTATCTCTCCTGACCCTTAGCACCTGGGTACCAGGGTGGGAGCAGAGGTGGGCCTCTTCAAGCATCTCTCTGAAAACTGGGGCAAAGCAGCCTCTCCACGGTTCATCGGGTTGTGCCAGATGGACACAACCTACCTCTGCTCCTCAGATCATTTCATAAAACACAAGTCACCACTGTCTTACATGCCCATCATAGAATATTTTATTGACGCCCTCATTTAGGCCTCATAACTGAGAAGCAAACACAATAACCATGGGCGTTATGTTACCAACGGGTCTGTCTTTTACCTTTTAGGATGCCACATGAACCTGTGCGTGCGTAACATGTACACACACATCCTTCCCTCTTTTTCTCCCAGCCCCTAAGACATCAACCCCTATTTGCTGCAGCTTTTTATTTTATTTTTTTAATAAATACACAAGCATTTCAGGGCCTGACCACCAGCTTGATTCTTTTATGGAAGGGATAACACATATGCACAATATCCACAGTGGTTAGAAGCATGCTCCCAAACTCCCAGCCTCCGGAGTCCTTTTAGAAGCAGAAATGGCAGGTAACAGTACCTAAATCTTGAAGCCTGGAAATGGTGAATGAGGTAGAGCTTCACTGCAAGGACTGGAGAAACTTAAGAGGGGCAGGCTGCAATTAGTAGGGCTTGCTGAAGTTTTAAATCAACAGAAAACCAGCTGGGGTTCAGCCACCAAAGCTACTATTGCTCTGGATCCAACTTCACAAATAGTTTTTTCCCTGGGAAGAAATATAAAGAGAGGAATGAAGAAAGGGGAAACACATAATTTCAATATTTTTAAACCAGGCATCTTGCTGTTTCAGTTTGAAATGCTCCTGGTTTATACTTGCCCCTTTCAGAGAACCTGCCAGCTTTCCCCAAGTGTGCTGCCACCACCATCCCTAACCCCTACAGCCGTGCAGAGGTGGCCACCGCAGCGCTCCATCCAGCAACACTGCCAGGAGACACGGGGAGGGCAATAAACGTGGTGGAAGACAAAGCCCAAGCCATGGGATTACTGAAGCATGTTAGCTCAGCAGAGGGAGGTCGACACAACACAGCAGACCTCTGACCCTCGAAGGAAGCAGGAAAACAAACTCCTCCTCTCTCCATGTGCATGACACTGATGGCGAGGCCACTTGCGCCCTTCAGCCTGGCCAGCAATGCAGAAGAACCTGCAGATGATGAAGACTTGAAATTCAGAGCTGTTGAGGCCAGACGGGCCACCCACATGAACTAAACCTGCTCTGGTACTGTGCAGGTGGAAGAGCTGTGGGAATTTCAGGTCTATATCTACCCTGCCTGCAGGAACCACACACACATGCAAGGAGAGACCCCCTGAGCCCCATGGTGTCTCCCTGGCGAGTTCGCAGCTTTGCTAATTAGTCACACCAAGCCAGCACCCACCACCCCTTCTGCTCACGATAAACCAAAACATCACAAAACTCTCAATGCATTAACAAAAAAAAAAACCAAAACCAAATTATTATTATTTTTGTTTGTCTTTTGGGTCACGTTTTCAGGTTTCTGCAAAAATAAAGTGAAGTCCTTGTAATGGTGCGAGTCCAGAGGCTGGGACTTTAAATAAAATCCCACACACTGGGAGATGCTCAAGGCAGTGGCGAGCACAGCTTCTGCTTTGCCTGTGCTCAACCCTGCAAAAGACTGAAAGGGCTCTGTCTGCTCAGCAGTCAAAGAAAATCTTTGTCGTGACTTGATCCCAGATACCCACAGAGTGAAAATAGCTGAGATTGGCATGTTCGTTAGGCTCACAGGTAAAAGGCACAGTAAGCAGCAAAACCCAAAATAAATAGTGAGAGTTGACAACACTGAGTGAGGGAACCTTGAATAGGAAATAAAAGGCAATTTTGAACAGTGAGGGTAGTTAATCACCAGGTCCGGTTACCAAGGGAAATAGCAAATTCATCATCAGTCAGAGGTCGTGCATGGAGACTGGAGGTCTTCCAAAAAGCAACACTTTGGTTCAGGATCAAGTTTTTGGGTTCAAGAGCATCTCTCAGAGGAAAATAACACCCTCTGTCACAGCCTCCGCAGGTGATGCTGGCCTGAGCTGCCAGATGAGCAGGTGAGGGTTGCGGTACTGCAGAGTCCCTGCCTCGCAGTTCAGCCTCTCCTCCCAGCCTGGCTCCCCCTGGTCGCACCAAGGCTGGCTCATGGGGCCCAGCCAAGCACCAAAACCCTGCATGGACCATGGCCCTTGTCCAGACACCCCACCTGAGCCGGGCTCTGAGACCTAGCCTCCGTCACGCTCAACCCCAGCATGGTGCTCCTGGCCACTGTGGCAAGCTGTGCCGCCACGCTCCCTGCACCAGAGCACTGACTGCTCAACACAGCCAGGGAAGCAGAATAATGACCTCTTTTTTTCCTTTACTCCTTTTAGTCTCTGCATCTGCTCCTTCCTTCCTTTAGCTGCCACACAAAACCAAGCCCAAAATACACGCTCTGGCTTCTGTTTACCCTTTCAGGCAGTTTCCCTGATGCCCAAGACGCTGATTTGAACTGACCTCTCTCTCAACACCACCTTATGACCAACTCAGCTCCCCATCCCTCCTTGGAAGCGGAAACAAAAATCCAAGGGCAAGGCAAAGCAAAGCAGCCTTGGCATCCCTGATGTGCTCCAGCATCTCGATCAATACAGGCTGGGGGATGAAGGGATTGAGAGCAGCCCTGCCGAGAAGGACTTGGGGGTACTGGTGGATGAAAAGCTGGACATGAGCCAGCAACGTGCGCTTGCAGCCCAGAAGGCCAACCATATCCTGGGCTGCATCAGAAGAAGCGTGGCCAGCAGGTCGAGGGAGGTGATTCTGCCCCTCTACTCTGCTCTGGTGAGACCCCACCTGGAGTACTGCGTCCAGCTCTGGAGCCCTCAGCACAGGAAAGACATGGACCTGTTGGAGCAGGTCCAGAGGAGGGCCACGAAAATGATCAGGGGGATGGAACACCTCTCCTATGAAGAAAGGCTGAGAGAGTTGGGATGGTTCAGCCTGGAGAAGATAAGGCTTTGGGGAGACCTTATTGCAGCCTATCAGTACTTCAAGGGGGCTTATAAAAAAGATGGCGGCAAACTTTTTAGCAGGGCCTGTTGCGACAGGACAAGGGGGAATGACTTTAAACTAAAGGGGGGTAGATATAGACTTAATACAAGGAAGAAAATTTTTACAATGAGGGTGGTGAAGCACTGGCACGGGTTGCCCAGAGAGGTGGTGGATGCCCCATGCCTGGGAACATTCAAGGTCAGGCTGGACGGGGCTCTGAGCAACCTGATCTAGTTGGAGATGTCCCTGCTCATTGCAGGGGGTTTGGACTAGATGACCTTTAGAGGTCCCTTCCAACCCAAACTATTCTATGATTCTATGATCTCCCAACCATCACGTGGGAGAAAAGCAAAATGGATCGGAGTCTGACTTCCAGCTTTGATTGCGGACATGGAGAGCAAAACACCAGCTAGTACGTCACGGCACCACAATCCTGCATGGAAGTGACTCCCCATATCCAAGGGGCAGAGCTGTGCCCCTCCTTCTGCACCAGTCAATATGGCCAATTTAAAGAGGTTTCAGAAGAAAGCAGGTGCCTGCAGCTCATGCTGCTTCCCTGACCCTTGTAAATCCAGTCTCTTGAGTGAATGGCTTGTTTGGAGAGAGCCTTCCGTTTATTTGTCTGGGCTCTAGTGATAATAGCTCTAATTTATCTCTGAGCTGGGCAGGCATGTCTAATGTGTTTGAGTATTTAGAAGCATTACGGAGGTTTCATTTGGTCAATTGTTTCTTGAAATCCTTTCCCACACACAGAACAACCATGCAAAGGTGGAACCGTTCCACCATGGGCAACCCTGGGAGCTACAGCCTGCACTGCCAGCCTGGGAAGGGCGCACATGCTGGGGCCGCTGGATGCTCGGAAGAGGAGGCACAGTGATCCCACAGCCCCTTAGTGCCCCACCTCGGAAATTAAAGACCAAGGAGCCAACCTTTGAAAGGGACAATGACAAGATAGTCTGGAACGTGCCACCATGCCTCCTCCTGCTTAGACCTTCCAACCCTGTTTGCTTTATCATCTCTCTCTTCCATGTAGACACACTCCATCTCAGCTCAGACTTGATTAGGCAGGGTTAGCTTGGCATCTGCACTGGGAAATACAACACAGTTGGCCAACACATTGTACCTAATCTTAAATTAACCCTTCCTGCATGTCAAGGTCCATTCCAGCTATAACTAGACACCAGCTGAAGACTGGGTCCCAGCAGAAGGTATTAACCTGAGTCAGTGGTGGGGAACCGTGGGACCAGGACACAGGTAGAACATGCGATCCAACCACAGAGTTACTTACAGCTCAAGCCTACACGGCTTAACACGCTACCGTGCATCACCTGCACTGTGCTCACAGGCCCGCGCATACTTCAGCCCATGACAAATGCAAGGTCACGTGCCTCAGCTTAAATCACTTTCATGGAGGTTTCAGCAATTCTCTTCATGCCGTTTCAGCTAATTTTAGCTGCGAGCTGAGAGGCTGTTACCGAGGTTCAGCTGACTGGTGGCAATTTATCAGGTCACCCTGTTGGGGTAGGGAGCCTGATCCGACTCGGCTCTGCCCTCTCCGCTCTCCCTTTTCTGAACGTGGGAGCAGGAGCATCCAGAACCAGACCTGTTGTATAGCACCTGTAGCACCAGAGCAATTTAATGGAGCATTAGCATGAGCAAGTCCACGTTGCTCCCCGTGCCCGTCCTCCACGCCACCCTGCGCACCGAGATGCGACCGGTACCAGGGTGGAGCGTGTCAGGCATCGTGCACCACCACACAGCCAGGAGGAAATGACACTGCAGCTCCCCGGCTGCGATCACGGGGCTAATTTATAGAGGTCAAATGTAATTACTTACCCTGGCACACTGCCAGGACACCAAGGTTAACACCCTCACTCTTCGAAGAGTGCCAGGGGAATGTTAGAGGGATGCTGCCAAGTCACTTTATATGCCTCGTCTTCAGGTGTTGCAAACAGCAAGATTTAGCAAAGGCCAGTCAGAAGAAAAAGGGTCATCATGGAATTTTTTAAAAAGCAAAATAAAAGCAGGGGGTTGCTTTCTGCTTGGCTGTTTGGGTTTATTAACTTAAACTTTACTGTGCTGCACCAGGGACCCAAGTATAACAGCACTGCAGAAAAGCGAGGGCTTGCAGATGCATCCCTCAGTTGGCTTTGGAAAGTTTTGAGCCTCTCTTGGCTTTGCTAGAGAAATCTTGTGAGGCCTTGAAAAAACATTGCTTCATCTCTGTCCCTGAGCTCCCTGTCCCTATGACGGCCTTGGCAGTGTCTGAGCCGTCATCTCCTGGTGAAAAAACATTGCTTCATCTCTGTCCCTGAGCTCCCTGTCCCTATGACGGCCTTGGCAGCGTCTGAGCCGTCATCCGTCTGTGCCATGCCGGCCGGAGCGAGTGCTCAGCTCGACAGACTCCTACAGTGCTGGCAAAAGTTTCTCATGGCTCTAAATTTCTTTACATGCGTTTAAAACAGATTGAAATAGCCCTTGTTAAAAATAAAAGCCACCAAATTTAGCCTTCCTTCCCTCTTCCCCCCCGCCTCCCGTTTCCTGGAGTATTTGCAACAGGCAGCTGGTTGGGAGGTTTTTCCCCAGAGGTTTTGTCTGTTATTTATAAAGCTTTGATGAAAAATACAAAAGAAAGGGAAAGAAAAAAAAAATCAACTTCCAGGTGACCTCTCCTCTTCTGCAGCGACGCAGAATCTGCTCCCTGCAGCGACGAGGCATTGCGGCAGCCATGGCTTCAGGGACCACATCCAACATTCTTTGGGGTCAACGCAAACCTGCCCTCTGCCTTCTCTGGAGGCTCTCTCCAAGCCCCTCTGGCCCTGAGGGATGTAGCAATGAGGGATACAGTTCCCTTCATTTAGAGTTTACTAGTTCAGCAAAAAATGTCACAAACCCCCACCTCTTAGCAGTGCTGTGTTACTGGCAGGTGTCCCTGGAGCTTACTGGTCTGGAGGACTTCCCAAAAACTGTTAGCGCAGGACCTTGGAGGGGCTGGGCTGCTGTCCCCTCCTGTTTGTAGGGCAAAGCAGAGAAAAAAAGTGTCACAAATACATCCCTCCTGACTGCCCCATTACTGGGATGAGAGCAAGCACCCAGAGCTGATGTGGGCGTCTTGTGTCTGCTGGTGAACCAAAAAACCAAGGAAGATGTTTTATCTCTGGCCTTCGCCTTAGCACATAAACCCGCACAGGACAGAGCAGAGCGGGGCAGAATGCCAATTCCCATCCCCTCTGTGGGTCCCCCTTCCAGCAGGAGAGTAAGGACAAGCACAGCAAGAATAGCAGCTGTGTGGCAGCAATCCCCTTTGCAGGGCTGCAACGGCTGCACCCTCTGCTCAGCCTGACGCAGGGCCCAGGACGATGCCCAACATGGCAGCATTACCCCGTGATCCCTACTCCTGAGGCTGGTGGGGGGAATGCTGCAGAGATGCATATGCATGTATTTATATATACATGCGTGTATGTACTATGGCATGCATACGATGCATATTGAGATAAATAATACTTTGAGAACAAACATTTCATTTTAAAAGTCACTGTGTGACAACAAGTTAATTATCTATCATATCATCTCTCAAACCCAAACGTTTTGAAAGCTAGGAAATAACTAATTAAGATCATCATAAATCTTACTCTGTCTCACAAGCCCATTTTCCTAAGAAATAGGAAGAAATACATATTTCATCACAATGCAACATCCGTAACTCTGACCTATAAGATATTAATGACTAGTTCACACAGTTTCTCTACCTAAACACTTTCTTGCAAAGGTTACCATAAGGTTGCACAGGATAATTATTCAGTAACGGTCTCGTGGCAACCTGACTTCCAATACATCGCTAGACAGACATAGTTATGAAGAAAAAAAAAAAATAGACAACATTGGGGTCCTCTCGCCTAACACAAGCCATGTGACTTCTTCAGATACATTTTGCTTTGAACCAGGGCAAATCTTACAGAGGAACATAATTAACTGCTCCCAGTTAAAGCTTCACACCCTCTTCCTCCTCCAGACAGCTGCTCCCAACAGGCCAACTGGGGCTGCTCCTTACACCGAAGCCTCTACCCACTCCTGGGGCTTTCCTCTGATGCTTGTTTAGCCACAGCTTTGGCAATCAGCTGGCCATTTCTAGAAGATAACTTAAGATTGATCCTAGATTGATAAATCAAATCCACTGGAGAAGATGCACAAAGCCAGGCCAGAACTACAACACTATTAACATGCTCAACATGACTGAAGAGCTTAAGGACTTGAATATGGAGGAAATTTCAGATTTTTTTTTTCTTTTAATTAGAGTGTGAAATGCAGGTGGAACAACCATTCAAGCAAAGCTTTGAGCCTGGAACCATGTTTAACAGAAAAAGGGTATTCTCACTTAGCATTAGGACTAGAAAGGAAAAAAGATGAGCTGGAGGAGAGATCAGCAAAGGAAGACACATCTGGAAATTGAGAAATACAGGAACAAAATGAAACTTGGCAGGACTCAGGCAGAGTTAGACCTTGAAGGGGAGACAGAAACACTGCAAAAAGGGTTTTCATCATAAAATGAGAGCAAGTGACAAAGTACGGCTGCTCCACACTCATGGTGGAGGTCTGCGTTAGGGTAGTTTGGACACGGCCGCAAGAATAAATCAATGCTTGGTGCCTAGTGAGGGCAAAGGCAAAGGCGAGGAAAGCACATGTAGAAATGGCAACGATCCTCACCTGTGTGATGGTCCAGAGCAGAGGGAGGCAGATAGTCCTCATTGACCATTGCTCAGAGAACCAGCATCCAGGAGTCACCCTCCATGACTGCGGGGTAGGAGACGTAGCACCTCCGCTCAGCTCTGCAAAGCTGGTGGGCTGATCTCAAGAGCCTGCAAGGCCTCAGAACAAGTTTTGAAGCTGGGATCATTTGGGACTCAGAGCTCACTACATGGAAAATGAGCCAAAGCGCAACATGGCTTTTGCAAATTTGGGTCTTAGTGGGCAAATTCCCAAACCAGCTTCCTAAATGAAACCCAGGATGTTCAGCTGGGGAAGGCTTCACTGAATGGTGCCCCATGGGACACATCCCATTGGGGCAGGAAGATGTGGGTTAGTTCAAGGATGGGAATGTTTAGTTCAATGGAGTGGGAAGCAGAGAAGGGCAGAGTAGGGTTAAGCTGAAGGACTGCAGAAGTGCCATGCAAGACCATGTGTTTCCCTTGGGCATGAAGAGCCACCTCTAGCCCAGTGGCTGCCAAACCCCAGTCTACCTCCACGTCCATGAGCCAGGGCCACTGCAGGAGCAGAAACGCCTGGCCTCAGGGCAGAGTGGGTTTTGGTGCAGTCCAGGGTGGGAATTCAAACAGATCTAAACATAGTGCTACATCCAGGGAGGCTCTTACAGGGATGAAACAGGCCCTGATTTTGTGAAGGACATTTGCAAGCGATTTTAAGTTAAAGGAAAAGAAGGCCTTTTTTATACTGGAATTAAAATGTCTAGACAGAGCCTTCGTGGTGTAACTGGAACCATACATACTGATGGCGATACACCTGATAAAACTTCCCATGTAGACAGGGACTAAGAAATACTTCAGCAGAAATTCCAGCAGGAGCCATTTTAAAAATCTTTAATCTCAAGTATTACTTATGCCATGTAATGAAGTCTGCATTATGGCTGCTCATTACATGGACCCTAAACACTGGAAAGAAAGAAGATTTTCTTTGGCATTAGGACAGGAATCCACGGCATAGGCAAGGCTGGCCCTCAGCGTGAGGTCATATCTCCCTCTAGCTGCTGGTCCTGGGGACTCAGCAGCCTTTGGCCACCCAAGGCCTGCACAAGCTCCCCTCCAACCTCTCCTACACGCCAGCGCTTCCAGTGCTGCAAGTCTTGGGGTCACTTCTTGCTGGCTGCAGTGCTTCTCCAAGGAGTGCAAAATAGCTCAACTTTTGGGGAGAACATATTCCAAAAAGGAGGTAGAGAGGCCAAGAGTAAAAGCCACAAGGTCAATGGCTTCTTCAAAATAAACCAGCTGGATTGGTCAACATGGCCTGCAGAGAGCCCAGGACCCTCTGCAGAGGAGACATCCTACAGCCAAGATACTTGTGGCTTATCCCCCCTCTTAGCCCAGCTAAAATCCACAAAAAACACCTCCAAGTCAAGTTTCTCCCTCCGGCATATAGCAGGATCCAAGCAGTGCTCAGCATCAGACAGGCCTTCCCAGAGACATGTTCCCCAGACCAGTGGCCCCAGGTCTCCAACCTGCCATTATGATGTTGCCACATTACCTGCATCTTCAGGGCTAGCACCAGAGCTTGCTATCAAAATGCCACCATCATCTCCAAAATGTCCCAGCAAGAGCAATCCCAGAGGAGGAGCTCATCCCTGGGTCCTTGGAGGTAGGTTGCTTGAAGATCACTGGATCTTCTTAGGAGGCAAAGAGTAGGAAGGAGGGTCAGAGGGAGAAGGGAACTGGCTCCTCCACAGTGTCCATCTGCAGTTCCTGGGGGAATGGCTGGAGGAGAGGGTCCCTTCCAGAGCCAGCCAGAAGGGAGACTGGGAGCTTCAGCCACTCTGTAATGCCTCACAGGGTGGCAAAGGAAGCTGCTTTGTTGGGAGGATGCAAAGCCTTTTTAGTTTTTGAAGAACTGGAGAGGAGACTTGATTTAGGGAGCTGGAGTCTGGTGACTGAAAGATGTCTTTTGTCATATGGGTCAGAGTTGGCCTGGCTGGTCCCACTGGCATTTCCAAGTCAGCTTCTTCCTTGTATGTTCAGATTGGAAGGGGAAAACTTGTGCAAATCCTAGCCTGATGGTCCCTTCAGCCAGCCACTGCTTAGCAACATTGGAGAGGTATGTGCGTGTGAAGGAGAGACTTCTCCTGCCACAAAGCCAGCGGTAATGACTCCTCCTGGCAGATGCCAGCCGGGAATCCAAATGATTGTCAACAACAACAAAAAACCAAAACCCAAAAAAACCTTTCCTTAACTGCGACTTGTTTTCCTCAGATGCATCTGGACATGTAAGTACTCTAGAAGTGCAAACAGGCTATGAGGAGCAAGAGCCAAAGAGCAGCAGGAAAAAGTCAACATTTCAATGACTACAAAGGGTCCAGCTAAAACACTCACAACTCACAAACCTCTAAAAAAAATGCTCCTTGGGCACAGAAGGAACCTTATCAGCTCTCCACAGCACAAACACAATTTCCAGCTCCGATCACTTTTCTAAGCCAAACCCACAAGAGAACTAAAATGGGACTTTACCACGCAGCTGAGCACAACCCTGGGGCTCCTCCTCATCCCTCCAGCCAGGCGGGTTATATGTGCAGGAGCTGGCCTTCATGGTATTCCAGCACTGCTTGTAGCAAACAGGCACCATGGGGCAAACATGACTTCAAGCCACCTTCCAGCCTAGGGCTGGGGAAAGTCTCAGACCTCTGTTAAATTCACCTTGCTTCTCCCAGGATCTGAAAGCAAAGAGTGTCTGTATGGCAAGGCAACGGCCACAGCTCTGCTCTCCCTCTTAAGCAAAAGCTGCCTTTCCAAAGCCCCTCTGCAAGATCTGCAGAGATCTAAGAGAGCCTTCTCACATCACCTGAAGGTCCCTTTACATTGGCAGTGTAGTATAGAGGGGCTCCAGCCTGAAGCCAACCACAGAGCACATCTGCGACAGACCCCGGCGGGACCAGTGTGTCTGAATAGCCACGTGCACACATGCGCACACACACACACAGTGTCCACCTTGCAAAGTTTCCCCTGGATTTTTGTTACCATGTCATCTATTAATTACCTAATTACATCTTCTAATTATGGGATTCCTCCAGTATTTATACTCATTACATAAATGGTGGCAATTACACTAATTAGGTTAATGATACAGGATAACAGTCTACAAATTGCTTTAAAGGGACACTCTCAAGGCACATAGGCCAAGGATGCTCCCTGGCAGGTCAGCTGGTGGGTGGCATGCAGACATGCTCCCTCACCCCACGTAGCTGCTGCTGCTGCCTCCTCACATGGCCTCTACCTGTGCACCGGGGCTGCCACTACGGAGCCTCACTCTGCCTCAACAAACAGAGAGCGGCTGCAAAGAGAGCTACCAGGGAGATAAGGAAGCAATGCTCTATTCTTTGCTGCTAAATTGCTTCTGCTGACAACTGTGGTCCACTATTTAAGTGTGACGCTCTCTAAGCTGGAATGCTGGAGGAAGGGTTGTGAAAATTTCTTCTCTGGCTGTACGGAGACCTGGGAGGAGGAAGACAGAGTACCCGCATCCTTCCAGGCTCCCCAGCACCACTTCTGAATGCACCCCAAGTCCTTGAGTCCCACTCAGCTGGATGCAACCCAGTCTCTTGCCTATAGGCATTTCCAAAATGGCAGGTTTGCAGAGAGGAAATCCAGCTCCTCTGCTCCAGCGAGATCCCTTGGAGCTCCAGCGGCACTCTGCAAAGCCAAGCGTGCCCTTGGGGTGAAAGGCAAGCCACAGGAGGCTGGAAGGAATATATTTTGCTGAGCGCCCTACTTACTCAGATTTGCTGGAGACTGAGCAGCGCATGACAAGGCGCTTGCCCCTATATCTCACCCAAAGGATCCTAAAGCAGTGCCAAGCTCCATTACTCTGGAGTGACCTCGAGCACGGGGAGAAAACTTTCTTGCTTGGATTCGAACGCAGGCACTTCTCCGGCGGAACACGGGAGCCCTTTGCAGCACTTTGGAGCGTGATGAATGGCCCTTTGTCCTGCAGCCACTACAGAAAGAGAATGTAATTACCAAAACTGGAAGTCAGCCAGGGCGCAATTTTACGCTGAATGAATTTCCCCCCCCGCTTAAAGTGTTTGCAAATCCCCCTTTATTCCAGGATTTTATCTTTAAAATCCAGCGCTTGCTTCAAAATTGGCCCAATTCCATTATAAGTCAACTGAACAACTCCATTTTGCACCTTTAAGGCCATGGAGCTATCTGTGTTGCGCAAGAGATTTCATTATTGGCAAGGTTGAGGAATGCTGATTTCTGCTACTGAACTGCTGTCTTAGCCCTAAACTATATCCCTGTGTCAGCTGCCCAAAGACATGTGTAACCAGGTCCATTTTCTGAAAGATATACAGCTGCGTCCAGCTTTATAGCCTGTTCCAGCAGGACATGGCTGGCACTTCCAGTGGAGCAAGCTGACCGGTCTCCATTCTAATAGGCAGGGTCTATGGCTCCAGCGGGAGTCTTGCAGGAGCATATATCGATTGTAAATAATGTCTCAATATCCTATAGTAGGTCATAAATCAAAAAGGGGTTGAAATATCTTTTCTCCAAGGGACTTTTTTTAAAGGAGTCTATTTCTTGTTTAGCAGTTTTCTTTTTAGAGTTACTGCATCGACCTTTTACCCCAAGTGCCAGGTTTGAATCGCGGCCGGCGATCCCTGCTTGACCTTCCCTGGGGACATGCATCAGATCTGCAATGAATCCAGGGCCTGGGCGTCCCGTGGGAGAATAGTCACATCTCCCACCCAGGCCAAACCCCTTGCCCCAGGTAGAGCCCCTTGCGTTGCGTGTGCCTTGCTGAGCGAGCTAAGCCCCACAGCATCCACGTCTCCTCCAGTTACAGACTATGGCTTGGGGAAGAATCTTGGACATAACATGCTCGTAGGAGGTGCAAGAAGCAGAGATCCTCCCTGCTGGGTATGGAGCAACACCATCTTCAACTTCTTTGCAGCTTATTTGACTGATACCAACCCAGAAAATAAAAACAAGCTTTGAACCACTGAAGACATCAGCCTTTCTCGTGTTCTACAGGCCATGAGAGATCCCTCCGAAAGCCTAACCATCAACGCAAACCTCTCCCTTCCCTCTGGAAAAAAAACATGTGCCTCCAAACCACATGTGCTGGCACAGCAATGCAGCAAAAGGAATGACCTCAGGGTTTTGTTCTGTCAGACATGCCACTGAAACTACCATCGGCTCAGGGCTGGTACCCACATGTTGTTATCAACACAGGACATGGGACAGATGCAGCCTCCAACCCACTGTGCACAGCCCTGCAGCAGTCACCTCCTCAGCGGTCATGAGTTGCAGACCCATTTGACATGGTTCAGGGCAGAGACCCCTTTTTTTGTCACATCTCCGTACGGCCCTATCACAGTGAGGTTTCATATCCAGGTCTGTTGGTATTCCCAGCTATGGTTCATTAGTAGATAGACTGACTGGGGGGGAGGCTGGGTCAGAAGATGACTCATCTGAGAGGAGACAGTTGCTAGCAGGGAGGAGAGCTGGCGTGAAGGCAGGTCCTTGCCTTCCTCCAAACATTTCCACTCTTTAGACAGTGTCTTTCCATGGCACCCAGCTCCTTCGGTGAGAGAAAGGAAGCACCCGGCGAGATGCAGCTTACATCTCGGGCGCTCATGGGGACACATTGTCAGTCAGTCCCTCAAGCTGCAATAGCTGCTGGCCAAGAGTGGTGGGGGAGCTCACATCTTCCCGGCTAGTCCTGAGCTCTCCTCTTTCCAGCAGGGAATTTCCAGCAGGGAGAGAGCTCACTGCCTGGGTCCGCTGCCTTGCAAAGTAGCAGTTTCTCAAATTGATGCATTATTCTGGAGGGATGGGGAAAAACAAACAAACAAACAAACAAACAAACAGCTTACTTTGGGCCATTTTTAGGAGTATTGAGCAGAGGGAACTGAATACCTGGCAGAAAGACAGAAAAAACAATCGTTTGCTGTCTAGAAAGTCCTCTAAAATGATCCAAGCTGAGCTTCCCTGTTGCATGATACTATGTGGCACTTGAGAATGCCTCCAGTCCCTCTCCCAGCATCTCTTGTGTGCCACCAGCATCCTGCACGGGATGGGGGACATGCCACCCTGATGGCCACAGGCAGCAGGACACGGTCCTACTGCTCCCCCTCCAGCACTACCTTGGTAGGACCAGGGCAATATTGATTTCTCCAAGTCCAAGAAGTATTTGAGCTTGATTGGCAATAAAATCAAGCCCATAGAAAGGTGCGACGGCATCTCTTGGGAGTGAAATGAGAGCTACTATCTTTAAAGAAGCCAAGAGGGAATAAAAGGGAAGGAAGGGTGGGAGGGGAATAGCATTTACCTGCACAAAAGCAAGAACATTGACAATAACCCAGCTCAGCTCCGGTTTGCACAGGAGACTTTGGAGAAGGGGGTGGGAGGCAAGGTGGGAAATTACCAGGAGCTTAAGAAAATATAGATGTAAAAATTAAAAAAATAAAATAAAATTGTATTAGCATTGACTAATAATTTCCGGGCTCTGCGCAGATGTCATTAATGACCCTTTTTATTCATACAGGAGTTCCCAAAGAGGAGCATAATGTTCCATTAGTAATAATTGAGAAAGTCTCCTGTCGGGATTATGTCAAAACCTAGAGATGCTGCTGCTGCCAAAACATTTTGGTGACAAACGTGTGAAGCGTTTGACAGAAGGTGCCACAGCAGGTTGAGGCAGCTTTAAGAGGGGAATCCTAGGAGGAGAGAAGAGGTGGGAGACAGCAGCAGGGTGAGAGCTGAGCACCAATTTACTCGGGGAACATGGCTCAAGGGACAAGCCCACCTACCGTGGTAACTTCGGGGTCATGATGGCAGCTCAGAGATGCTGCTGGGGACTGCTCAGGATTTCGGCTGACCCACCTCCTCCCCCACTCCTGAGATTTTGCAACACATCTGCAATATATACTCTGCCATTGCTCGGCGCCACTGGATACTTTCATCCAGGGACAACTGTGTCCTCAGCCACTAGGGAAGGGCAGGGGTATTGTGACACCCTGAATGTTTCTTGCTGCTTATCACAGCCCACCGGCCATTGAGGGCTGGGGACCACTGTAGTCACAAAGGGCAAACCCAGGACAAAGCCACTGTGAGCAATTAATCCAACATGTCCCATTTGAACAGGATGGAGAAAATATCTGGTGACACAACCTACAGCAAGGCTGGACAACACCTCTTTGAACTATGAAACACCAGTAAAATTTAGACAAATGGGAAAATAAATTCCTTCTACCAAATCTTTCCCATTTACAATCGGGATATTTCTTTTTTTTACCCAGCAGACACAGATCCCTTGCTTGACTGCAGCTGGTGTCGAAGTACCAGCATTACACTGCTGCTGCACAGACGCTACTAGAAAACACAGGAAGAGCAAGAGTTTTTCCAGGCTCAGTCCTTTTCTGAGGAAGGGTTAGTTAATGCCTTGCAAGAGCCAAAATAATACATTCCCTCCTCTGTCCTCATCCCCCCTTGCCAAGCTGCTCCTGGGACTGGAGCCCCCAGCATTACCTACCCTACATGCTGCTCTTCTGCCACCTCGACTCCCCGTCCCGGTGCAAGGGAGACTTTGCCCCCCATGAGCACAGCTCCTCCTGCAACATAGCCTGGCATGGGGAAGCACCTATGGGTCGAGAACCACAAGCCATACGTCCCCGACTTGCTGCACAAAACCATGCAGGTCACTTTGCCAAGTCAGCACCCACTGCCAGAGGGGTGAAAAAAGGGATTTAAATGCAAGCACTGTCCTGGCTGCAGTGATGCAGCTGGGGAAGCCCAAGCCAGAGCACCTCAAAGTTTGCATTATACAGAGCTGTGGACAGAAAAAAAGTTTGTCACCACCATATTATTTGCCTTTTTAGAGTGGGGAGGTATTTGGAGCCAAGACATTCAAGCAGCATGTAAAGCCATGAAATTTGGATTTGGATCCGGAGCTGGAGTCTAAAAGCCATCCCAGTTTGCAGGGGTTTGTTCAGGCTCATTTCTAGTCCCCAGACCTCAGCAGAAGGGCCTCTCTTCCCCGGGGCAGGAGCAGAGCAGCTGGTACTCTTCAGCCCAGTTAACAGATGAGGTCTGGCCACCGCAGCCGAGGGCTGCTCCAGATTTGTTTTCTAGTGGCTTATTCATTGAGAGGCTGCCAATGTGTTAGCAAAGAGAAATGCACACTGGCCTGATTCTCACCACCCCAGCCCTGCCTTGCACCAGAGCAAATCTGCTGCAAGCTGGAGTGAAGACCCTGCTGAAGGAGAGCATGTGCTCAGCTCTCTGCTGTAACCACCTTGGTAGAGGACAGAGCCAGGGTACATCCCAAATAGCTCCGATTAGGGCAACCCTCTCAGAGACAAGCCCATGGGCCCCATACCCCACTTTGCATGCCCACCCCACAGAGTCCTGCCCGCAGGTCTGGTGTAGCCAAATTAGCGGTGTCATCTCCCCCAACACCTGCCGGAAAGCTGCTACTTCTGGCCCCACCATGGTGGCCTCACGGAGTCAGAGGCAGAAGTGCCACTGAAAAGAGCATGAAGGCTGATTGCTGTAATTGAGCCTACCAGGGGAATTTTGCTCTGTGGGAACGTGCAGTATATCCCAGCCTGCAGGAACAGGGGTGGAGAATATCCGAGCTGTTCCTTTCCAGGACTAATGATGATGGGTTTTTGCTAGGACTCAAGCCGGCATGGATGAGAGCTCCCACAGAGCGCAGAGTCAGCCAAATTAAGCCCTGGTCCTCCCTTGAAGAAATCCAGTCTAGAAGAGTTAGTCACAGGATGCTGCCAGCCTGGGTGCAGGCTACACAGAGAAGGAGGTGGCAGGCAAGGAGCCCTGCATCCTTGCTGGATTCCTGCTGAGGATTCAGCTAACTCTGGTCTTACAGCCTGTGCTATTTAGGCGGCAAGAGCCCAAGCAGCGATGGCAAGGTGATTCAGGAGACGTGGGCAAGATGATGCTCAGGTATCTCTCCTCTTGTCACTTGGAGCCACAGGGCAGGTCTTGCGCGGAATGAACAGTGGAAGAAGGAAAATATATAGCCCTGCACGTGCAATGCGTACCTTTGTGTGTGCAAGCACGTGTATGTTCATAGGTACAGAGAACCTGCACCACAGTCAATACCCTTTTTACCATTTGGCCCCTTTTTTGGGTTCTGCTGGGCTTATAAAATTTACTTCCCTGTGTATAAGTTTACTCCAACATATGGTCAGATACGTGCTAATCTACGTTTTCTAACCATTTCTAACTGGCTGAGTGTAACGGATTTAAATCCTGACTAAATGTGAGATGCAGGTCTCATCTCGGAGGTCTGTGGCCGGGAAGGTGAACATGGCAGCTGCATTGCTTTCTTGTCTAGCTTGGAAAATTATTACTAAAAGATTTAACATGACTATAAATAAGTTTGTACCAAACTGATTCTTTGTAGCCGAATCCAGAGAGAAGAAACACAAGGAACACATTGCTGGTACTTGTGGTTAATTGCTGCCTTTTCTTTTGGGTCTACTTGGTTTGAAATATTAAATGCAGAAGAAACCATCTATTTTTCCTCCATAGCCTGTCAGTAGAGGAAGTGAAATATGTTTTTTTTCCCCCTTTTTTATAAACAAGGAGTATAAACTTTTTTATAGTAACTAGATAAAATTACACAGTATTTTACTCAGTGGGGAAAATGTGGTTAATTGCTGCCTTTTCTTTTGGGTCTACTTGGTTTGAAATATTAAATGCAGAAGAAACCATCTATTTTTCCTCCATAGCCTGTCAGTAGAGGAAGTGAAATATGTTTTTTTTCCCCCTTTTTTATAAACAAGGAGTATAAACTTTTTTATAGTAACTAGATAAAATTACACAGTATTTTACTCAGTGGGGAAAAATATGGATCTCTGTGTGGCGGGATTTTTTCTCTTTTTTTTTATAAACAAGGAGTATAAACTTTTTTATAACTAGATAATAAAATTACACAGTATTTTACTCAGTGGGGAAAAATATGGATCTCTGTGTGGCGGTATTTCTCCTATCTTTCTTGCTGACTGTACGTTAACATGACGACTCTGCATAACTCAGCTTTGCAGAGTTGTCATAGACATCTTTGAGCTCAGACACCGTCTGGTCTGTCCCATCATTGCCACTGCCAGGGCCACGTGCTGACCAAGAGCGGGTGACATGCATTTTAAAGAGTTCTGGGTTTTGATGTCCCTCCCCTAACACCCCAATAACTTGGGGAAAATTTGGACTGGCAGTCACAGATTTAAGCCTGTATTTCACGTCCAGCCTGCCGTGGCCCACAATCAGCCTTCACCTTGCAAAGGAGCTCTGGTCCAGTGAGCACAGATTCAGCCCACGCTATCACATTGCCACTTAGAGGAAACATCTCTTGGAGAAGAACAACAACAGATCAGGAAAACGCAGCAACTTTTCTCTTCAGTACCAACAAACCTATAAACCAACACCTTCTTTGCTCTAAAAGACCAAACCTTCTGCCACCATCAACTGTTTTGCTTCAGCTTGCTGAGCCTCAGCTCTGCACTGCGAAGTGCTCTGACAGACCTCCTGCCCTCTGCAAACTCCAAATCTTCCACAAAAGCAGGGAATTTTGAAGGCAAGATTTCACAGCCACGTTTCTCCCTTTGACCCTGAACTTGCTCTAAGGATGCACCAATATGTCAGAATCAAAATATCTCTATAGCATTTTATGCCCATTCTGATGGCGACTCTGAAATTTCAGCTTTTCATCGCAATGCTAAGTAGAAGCATTTTCCAGACCTTTATATGGGATTAAAATTCATCATTTTCCATCACCGCCTAGCAAACAGCTGCCCTAACAGAGTTCGTGCTAGCACCTGGGGTGGAAAATTCAGTGTATTCCATATGAGTCTGTTAAATTTTGACTGAACAGTCAAAACTGGTATGTCTCTAGGACAGCACACAGCTGGAAGCTGGGTTGCAGTCACCCCACATTGCCCTATCTGCTGTCCTGAGCAATGCTAGCAGTGTATGGCTGCCACTGCTCAGCCCCTGCCTTGCCCTGGGAGATCAGCATCTGATTTGGTTCAACCAAACTGAACATCTGGAGCCACCACAAATTTTGCCAGAGCCCCTTGCAATCAATGAGGGAGAAGACCCACTGGTGTCCTTACTGCCGGGCTCCATCCTGCCACCCCTGCTGCTTGGTGGGAGCTCTGGTGAAAGCGAGACGCCGGTCGTCCACCGTGGCTGAGGTGGAAAGGCAGACTGAGCTCACCGTCAGTGCCTTCAGCCCTTTAGCACGTGCCTGGCTGCAAACCCACCAGATAGAGTCCAAAGTGCAGAGGAGGAAAGTGTGCAAATGGCTTTAGCTTTCCCCACCAGGCACCGAACCCCCATCTCCTTTATGAACAGAAATTCAGAAGCACTTTCCTAATCAAATAAGCTGGTTTGCAGCTTTTAGCTGTAAAAACACAAGATGAAAATTTTCATTCAGAGCTGAACATGTCCATCCCTTTGCCCTGTGTTTGCACAGCCCCTTGCACCCCATGCTGATACCATCTCTAGTGCTACCAGAGCATCCTACTCCTTTGGATAAAAATGAAAAACTTCTGTGATTATTTTTTAATCCCTATTTTTCCAGGGGAGTGGAAAAAAAAAAAAAGAAAAGAAAAGAGACAAGACCATTTAATCTAAAAGTTTCACAGTCTGGAAGTCTCAGCTGCTCCTGCAGTGTTAATGCCCGCTGTGTGGGGCCGACCCACGGGATTCTGGCGTAGGACGTGGCCGTGGCACGGAGCTGGAACAACGCTACTGCAGCATTGCCCGTAGAGGGAGCTTCCTCGGGGAGCCAGGCATGGTTGACATCTTTTCATCAAAAGTGTTGAGCTTTTAAAAAAAAAAAAAATTCCAGACAATATAAAGTATTGATTTTGAAGTTCTTGTGGTTTTTGTTGGGTTTTTTTTTTCCTGCCCCTCACAGCAAAACAGGCAGCTCCGGGTTAAATCTATTGGAAGTAGATGTTTTGCAAGAGGGGGGAAAAAAGGAACGGGGAGAGAAATGCTCTGCCCAGCACTGGGTGTTTGCAGTCGGTTTTTAGTTGGATTGAATCAAGCAAATTGCAAATGGTCACTTTTCCATTTAATTTTATTATAATGAAGGGGGGAAAAAAAGCTAATATTTTAGCAAAAATAAGATTCTGCAGTCTGCCAGTGCTCAAGTGTTAAACAACTTTTCAGACCTACTGGATACCACTCTGGGTTTGAAATGTGAAACCCAATGGCTGTTTTTCTACACGTTTTTAGTTTAATTTCGCTGCAAACAGGCTCCCAGGCTCCAGTTACTTCTCCGTGAGATCCCCCCTACCATTTGGGCACGGCCACAGGATTCCCACAGCTCCCGAGCTGGTGGAGGAACGTCCTTTTAATTCACTCTGTGGACGGCCCAATTAGCATCCCAGTAAATTATTACCTCAGGGAAAACTCCAGTCTCAGGACTCAGCAGCCAGCTGCGAAGGCAGCCGGCGCACACCCCGCTTCCCCAAGTGACACGGGGAGAGACAAGAAGATGGAGGGCATTTTCTCTGTGAGGCAATGGCGTTCAGGTGGCCGGGTAGCACAATTAGACAGGGAGAATTGTAGATTATCTCTGGTTTATAGTTCCCTGATAGAAGGAAGGGGGAGAAGCACAATAAAAACATGATCAAATCATTTGTTCTGCTGTTCAAACTTCTGGACAAGGCGAGAGATAAGACACAGCTCCACCTCCCAGCTGCATTTGATCTATTGGGCTTTGAAATTAAATATTCTCCCTGCAACAGGCATAATTGTGTCCTGGTGAAAACTGCTTCTCCAGGCTCTCCCATAACACGGGGGTTATCCACTCAACACCTTAAGAACAAAAAGCCCCAGAAGTGGCTGAGACCCCTCTGGTTCAGGTGCACCACAAGCAAGGGATGGTCTTCACACCAGGTCCTTTCCTACCTGCAAGGCAGAGGTAAGAGCCCTTGTCTGCTTGGGGCAAGGAGATTGAAAAACACCAGGGGACCAGGCCAAAGCTGTACAGGAGATCTGCGTCCCAGGAGGGACGCAGCCCAGATGCTGGCAAGGTCCACCATGAAGCTGTTCTTGCACCTCAGTAACCTGTTGCCACCTCCTTCTTCTTCCGAAGATCCCTCTCTCTGTTCTCTCCCTCCAAAACGCCTTTGCAATTCATGTGAGTGAGGTGCAGGCAAATAAAACCATATTGAGCCCACACTGCAAACAAAAACTGTGACCCTGTTGCATCCACTGTGAAAAACAGGAGGGGCAGGTAAACTAGCCATTTACCGGCTGAACCTGAAAAAACCCTCCATTTGCATGAATAAATTTGGCACAGGTATCCTCATTCACTTCAGTGTGCTTCAGCTTCAGAAGGGCCAGGCAGATTTTCTCTCTTAATTTCAGAATTCCAAAGTTACACCTCCAAAGGTTTGCCAGCCTTGATATTGCAACCAACAGCTATTTTCATGAAATTATTTTCCAATCTGTTTTCAGCTGAGACAGTACCAGCACACAGACACCATCACCAGTACCTGGTCAGGGATGTTTCAGCTTCATGAAATCTCTACAAGCTTCAGAGGATGGTGTAGCATTTATGAAGTGCAGGTTTTTAATAACTTGGCAACTTGGGACACATCTTCTAAGTTCTCAGTGTTTCTCGATGCTGGCTGTCAATGTTTCTGCAATGGACATTCACTCCTTTTACCAGCTCTACATTTATACTACAGTATCTCCATCAGTTTTGATGGACCTACTCTTGGCAAGGTCACAATGGGAAAGGGGAGAACTCCATCCCTTAACCATGTACCATATTTGCTTGCGTAACCATTGGAGCTCCCCCTGCCCCAAGCTTTTGCAGCCTTAAGATAAGGCACAACCTGCTGTACTTCTGTATGACCTTGCAGTGAGTTTTCACAGCTCAAGAGTACAAAACATTAACAACATTTCCTTGTACGAGCTGCAGATGTTTCACCTTTTTTCCCCAGGCCTTCCCAAAGTAGGAGAGAGCAGGTGGGATACCTGAGCCACCTTCCTTGTCCTGTTTGCTAACTGACCATGTCCATTCTCACTTGCTCTTCTCTCCATACGGCATCCTCTTTCTCTCTCAGCCAGCCTCCCTCTAGGAGGCCTTTATTTATTTTAGTCTATTGTCTCATTCTGCTCACCTAGATGGAAGCAGCACCTATTCATCTGCACTTGCCAGACCAAACCATCCACTAAGCTTATTTCTAAAAGCCCCAAACAACACTTGCTCCAATCACGTCTTTTTTTCCCAGACCCCGTCTCCAATTTATTTGAGTTATTTTGCATGCTAGTCTTGTTCTCCAACATACTGGCCCTCTCAGCTAGGCTGGTGTCATCTGGAAACACCTGTAGCCCCATTCCACCATCCTGGGTCACTAATGAAAACATGGAGCATCACCAGATGCCAGAGTCGCCCTGTGCACACTTATTCAACAAACCCTTTCAGTGCAACAGTGAGCCTCTGGTAGGTGCTCTCCAAGTTCGAATTTCTGGCCACTTTTGCAGCCTCTAGCATTTCATCTAGATGATTGTCCCCCACTTATGAGACCACTCTGTCAACCACACCTGGTAAACCCAGGATACTCAGCTTCTGCTGTTTGCCTTCACTCTACAAGACCTGCTACTCAGTAATGCAAGGAGATCCTACCGGGCTGATACAATTTCCTTTGAAGCCACCTGTGTTACCTGTTCTCATGCCCTCGTTTTCTCCTAGGTTTTCACAAGCTTGACTACAGGTCCCAGTGCTTTTCTGAGAACTGCAGTTAGACTGAAAGCTGCATAATTATCCCACTCCTCCTTTTCTCCCTTTTTAAAGGTAGGTGTATTTTTCCCTAGTACTTAACTAGGATCACAGCCGACCTTCTTAGGCGAAAACAAATGTGATGCCACTTCTTTGGCATCATCTGCTGAGTGCTTTCCCTGTGCCCAAGTACCAAACCAACTCCTCTGTGGTCCTCCTGCAACTGCTGATGTACTGCTAGAGTCATCTCTCGTTACACTTGATGTCCCCTGCTAATTGCATCTCACCACATGCCTTGGCTTATCTGATCTTGTCTCTGCATGTGCATGCTGCACTTCTCTACTTGATCTTCATGGCCTGACCTACTTCTCATTTTCCCCAGGTTTCCTTCTCAGATCTGAGCTCTTTCCCTATGCTCCCTTTCTCCTGCAACACCATAGCCTGAACTGTGCCCACAAGAAGTTGTGACTGGCTCTCATTAACAACTTTTTCCCCCCACAATATCAGCTTCCCAGGGGGCCTTGCCTGTGCATGACTGGCCGGTGCAGACTGACCAGAGTCACCAGATCTGCACATGGATCCAGCACTCTCCTTCCTCCCTCCTGCTCCTCAGCACCAGTTCAGTCATTTCCCAGCAACTCTAACAGGTCACCTTCCACATCCCTAGCCAGCTTCTCCTGCAGGAGTTACCATCAGAAACAGGCTTTTCCCTGTTCTCCCACCCTTAGTGATGGAGATGGTCACCCACACACCCCCAAGACTCGCTGGGTCCTCTGCATCTTCTTTCCCTAGGAACAGATATCCCACATTAACTAAATGATGCTGCCAGCTGCTCACTAAAGCCTCCTTTACCTGGTGTGCTGAAGACCCACTTCTGTGGTAATTGTCCTGGTGTTTTCCCTTTTAACCACCAGCTGGAGACCTCCAGCAAGTCTAATCCCCTCATTTCCTGGCCCGCCATGCAAACACATGCACCCTTGACACACAAAACATACCTTCTCCCTGATGCCCCTGCCCGCCTTCCCTGCTCCAGCCGTTTCCCTTTAATGTTGCGATTCCAGAATACAACTTCTCCTGCTAATTGCATCTTGTTGCTTTGTTGCAAGCCAAAGCCCCCAGCTCCCCCCACTCCTCTCCCATTCATCTTGCATTCAGCTATTGGGCGCAACAGCCTCCTCTGCTCTTTCTTGGCCCTCCTTTGATCTTGCTTTGAATAGAAGAGGTCAAGCTACACGACCACAATTTCTTTCTTCCATCCTTAAAGCCTGTGACTCTGGCGGTGATGGCTGGCACACTGAGTGCCAGTGGACAGCGCTTCCAGTGGCAGGCCAGGGCTCGCACACCCCAGTGGGCTGCTGGGCTGCCTCCGCAGGGAAGCACCCATCCCCGGCTGCCTCCATCCTTAATAGGGCCCTGACACTCAGCACTTTCCCTCCACCTCAGCAGCACAATTCAAAGCCCATCGAAGGCCAGAGAAAGGCTCCCATTAGCTTCAGCAGGCTTCGGATCGGGTTCATGAACCATGGAGGACAGTATTTTTTACACCGAGGCTGCCAGATCAAGTTAGTAAATTGTCCTCAGCAGTCAGGTGCCTGCTGGGCCCTCCGATAACACAGCTCTGGGCTGTATGTGCTGGTGCAGAAAGCAACAGATCTGGGAGTTTTACTCTACTCTGGGTTTGCTCTACAAGAGAAATCCTTGCTAACCCCACCAGCACCCACGAGGGCGATGTCTAAGCCAAGAGGCAGGGAAGAGAGAAGGGAGAATTACCCTGGTTTAAATCCACTCAGCTGCTCATACCAAAAGGATTTACCTTCCGAGACAGGATCCTGATAGCACTTGGAGCTGAATTCCCAGCCTGAAGTGTATGAGGTTTAATTACTGCAGCATTGTTAAATCAGCTCGGTTAAGCCCCTGTGTAATTGCTTTCTTCTGGGCCCAGCAGTGGTTTATTTGAGGACAGCTCAGGCTGATTTTCAGATGACTCGAAGCTGCTCCTGTGCTGTTTACATCACCTCGTTTAAATAGGTTTAAACCAACACCTCTTGAGAAAGCATCTTCAAAGAGGTGAGGTCTCAGCCTCTGCTCTGGTTTGTGCTGGGAGAAAACAAAATGCTTATTTTTTGCTTTAAATACATGAAGCCCAATTGCACCCAGTGCTATCGGTGTGCCCTAGACAGCATGTGGTACCATCAGTCTCAGGGAGGATGTGTAAGGCACCCCAAAAAAGAGAAATGCCACCTGGCGATGAGGCCAGGGCACGAGGCTGGGGCCAGGGCTCCTGCCCGGAGAAAGCCATGCACCGTGGAGCCTGTGGGAGCCCCATCCCAAATCCCGTTGTGCTCCCCACCGCCCTCACCCAGCTGGGGAGAAGCCCAGGACACGTGGCACCCCGGCGATCCTCCGCTCCATCCCCACATCCTGCATCTGTGCTGGTTGCTACGGTTACGGGCAAATCGGTGTGTTTTGAAGGGTGGGAGGGGGTGTCGGACAGGACCAGGGTGATGGGGGCTGTAAATGAAACAGCTCTTGCAGGAGGGAAGGCCCTCACCCAGTCCTCAGCAGCCCCGCACTGCAGAGCCGACCCATGCCGACTGCGGGCGCCTTGCAAATTTGCATGGAGCTGACAAGATGACAAGGTGCAAATACGCCAGGCTGCTCAGGAGTAATTTTTACAGCAGCTCTGCCTTGTGCACGTTTTTATTGCAAAGAGGGTAATCGGGCCTCTTCATTATTGAAAACATATTTACTACCCCTTGGCCACTCTCTTCCATTTTTGCCAGCCCCTTCCTTCCCCCCTTAACTACCCTGTCCTCCACGAGATATGATCTCATAAATTTACAGTGTACTTGCTGTCTGCAAAGTGGATGTTCAGTTTCATTTTTATTGGACTTTATGATACAGGCGGATTGCATTTTATTTGTTGCACCGCTACCAGAAGGCCTGAAACGGTAGGTAAGTGCTGGCTGCAACAGGGATTTGCCTTGAGAAAGGGCTGCATGATGGGGCTCCGCAGACCCCAGGAGAGCTGCCGGCATGGGACACGCTGGCTGCAAGCAGGACAGCTGCAGGAGAAGGTAGTGCTTTGGAGGAAGGCTGCCTTCCTCCTCCTCTGCTGGAGGAGATGCTGCTCTGTCCGCCCCGTGGTCCTCCCGGCTCCTCCCGAGAGGGATTGGGATCGATGTGGGAGCTGTGCCTCTCTCCCTGGCAGCCAGCATGATTGACAAGGGATGCACAGCAGGAACACAGCGGCAGTTTCTCATTGCTCACCACTCTTTTTGTGGTCGGTACCCTTCCCAAAAATGCCTTTCCCAAGGCTTGCTCTCAGACTAGACAGGCTTGTCCAAACCCGCCTGTCCAGCACTGCCTTTAGTGTGACACTAACGTACCTTAACAAAATTGCCAGAAACCACAGGGAATGGTAGCAATGTGTGTGACACCAAGGAGGTCAGCATCTATGAAAACATCTATCGCAGTCAGTGCATTGCTCCAGATTTACCCTACTGTAACAGTGAGCAGAGTATAACCTCATCCCCTTAACTCCAAACCCCTCGGACGGCTCCTACTTACTGCCCGGCACACAGGCAAAAATCCCCCTGACGCTGGGGGAGTGCTCCCTGGAGCCCTGCCCGATAGGCAGGGGCAGAGGGAAGCCCATGCCTCTGCCTCCACAGACATCGGCTCTGGGCTGACTGCTGAGCCAGTGACCACCATCAAGGGCTGCTGTAATCAATCGCTAGTTCATTATTAAAAAGCTGTCTCACTAGTGCACAAGGAATTTGTTAGCACGCAGTGAGCTGTGTGCCCTCTTGGCATCGGGTTGGTGGGGTGGCACCACATCTCGCTGCAGATGGAAGGGGAAAGGGCTTTGCAGCCCTTTCAGCAACTGCCCAGTGGCGTTAGGAGCCCAACACACTTTGTATCCACCTCATCTCAGTGCGGCACAGTGGAAATAATCAACTTGTGTCATTTCAATCCAAAAAAAGGGAAGACTTTTTTTTTTCTTTTCCAAGGTAACGGGGAGAGGCCAAGCAAAGCAACATAAATGATTTAGCACCCAACGATTTTGCCAGGGAAACGCTAAAGATGGAGTCTAATCCTTTCATCTAACCCTGGTCCTTCTAAAAGCTTTAAGCTAGGAGTTGACTCAGCATGTCAGTGCCAAAAAGATCCATTGACCTCGAGTTCAGTGCTGAGAAATTGAGAAATGTTCTTTTTAATGTCTATTCAATAAATACAGCATCACCCTCTCCATGGGCTGAGCAATCCACTTCAAATCCATTACGGCACGTTCTCACAGACTGACAAGTTGTCCTGAGACAATAGTGGCTGCCAGATGAGGTTAACCCTTGCCGAGGGGGTGTAAATCTTTGTAGCCACAAGCCTTTTGCTCTCAGAAGTCCTTGAGAAGAGGGGAGGGGGATATCTGAATTGATGATGAGCGGCTGCTGCATGCACTCCTTGCTGGACCAAGGTGATCTGCATCGGTAAAAAATATGCCCACTCAACACAGCTGGGCTTCTGACCATCTTGATGGGAAGGAGGGGAGTGCTGCCACCCTTCACACCCCGGTGGGCTGGTGATGCTCCCAGGCACTCGTGCTCCCAGCTCCTGCCAGCCAACACAGCCCGTTGGATTGGCAGCGGGATGGATGCTGCTGAACCAAGGTTTTGTTGGGAAGCACCACGCTGTGGCACTACCATCCCTCAGGCAGCTCTACCAACAGCCAAAAGTGACCCCAGGAGCTCGTGGTGCCCAGGGAAATTTGGAGCTGGTTTGGAGACCTTTGGCATAGGCACGCTGAGTGCAAGCTCCATGCTCGGCTCCCCTGGGGACACCTCCCAGGTTGCATGGCCGTGCTTTGGGCAGCACCAAGCTGGCTGGATTAAATACCCGGTCAAGGATGACAACAGCACAACTCACAAAGCAACTCAGCCCACCTAAGTCCAACTCCTCCTGGCAGTGGGCCGTGGCCTCCGCTCCCAAAAAATGTGCATCTTAACAGAGTGGCTTCACCAGGGACAGCCCAGGGCCGGCAGCAGCACAGACCCTTTGCACAGGACATTGTACTTGCAGGCTAGGCTTTCTGTCCAAGAGCATGTCCATGCAAGGAGTGACAGCAGTATGACACCACTTTACCCACCACCACATATCTATAACTCTATCCAAGGCTAGCAAACGCAGGGACGTACTTTTCCCTAGCTCCTGGTTCCCAAGTGCCCCAGCTGGTGGGTGCCCCATGGTCTTCTATAGATATTTCAACATTGATTGCCCTGGTCATCTCTGATTCATCCATGGTTGGTGCAGTCTGACCCAACCAGAGGGCTGTCAGCCTGTCCTAAGGTCAGAGTCCCAGATCACTGGGCTAAGCAGACTTAAAAGAGTGCTGGTCTCCCTCTGCGGAGGGTAGAAGGCACCTACTTGGCCAGTTTAGACCATCAGAACTCAAACACGAGGAGAGAGGAGTCCTTGCATGGCCCCAGGGGCACCCTGCAGCCAGCTAGACCTTCTTTCTGATGGAAAGTCCTAGACTGCTGCAGCTTCCAGCAGTAAGTCATTAATGAAAATGATCACCTTAGTAATGGTAATAATACAATAATTCCAAACAGTAAAGCTAGGGGTCCACAGCCAATCTGCAAGAAATTGGAGCAGAGGCAGCAGGGGAGCCCTACATCTTTGGTTTTATATTCAGTTAGAGGTATTTTACGGTGCCCCCTTCCTCCTCCTCTTCCCTGGTTTCAAGCTGCTGAGCTTTGGCTCAGCGACGCACAACCACGCTGCAAGCTGTGGCAGTTTTCGGGGGATGATGGGGTGCTGCAGCAGCCTCCCAGCCTTTGCAGGCTTCTCTGACACGCTGGGGTGGAGGAGGTTGCACGAGCCAGTATTTTAGGCTCTTTGCTGATTCAAGGAAGCCATCCTGTGTCATGTTTATCTGGGTCACATTTACAAATTCTCTTTTTGGTTTTAGAGGCTGGAAGTTTCTATTTTTTCCCTCTCTCCCCTTGTTTGTATGTGCCAGCTGAAGGCAGCTTTGCTAAGATCTGCAGCATACAGAGAGCTCGGCCGTTGGGTTGTACTGGTAATTACTGTTTGCCGGTTAACTAGATCATGAACACTAGCAAATGCTTATCTTCGATTAGACTGCAAAAATCTTCAAGACGGTGTTCCTTACTGATAGAGTCTTTAAAGATACAGAATTCTGCTAGAAATCAGCAAAAAGCTTTTGTTTATAGAAATAAAGCTTATATATAAACTTATATAGCTGCTGAGAAAAACACGGGAAGGCCAAATGCCTGCACCCAAAAGTTAAAGTCTGCAAAGGCACAAAACAACCCCTGGATTTTTCTCCAATGTCCCTGAATTGAATTAAACTAAAAATCTCATAATTTCTTGAGGAAGAGTAGGCACACTGGAGGCTTTTGCACAGGTGAGGCTGGTAACACTGGGAGCATCTTCCCAGCACAGCAGTCCTCACTGAGGGACTTTTGGGCAGTTGGATGCTTAGACTATGCTAGTAAATATTTCTACACTAACAAATAAAATGTGCTCAGCACTCTTCTCCAGCACTGCTTAATTGACTTTCATAGGCATAGCCTTAAATACTTCCAAAGAGCCAGACCAAAGTCCCTCGTGCAGGAGGGCAGAGCACACAGTGCTTGAATGCTGCCCCAGCAATATCACTCCTGTCCACATTGCCACCAAGACCTGCTCCAGAAAGTATGCCCATGTCACATCCTCAACACTATATGCTGGTTGGATGCTCTGGCTCTGACTTTTTTTGGTCCCCCAGGCACTCTGTGGGGACCCCTACCCAAAAAAAGCACAGCCACCATGTAGGGGAGATGCAGCTGTTTTGAGATAGGAAGGGGGATTCCCAAATGTCTCTGAAAGGTGACTAAAGGTCCTCAGGGCAAGGACCACCGTTGTTAGAGATACTGCTGGTTGAAAGACCAACACTGAGCAATGATATTTCAGTCCCTTCCCTTTCTCGCTCCTGCCACATCAGCCAAATAGGCCATACAGGAGAGATGCTAACACAAGAATTTCCCTCCTAATGTTTTAAATTCCCCATATCAATACACCAAACATATAACCAACAATAAAAGTCCTCTAGGCTTCAAGAGAGCCCGGATCTTGCCTTCAAACCTCATGCCGGCACAGCCCTGCAGCAACCTGCACTGCCTGTGAGAAGCCATGTGCAAGGCCAGCACCAGTCCAGACCCAGGTCCTCTGCTTCAGGCTTAAATGCCCCCCATGCCCCCATGCAGGGTGCTCAGGTGTGCAGGGTATGTACCAACCTATAACATCTGTGTAGGCTGGAAGACTTGCTTTGACCATACTCACAACCTTACACCAGGATGGGGGACGTGGTAATTAAGATGCTACATCCATAGCTGTGTTCGAGCAGCCTCACCAGAGAAGGAGATCTCCTGGAGAGACTCCTTGCAAGATGGGAGGCCTTCAGCTCACTCTTGGCTGAATTTCACTAGGAGAGGCGGGACTGAAAAATTAGGTATTTGGGCAACAATTTCCAAGTGCAAGGTCTGCACGCAGCTCTGTTGCAGGGGTGTTTCCAGAGGTCAGCCAAGGTGAAAGAAAAGGGGCAGGCAGATTGTGAACATCACCACAAAAAAAGAAAAAAAAACATGCAGGATGAGACAAGAGGAGGGTAGGGGGACACTACTCTGCTGCTGTACTAGACACAGCCGATCCATTTGAAGACAGGTTGCAACGCCAGGTTGTCACCCTGTCATCAATATTCCCTGCTTGGGTCACCAGCCCTGGCCATGATTTTGGTGCTCCATAAACCCGCGGCCCATTGGGCCACCTTCTGCTGAGGAGAGACAGGATGTCTCTCTTCCACACAGGGACAGGAGACAATACCAAGACAGTGGAAAAGCTGCTGGTGGACCATCTCCGTGATGCTACTGAGATGTAGAAAAGGACCAGGATGGCAGTGCCCAACGCACTGATCTCTGCTGCCACCCTGACCCACGTACACCGCAGTGGCTGCCTGGCCACGGGGCTCCTTTTTTGAGACCCAGACTTTAGGAGTCTCCTCCAAGACATCTGCTGACACCACTAATTATGGGCCGGGCTGACAGTGGCTTGGTGCACTGCAAGAATTTCCTGATTGCTTTTTTGGGGAGGGACAGGAGCTTTCCTTCTCCCTTTGTCTCCCCAGTGAAGGATGTGCTCTCGGGCTGAAGTCCTGACAATCCAAGCTGCTGAAATGAATCCTCTTCAGTCTATTTACTTGATATTTACCAAAGTCTGCGATCAACAAGAAAACACATCTCAGCAGCTCACTTGGCAAGAGAACGAATTGAGGCAGCACTGCAGCTGTCATATTTATTTCAGTGGCAAAGCAGGTCAGGAAAATTGATAAAATTAATCATACAAACTAGCAAACAGCGGGAGTGAAGGAGAGGGAGAACGAAGGGGAGAGAATGAGAGTGAAGGAGTGTTTGCAGCACCAGGCTGCACCTGCTTTTATTTCTTTTAATGGATCTTTTTTTTTTATGCAATGTCACAGATAAAATTGGTGCAAGGTACATTATTTTATAAGTAGGTTTGGGGAGGGGTGTTGAGATTACTACAAGCAGATGCCTATTACACCAGGGCTGAGCCCTAGCCACAGAGTTTGCAAGGAAATAGGAATTCAAGGACAGAAGTAATTTTTTCACAGTCCCCGTAGACCAGGTGGGAAGGTCGTTAAAAGCAGCATCTAGAGGTGCTCTGACCAGGCTGGGGTTTGGGCCAGGGCTCCAGGTGGCTCCTCAAGGTGCTCCCAAGGTTGTTCTCAGGGCCGTGACCCTATCACCTCTGCCAGCTGGGTGCAGATGCGCCCAGGGCTTGTGGCAGCTGCATCCACCAAAGTGCAGAAACATCTCCCCATCCGTGGCTTTCCTCACCCCTGCAATGGAGCAGCTCTGGGGACATCTCACCAAATGCATCCCCCCTGGTTTCTGAACCTCGATTTTGGGAAGCATGGATGAGGCACAGCTCCAATGAGCCCCATGCTCCGTAGACAGCGAGGTCTCCTTTTCTGTGGCCACCTGTGCTCGGTTAATGCACCTGCATAATGAGGATTAACACAGAGTTTGCTCTCAGAACAACTTATGGGTCCATCTGGAGAAGGAAGCTTGCAGAAGCAAAGACCTTTTTGCTGTGGGCTCCTTTTTGAGTGGGCATCTGTCTCATTTCCAGCTAGGGGTAGGCAAGCCGAAAAGAGCCAACTGACTTTAGGAAAACATTCGGGGAAGGTTTCAAGCATCAAGCTCCCCGCC
>NW_008794624.1:215608-250406 GCF_000699145.1 Aptenodytes forsteri | reverse complement strand
TTTCAAGCATCAAGCTCCCCGCCCTCCCCCCCCCTGCTTTTTTTAAAGCATTTTTAGACCAAGATTTAAATTTTAAAACTTGCCATTTCAGAATGAAAAGTGGAAGAGTGCATTTCAAGGATGTTACCAAATGGCATTTTGGCATTTCTACTCTTTAGTTTTCTGTCATAAAAATAGCATTCACAAAACCCAACCCAAATTCAAAAATAACATTGGTGCCTTTGAAATGTTTCCTTCTCTTCTCTCCCCTTTTCTCTTCTTTTTCCTCCTCTCTTTTCTCATTGCCCCTCTCACAGACTAAAGATTCACTGGAAAATGTCTCTGCCTTAATTTTGAGTCCTTTTTCTTTGGCTTTCCACGCTCCTCTCCCACACCTCTCCAGGCCCTCACTGCATGTCCCTGTTCCTACTGTGAATTACTGTTCTCATTGCTCCAAGCACATTAAAAGTGAAGCTAATTAACCAGCAGAACAATTTGCCTAACGACGTGGTAGATTCTCCATCACTTGCAGCCTTCAAGTCAAGCCTGAACGTCTCTCCAACAGAGCTTTAGTAGGGTGGGGAAATTTGGGGGCGAGGGTCTCGGACCCACACGGGGCTGCAGGACACACAAGGTCACCTTAGAGTCTTTGGGACCCTAAAACAGGGGGTCCCACCTGCCCCCGGGGAGAAGGGCATCCATCAGCTCCCACTTGCTCATCCGCAGCCTCACACCTCTGTCCTCGCCAGGGATGGGGCTGCTGAGGGTGGTGACAGTGGTCTTTGCCGAGCTGTGGCTGAGGAGGGATGGTGGAAGGGACCCCGAGGAGGTGAACCCAGGGGGATGGTGACAAACCAGCAAGAGGCCACCAGAAACACCGAGGCTGCCACGGAAATCACAAGAGTTAACGAGCATTTTAGGGAAGAAATCCCTCTATAAGATCTTGCTGACAAGCGCTATTAAATATTCATTCTATAGACTGCGGAGACATCATTAGACACATACGTTCAGACGCTCCATATTCCTGGCTCTGGCATTTGTTTTATGCTGCACTGATGAGCTGAGGGGACCTCAGGGGGGCTGGTGCCAGCCCCCGTTAGTAGAGCCAGGCTCCACAGGGGCAAGTATGGCTTGTGAAGAAAAACCCATCCTGGAAGCCCCGATGCCGCCCGTACGAGGGAGGCAGGAGTAGGTGAGTTTGGGAGATGCTGATGTTTAAGGCACATTATCTTCCCCGTGGAAGAGCACCAGCAGAGGTTGGAGGGACAACCCTGCCCCGGGAAGTCACGCTGACCCCCAGGAGCCACGGTCCCACCACCATCATCCCCCCAGAGATCCTACATGGACGTCAGGGTGCAGGAAGGAGGACTGCCTTGCCTTCACCCCCTGCCGCACACGCACACCCCGGCACAGGCAGCACTCCCTACCCCGCAAACCCCAAGTGAGCCCTCTCCAGCCGGTCACCCCCACCAGGGACCGAGGAGGGGTCCTACGGGCACCCCGGGAGATGCCACAGCCCTGCCATCGGCCACATCAGCAGCCTCGCCAGACCGATGCTGCCTGCCACAGGTCTCCTTCCCAGCTCAGAGACGCCTCTCCCGCACCACGGGAAAATGCACGTGCTCACCCTGGCCAAAGCCGGCTCTGCCCGTGGGAGACGGGGCTTCCACACATGCATATAAATATATATATATGTATTTTTGCATACATTTGTGGTGACGGTACCATTTTTTTTTTTTAAACAATCCGTCCATAAATGTCAATGAAAATCCCGGTCTCCTTTTATTAAACCTGAAAAATGCATATAAATGTAAATAACAAATGACTGATACAGGAGAGGAACCAGAGCGTCTGCTGGCGTCACCCTCCCTCCCTCTCTCCCTCCCTTGCGCTCTTTCCTTCTTGTGTAATTTGCATTAATAAAGAGGCTGTTCCTTGTCGGAATGTGTTTCATCCGGTTTAAAATCCCAGGGCGATCCACCAGGAACAGCTCTGGGAGAATCCGACTGTCAGAGCCGACAAGACAAATGAATCCTGGTGTCAAGAGCGTGTGGTTCAACGATGACAGATTGAGAAGAACTGTCCCCCTCTCGACAGGCGGGCTTCATTTTCAAATTAATAAATCTGAATAAAATATTTTCCCTTTCATTACGAGCCGAGCCCGGATGACAGTTCCCGTGACAGGAGGGAGTCGCAGTGTTGATGAGGAGACTTTGCATGAATTCCACCTGGGCTTCTTCGGCTTTATTTTTACCTGCAATTTCATCCCTGTTTACTTCTCTCCCCTTCCCTCCTCCCCTTGCCCTCTCTCTCAGGCTCCCCCTCCCTCCCTCCTTCCTCCTTTTCCTTCACCCGTTCTCAGCCCCTTTCCCGTTCCTACTCCGCTCCTCCCTTCCCCACCGTCCCCCAGTGATTTGGAACGCAAGCCCTGGACGCCACTCCTGCAACACATGCACCAGCTGTCTCGCACCTCGAATGCGAACATGTATAAGATGCACCAAGGTCTCATGTTCTCGCTGCATGCACGCTGTTTATTTCCACACGTGCACAGGTGCCTCGACCCCACTCAAAAAAACACAGCCCACACACCTAAAGAGAAACCCCCCCGGGGTTTTGACTCTCTTTACGCAGAGGTGGGGCTTGGCTTGGGGACCAGCCACCGATGGCTGCTCCCAAGGGGGCTGGAGGCAGAGCCACGCTGCAGCCCGGTCCCAGGGCAGGGGCAGCTGGGTCACCAAGGACTGTGCATGTCCGGCAGCGTGGTCAGCCCCAGCTAAAACATACCGCTCCTGTCCTATTGCACTGATAGCCCCACCACCCTGCTCCCAAGGTAGAAGGCGTTTGCAGACGTTGGTTAATTATAACCTTTTCCTGGCCTGCTGCCTCAGGTACATTTGTAAGTCTCCCAAGCATCTTTCTTTGAGACAGCAGCATGCCAACCATGGTTGCATGCTGTGTTTGCACAACAGCACTACCCAAATCAGTATCGAGCTTTGCCTCAGTGCAGGAGCACGTTTCCCCTCCGACACCAGCGGCCATGCCCGGGGACATGCAGTCTGCCGCAGCACTGTAAGGTCCCTCTGATCTGCCCCTCGGTAGTGGGTCCCCCCATTTTCTGTGACTGCCACAATACCGAAGCCAATCCTTGCTCCAGAATGTGCCTTTGGACGCTGAGGGCAGGCAAACAGCAAACAGTCACGTTGCAGCCAAGCACTCGTGACACTCGAGTCCCCGTTCCGCCTCCAGATCCCACTGTGACCCATAAACATGGCTGGAGAGCCCATAAACATCTTTACTGCCATGTAGCTTCCAAGGCAGTGATGTGGCCCACTTCCCAAGGACGCTGCAGAGATTATTCAATGATGCTCCCCATGCAACCTCAGCACAGCAAGTGCTAGCCTAGGATGAGGGCTGGAGAGCCTCTTTCCACTCATGAAGGATGTCCTGATTCATGTAAACCTTCCAGCCCTCCTGCACAAGAGTTGGTCGTTAGTTTGGACAGTCCTCTAGATCACCCCAACCGAGATGTGGCACCCATGGAAGATCACACAAACCCAACCCAAAATTTGCACTCAGCTGGCAGTGGCATGGAGAAAGCAGAAATAGGAGAGACCACAGTGGGAAACGGAGTGTCTGAGCTGGCTTGGGAATTGCAGTGACTCCAGTGTGCGTTACGGAGAAAGCCGGCAGAAATGGAGGCGCTGGCTGATTCTTTGCGAGCCCAATATCCCCCTCCAAAGAAATTAGAAACATTCCAACAGCTATAGCTGTGCCTGACAGTAAATTTGATTAACTTGCCCGTGGAGTTAATGATATAGAGGGCCGTGTGGATTTTGTTGTAAAGAACACAGAAAAGACAGATGAGAAAATGAGAAAACAAGAAAGTAAATTTAAGCAGCTGGAAGCTTTAACAACTGGCATGATAAATCCAATAAAGAACTGCTCGATAAAACCCAACCACTGGAAAGCCAAACATGGGTTGGGGAGGGAGTGGATGTGCTTCGGATTCACAACCGAAGCAGGAGCGCGATTCACTCACGGTGGGAAAATGGCTCCAGATCACCAGCCGGGCTGCTGGGAGTGAGCAGGCTGCAGCCCTCCTCAGCTGCTTGCTCCTGGAGCATGTGGCAGCGATGCTCCTGCTACGGCCATCCTACACCGGCAAGGTGAAGCCAGGGACCTGCTGTCCAGGCTTGCTCCCCATCCCTTTTCCACTCTTGTTCCAGTTTCCTTTGCAGTTCTCTCAGGACCAGGATGAATCTGCTGAGGCTGACAAGAGCCTGGGGGATTCACACCTACCAGTCCAAACCACACTAACTCTGGAAGGCAGCACAGCATCACAGACTCGCTTGCCAACCAAACGCAGACCAGGTATTGCCAAGAAGCCTGAAGTAAAACCCAACATTTGGACATCCATATTCTTAAATTCTGTCTTCTTTAAAATTTCATTCTGCTGAACCCTGCTGGAAGTCACAGCCAAGAGGAAAACCTCTAAGAAAATGACTGATGAGGACACAGCTCTGCTTATCCCAGCAGCAAGACCTGTGGAGCAACGTCCCTTAGCACCCTATTATCCATAACAGAGGCAGACTTGGAACATCACTATGTCACAGAAGACCCTGCAGGATCCTTGCTGTCTGCACACGGAAGCAATTTTGGCATCCCCACACCGAGCTCATTGGTGTTCCCCATCCAGTTGGCTGTGCCACGTAATTCCAGAGGTGAGCCACCACTGCCAGCCTGATCCAGCCACACCACTGTACTCATGCAGGGAAAAGGCAGAGACACCCTCTACATGGATCCAAGAATAAGGAGTGCAGGGAAACGGAGACCACGGCCACCCGTGCAGTACCAGATGCAGCTGGCAACAGTCCAGCCGCTGTGTTAGCCCTGGCACATCTTCCCCATGGAACTGCATTGAGGGAGGGGGTGTTAGCTGGGCAGTCTGACTGCACAGAGCTAGCCTTGAGCCCAAGACAACCAGCCCTGCTGGGACTAGCCTGGCAGCATTTAGGCTGGGTCCATGCAGGACCACCCAACTATCTTGTCCTGGCACTTCCCACCATCCATATCCTCTGCACCTTCATTTTTCCAGCCCTCTGTGGCCCTGGGCAGCAGAGAACCTCTCTGTTCCCAGCCAGGACATTCAAGTTGGCCTGTTGACCCAGATCTGAATTTGGTACTTGGACTTTGCAGACCAATATCTACATTGCTGCACCACTTACATCCGACTTTGATGGGTCACGGTCAATCAGAAGAGATTTGCTACAAGCACCAATGGAGAACAACAGCTCCAGATGTTCTCCATGCATTCCGTAATGGGGCAAAGATACAGATGGAACCCAGTTCCCCTGAGTCTTAGTTTGCTGCCATAACCCTAATTTCCAAGAATATCTCCCAGGTCTCACTTCAGATTTGGAATTGGACTCCCAATGGGGGAAAGGCATCACATGAACTGGAGACCTGCTATAGCCGCGGGCTTTCAGTGCTCTCTCAAGCAACCTTTGGTGACCAAGGAAAGCAAAGCGGCCCTTCGGAGCCATTTCCCCCATCTCCTGCCACTTCCCTGCAGCTCAGTCGCGTGCAAGACCAAGTGGCTGAAAATGCACAGAGTGCTCTGAATTGAGCTGTAAAGAATGAAGGTGAAGTTTTAAGCCGCTAGATTCATGGCTGGGATTTTTATACACACATAAAATATGAATCTCAGTTGTATACAAAGCTGAGCCCATCGTGCCAAAAGGATCCCAGTCAAGCAGGCCTGTAAAATGAAATCCTCTCGGACTAATTTAAGGAGACCTGAGCAATATAAATTCTGGCCTGCTCAAATGCAGGAAATAAAAAAAAAAATCTGACTTGAATACAGGCTTCTCTCTCAATGCTCTTGGCAGCCCCAGCGTGCAAACAACAGGAACGAAAAAACAGAGCAAGAAATTAGCTCTGGGGTTGCAAAAAACACTGTTCCAGCTCCCCGTTTATACCAGTCTTGTGGGCCTAATGAAACCCTCTTCAGCAAAAATTTAATGCAGAGATAAACTTTCCAATAAATAAAGGGTGCTCGTATTTGCTGACTCCTGATGACTTTCCTGACCTGCACAGTCACTTCCACTGAACCGTTATGCACAGAGAAAGTGCTCATAAAGATGCTTCTTATAAAAGAAAATATTAACTTATCTGCCAGCTAGCAAATCTTGACTTGCACACCTCTATCTCCTCAGAGCTCCTCCGGTTTTAGTGGAGTAAGAGTCGTCTTTGACAAGCCACCTCCCTGGAGGCTGGAGGAGGACTTGCTTGCCCTGCTCCTGCTGATGAGTGCAGCTGGAGGAAGGTCACAGGGCTGGAGGAGCTTGCTGAGCCATGGCCACCACAGTTCAGGTGCATCGGACAGTTTATGGCCAGCTCTGGGGAGCCCGTGGGTCGGCCAGGCAGGACGAGGAGTGGGCGAAATAAAGCATCCATGTCTCCTTTTCTTTTCTCAGGCAGGGCACTGGGGTGAGAGGAGCTGAAGTGACCTTGCTCAAGGTCAGAGAAGAAGCCTGAGGTCTGGGAAATGCACCCAGATCTCCCTGCAAGGGCCGGAGATAACATCATCCTTCTCAGCAAAATAAGGAGCCAGATAAAAACATCTGATTACAGGATTAGAAATGCCTTTGCTGAAAACGCTGTCTCCTTTTTCTAGAGAATGTGCCTGGCTGTTTTTCTGGAGGGCAGGGAGGAGGAGCATCACTCAGACTTGCCTTGAATTATCTGCCAGCTTGCTGGGACCAGAGCGCAGTTGTTTGGGCATGTGCTGCCAGCCTCGTGGCACGATGCGTGGCAGCTCCCTCCCAAGTAAAATAGCCTGGGGACAGCTTGAGTGAGGCGGGTACGGCTGTGCTGCAGTTGCTGATGGCCCCTCAGCACCTCTGGAGTCCACATGTCCCATGGTCTCCTCGCCCCAGCACCGTCACCACCTCTCCTGCTACAGGAGCCCTTACCTCCCTCCTGTGCCCAGGGTCCTCCTCTCTGTGCACACCCCACCTCCCCATGCCACGGAGGCCTGAAGCGACTGGGAACATCGGGAAGCCTTTCTGTAGCTGATCAAAGGCATGAGACATCCAGCAAAGCTATACAATAATGCAGGGGACATCCTCCAGTGGCAGGATGATATAGTTTTCAGTTTTCTGGGGCTATTTTTCCAAGCTTTCTCCATTAAAAAAAACAAACATCGGGAAGCCTTTCTGTAGCTGATCAAAGGCATGAGATATCCAGCATATACAATAATGCAGGGGACATCCTCCAGTGGCAGGGTGATGGTAGGAAGGTTCTGGGGCTATTTTTCCAAGCTTTCTCCATTAAAAAAAAAAAAACAAAAACAAAGCAAAAAAACAAACCCAAGCACTAGCCAGGAAAAACCTCCCTAATGAACGCATCAGCTTTGGCTCCAAAGCTGAAGGCGACTTCCAGCCCAGCCCATCTTTGCTCCTCGGGGCTGTGGAGAAAGATCTCCTCTTGGGCAGCCAAGTAGCAATTGGGTCACAGTGCAGGATTATCTGCTAGTAACAAGCCACAAATGTGCTCTGGGACCAGTGATTCATTAATGCACTTCATGGTGACATATGAACCAGAACCCGAGGGAGCCTTTATTTCTGCCCTCTCTATCCATTCAGTTGAAAGACAGGGAAAAAGTTCCAGCACCGCACTGATTTCTAACGCTGATCAAATTAGCGCTACCCTACAACCAAGGCAACTAATCAAGGACATCGGGGAGAAGGTGTGGTTTGAAGTGCAGCAAAACCCTGGGTCTCTGAGTAATGTTGCACGACAAATCCTCGCTGTTAATAGCAACTAGGAGGAGAGAGGACTGAAGAGGCAGGGAGGGAGGCTTTGCAAGAAGACAGTGCTGCATGGAACCTGTTGTGGACCACTCCTGGCCATGGCTACAAGGTGCCAGCACCTCCCTCCATCCTTGCGCAGGTCTCTTCCGTCTTCCCCCAAATCCCTCCCTATGCGCCCCGAGGTTGCCAGCAGTCCTTGGGAACTGGGAGCATGGATGCTCTTCTGGAGAAGCGCAGTCCCTCCAGAGACACATCGCCCACCCACACCATGTACCACCACCCTGATGACTTATTCTAAAAATTGAGACTGAGAAGCAAAAACTATCCTGACAGCAAGAAAACTAATACCCACTGCCCGCCTTCTGCTGCACAGGTTGAGTGTGTTGAAGGCACACTGACCGCGTCAAAATGTTTTTCTTTTAATGGCAGCTGCCAAAATACTTCCAAGGTGGCACACGTGTGCCCTTTCAGACCAGCCTTGGGGGGTTTTCAGGAAAAGGCCCTTCCCTGAGGCCAGGACCTCTGAAATGCACCAGGAACGTGCATCCAAGGCTCGGCAAGTAACCCAAAAGCCAGTGTCTCCACAGCAAGGCCAGAGGGCGGCTCCTGGCTCTGCAGAGAAAACCCCGAGCTACTCCAGCCTTATGCCAGCATGGGGAGCAGTGAGGTTTACCCCAGGCACTGCCCATCATGCAGACGAAAGGGGCAGCACCGACATCCAGGGAAAACAGGGCCGATGCTATGCAAGTACAGTCTTCACTGATTTAACGTTCCTGTAGGAGCTTTAAATGTTTTATTTCCTGACTTTTATGCAATTTGATTCTTAACCATAATGCTTCATTGACTTATCTTATTTTTTTTCCTCTCCACGCTGCCTATATCTCCAGGTTATTAGAGGACTGCACCAGGGTGGATTCACAGCTGGTGAGACCCAGCGCCACCTCGCCAAAATCCACAGTGGCTGCCAACCTGGACCACAGTTCAGAGCTATCCCAGGGGTTTTGGCACCAGTGGGGCTCCCCCCCTCCCCGGTGCCTGGCTTGTGTGCATATTGCACTGCCCTTTCCAATGTGGGACCTGCAGGGGGTAAAAGTTGCCAGCATCTTTCCATCCCCTCCTGGTCCAGCAGACGCTGCTCTCCCATTACACGGTGTCACTCTGAGTTAGGCTGCAGCAGGAGATGGGGCATCCGCCCCGTGGACATGATCCTGAGCCCCAGCTGAGCCTCGCAGGTGACCGTGAGCCTGAGGAGGAGGAGGATGGCAGCAGGTCCACAGGGCTGAACCACGCTGCTTCTCCACCCCGACTGACCACGGCGGGATGCACACCCTATCAATACAGTGAAAAGGTTAATGGGATCGCCTCCTTCCAACTCTATCACAGTAAATGCGGGATTTATAGCGATGCTAAAATACTGACCTCTATCTGTTTTATGCTGATCATTAACTAAGATTATCTCACACCAGAGATTTGCTATACCAAAGAGCACTGACATCACTAACTGCTATTAAGTGTATTATACTTAAACTCCATAAAGGGGAGCAAAAAAACCCATTGTCAGCAGCATAGGGAAAAGGCACATTACCAGGCATGCTCAAATTATTAAAAAAAAAAAAAAAAAAAAAGAGCAGTTGCCTGCAGCTTTCTGTGTGTGTTTGGCATTTTGCAATTGCAATATTGTGAAAAATCCTTGAAAATGTTTTCAGACTCAGAAACCCTCTGCACACAGACACCCAGACAAATGCCCTGTAGCTAACAGACAACAGTGGGGATGGTTCACGTTGCATGAGGTCCCCAGAGCCTCATCACAATAGGTGCTATACGTATGGGGCATAAGAAACGGTGCCCACTCCAGGACCAGTGGGTGAAGGCACCTCATGTCCCCAGATGGCTCGGGCTGTCTCCTCCACAGCTCATCAGCCATGGCGGCTCCACCCACTGCCCTCCTCAGCTCCCCCAGCCGCATGGCTGTTTCTGGGCAGTGGCATATTTGTTGACTTGCTCTTTTGGTGACATCTTCTTTTAATAAGGAAATCTGTCTCTTAGCAGCTTCTTGCCTAAGGCTGTGCTTAGTTAAAGTGTAAAATGTCAAACTTTAGCAAGGATGACAATAACCCTGCTGGGTGAAGAAGAGCCAACCACTATATTATTAGCTACTCGAGGAAGCGGGGAGGAATATTGACCCGTTCTACAGAGGAAAACACTAAAATCCCCCAGTCTACCCACCCACCCCCTCCCACATGGGGACCAACCTCAAATCTGCTTCCACATGATCTTTCCAGCAGCCAAAGCTCATAACTAAAGCTGAACAACAAACAGCACGCCCTTCCTATTTGATCAAATATATGTACATACACAATCATAATAGGTCAAAGTGTCCTGGCTATGCCCTTTCATCTTCCAATCTCCCCAAATTCCCCAAAGGCAAATCAGGATGCAGGCATCATGCTAGGATAACACATGATGGAGAAAAGTCATGCTGTCAATGAAAAGCCTAAGGCAGAGAGTTGAGCGAAGCCCACTGGGTCCCCTGACAGCCAAGGGCTTAGACAGAGGAATGAAAAGCCAGTGGGCACCATTGCAGGCAATAACTGAGGGCAGCTGCATGAAGAGGGAGATCTGCTGTGGGCTTGCAGAAGCAGCTATTTGCAGAGCAGAGGAACGTTTTATCAGGCTTATAGGTCTTTGGGCAACACTTCCGTGCTGCTGAAGGACTCATCTGCACTGCATTTACCTTCACACACACACTGTAATATATGTAGGTGCAACCTTTTCATCTAGAGCACACGATTGGTACTAACATAATTTTCTGACTAGTTCTTCCTTGAGCTGCAGCAGAGCAGAGCCATAAATTCACATCCCCAAATTTGGGAAGGGAGAATATTTCTATTTTTAAGATCAGAGACTGGACAGTGTTCACCATTAGACCCTACTCTTCCTCCAGTGGGCTATACAGAGACCCTGACACACAAGTTACAAGAGGCTTTGAGAAACAGAGTCCACATGTGGAACAAAACCTGGATCCCAGCTATGTAAGAGCAAATCTGCTACTGGCTTTGTGCAGGAAAGGCGACCTTCAGATGGTGCAGAGGTACTAGAAAGAAATGGGTGAAGTTTTCACTACTCCAGTACGCCCGAATGGGTGCCAGCTCTTGCACCCCTTCCTGTGACCACAGGACCTCTTGCTGTGTTCTCCTCGTCGGGTGCCACCAGAACTAAGTCAGGTCAGAAACATCACCCTGACCAGGATGGTCACAGGATCTTCCTTGCTCCTTCAAGCCTCCAATCCCTGGTCCACAACAGGGCCAGCACTGGGGTGCCCCTCCACCCCTTGGATCCATAGGAAGGTCCCATCAGTGCCAGGGCTGGCAGGGAGCCCCAGCACAGCCCTGCCCTGTCCTTTTTAGTCATATTCTTTTGCAAAACACTATTTTAGGGAAACAAAAAAACATGCAGTGCGCCACAGCATCATCACCTACCCAGGCAAATGTGGCACCACAAGGTTGTATTTCTGGCTTGGGCTGGAGACTGACCACAACCCAGCAGGAGCCTGAGACTCATATCCCAGGTATTGCCAGAAATTCAAGTCCCCCCTGCTCCAACCTGCAGCAGAGCCACGGGGCCCTCTGGAGCCAATGGCGCAGGCTGGATGAGACAAGGCGTTTCCAGCAAGCCCCATTCTTTGGAGATCTCATCAGTCTCTGGGAGAGGAAGCAATCTATTCCATCCTCCTCTCAGTCTCAGAACAGAGGCGACCCAGGGGACCGCCTACGTGGTTCTCCGGCAGAGCCACCGCTTGCAGCTCTCACCTCTGCTTCCTAAAAGCAATCCTCACAACCCATCTCCCCCCACATTGCATAACAGTCCTGACAAGTAAAGAAACATATATATATGTGTGTGCGTGTGGTGCACATGCGGGTGTGTTGTGTTTTCCCAGCTAACACATGTCAGGATCTGTTTAAGCCTCGCTTTATGCTCAAATGTCACCCTGCCAGAATTCATTACATCCCATTTATTAATTAATTAAAATATATTTATACAGAACAGGCTTTATGAGACAGAGATAAAAATAACGTTTTGAGAGCTGTCCCCTGGACGGAGCGGGTGCTCTCTGATGGCAGCAGCAAGGACAGTAGCCACAGCCTTCCCTGTCAAGTGCTGACTCGCAGGGAATTGATGATACGGAAATTTGGTAATTAAGGCTGGGGAAAAAAATCAGAGGCAGGCTCCAGAGCCGGTGCTGGCCATGCGGCAGCTCCACAGCCCCATCCCCTCCTTACTGTTGGGTGGTGGGATGATGGCAGAGGACCCCAGTGTGTAGAGCAAAGGGTCAGGCAGCAGCTTGCTCTAGCGCCTGTGCCACCCATATCCACACCCCAGGGCCTTGCAAAGGCGAGGGGAATGCACAAGCTTCAGCAGCCCCCTCCTCCCAGACCACCGGGTACCCACACTGGAGCCTGCAGCTCCCCTCTCCCTCCCCACTCATGACAGCAGGGCCCCAGGGCTGGAGAGGAGTGTTTGCAGCCAGAGGAGGTGACAGGCTGGCCAGCAAGCCAGGCAGGGGACACCGGCACAGTCACAGCATGGCAGAGAGGGGTGATGGCTCACTTGGCCATGCTTCGTATGGGGGAAAGCTGGTCTTTCCTAGCCAGGCATGATCTGACTGGCATTGGCAAACATGGGGTTTCCCCATGGTGCCACAATCTCCTTGGGACTCTGAGATGATGGAGCCAGAACGGACTGTGCTGGGAAGAGAGCATGGAAAGGGGAGGTGATGGCTGGAGGGGACTGACCCCGACCAAGCCCCTTCCCCAGGGCTAGGCAAAGGGGGGGCTGGTGAGCCACAGCTCGGTGAGCCTGCCTTCCCCACTGCAGCAGCAGCCACTTTGCTGCATGCACGTTGGCTCTGTTATCCTTTTGACAGAACAACAATGACATTTCTACTTAAAACTCTTCATGACCTTTCCCTGTGAGCCTCTTGTGCTTCACTTGTTCTGGCATCTACTGCCCACCACCCCCTGGGAGCACCTTGCTCTCACCCTGGGGAGAAGGGGAGGCATGGGCTCCATCCACCAAGGCCAGCCCTGGCTTTTTGGGGTCCGCCTTTATCTGCTGGTTGCCAGCAGTGCGGGGAGGACGAGCTGACCTCCCCAGTGCAATGCTGCATCGTGGTACCTTCCTTCCCCCGGGGCCAGGGCTGCAGTGTGGATGCAGGCACAGGGCCAAGCAGCAGACTACCCCGCTGCCCTGCTTCCCAGCTCAGCCAGTGTCACCTGGCCATTCCTGGCCAACAGCCAGCCCACCCTGGCACCCTGGTTTGCACGCAGAGGGGCGGCAGGTGGCAGAGGCCAGCAGCAAGTCCACCTGCCTCTTCCCAGGCGCCAGCACCATTAGCTAGCTAACGATGCCCTGCAGCTCCCCGGGGCCGAGGGATCCCTCGACCTGCCAGTGCACATTAGTTGATGCACTCACCTGGGGCCCCAACAGGCACACACACAGCTTTGATGGGCACCCCAGGAGAGCACACCTGCAGCAGCTCCCACACGCCAGTCCCCTCGCTGGGAAATGTGGGGCTGGGCAGGGCAGAGGTTTGGGTCTCAGATGGTAAATCAGCTCCTCTAGCATTGCAGCAGCTGCAGAGGCAACACAGCTTTCCCCGAGCTCTGCATGTTGCTGAGACAGGGGGAAATATCAGCTCATAGCCACATGGCAGGGACAGCACTGCAGCTGGGGCAGCCCTCCTGTGCCATGTCTGGGCATTGGCATGCAGAAGGAACACGAGAGCTTTGGAGCTGTTGTGCCCTGGGAGTCTGCAGCCAGATCTGCCCATCCCACCAGCCTCAGCTGGCACCTCTCTCGCCTTGTTTTTTCAGGAAGGAATGAGAATAATCATCTCCCTCCAAAAGCCTTGAGATGGTAACAGAAAACATTATGTCCTGCAGATCAAGCAGCACTCCCCTGGCTGTGCTCAACCCTGCTCCTCCACTGGGCATCACCCTCAGTGGAGCTGTCTGCTTGGTGGAGGTATGGGAGGAAAGAAAATCTTCAGGTACCTATCGCCCCAGGCAGGAGGTGGGTGCTGGATCCAGGGGTTGAAGGGAAGAGAGATTGTCCTCCACCACCGTCCCGTGCTCCCCAAAGACCACCTTGATTTAACCAGAGAGCAAAACAGACTATCAAAAGACCAAGTGGTGCTGCCAGCAGCTGACTCATCTCCCACACCACCTAGGACAGGCAGAAGAGCCCTTAGGAGGTGCCATTCTCTGCCCATTGACTAAGAAGTGGTGGTCCTCCATCAGCAGGTGCAGATCCCACCTGTGGCTGAGGTAACTTGTCCCTTGTCTCCCAGGACAGAGGCAGGAGCTGCAATCCAGACCTCCCAAACCTTCCATGAACAGGGCCACCTTCCTTTCCATCCTCACCCTACACAGCCACTGCACTGCTATTTCTTGGAAGGACTAGGTCCTCCCCTCTGGAAGTCAGCCAGCACAGCTCTGCTGACCTTGGAGGAACTCTGCCAGCTTACTCTGGCTGGGGACATAACCATCTATTATTTAGATAAGGAAATACACCTGCAGGTATAAATGGAAGTAAATCCACCCTACTTTTTTTATGTAGGCAAATATATCTCCACAGTTCCTTACTGGATACAGCCCAGAGATGGTAGCAGCAAGGATGCAGCGCTCATCCTCCCTTACAGAAACAGGGAGGCAGTGTGGGAAAAGCACAAGAAACTCTCACCCACAGCAGCAGCGCAGGCTCACGACTGCATGGACACGAGCCCAGGACTGTGCCTCTGGCGTTGACTGCCATGCCTCTGTCCCACCCCATGGGCTCAGCAGCTCTGCTGGGGGATTTTGGCAAGTGGTGCAGCCCTGAGCCTGGCTGTGCCAACACCTCAGAGTGTGCAGGAACCAACCTGCGAGGCTCCCTCTTGCCTCTGAGCATCCTCCATCGCTCAATGGAGTATTGTACCCCGGACAAGCACGCACCATCCCCTTCACACAGCCCAAATTCAACACAGCCCAACAGCATGCAGCTCCACTCCCAGCCCACACGCAACCCTTGCTTGTACCCAGCACAACCTGCCAAATCTCAACCAAACAGCCCTTTTTCGCTGCACAGGGATGGCTGTGAACCATTCGTCATCCCTTGGGCTGGCAAGGAAACCACACGCACGAGGGAAGAGCTTCCCTGACTCAAATGATTCTCATTTTTTGAAGGGCAAATTTCCTTAGTCTGCCCACTCAGTCTTGACAAGGACAGCAGGAGACCCGTCACATGAATACTAATGGCACCGGCAGCGGGGACACGTGGGGACAGGAGCACCAGGGCTGGGCGCCACTGGCGGAGCAGTGGGGAGATGAGGAGCGAGAGGCAGCCGAGATGCTGCAGTGGGGGGTGCCAGGACACCAGGACCCCCAGAGCAACACACACAGGATGCCCAGGCCCAGAGGGCAAGGGATGAAGGCAGACTTCCACCAGCAGCCGGGAGGTCATCAAGATGTATTAGGTGTGCTGGATCAGGCCGCCATGGGGGCATCACCGGAGCGGGGGATGCCAAAAGGGTTACGCTCTCCCCGACACCGTCTTTGGCCTTGACCCCTTCTACACTCCCCACCCCCCAAGCCACTGCGATATCCCTTGTGCTGAATTCTTATTCAACTTCAAACTGACAAACTGTTTTTAATCTTTTCCTTCCATCCAGCTTGGAGATTGGGAAGCAAAAATCAATACGGGCTGGCAGGTGATCAAGTTGCTTGACAGTGGTGCTGAGGAGAGAAACAGAGAAAGAGAGAGAGGGAGTGAAGGGGGGGCGAGGACAGGCGGGAGGACGGGGGCGACCAAGCACCCTGTATTACAAGCCCTGGCTGGGAGGGTCCTACTTGTCCCCATCACCAGCAGAGCTCCTTGATAAAATAGCTGGCCTGAGAGTGTTGGGTACCCACATGCAGCTGGTAGGGTGGAAGGAGAAGGCACTGCAAACACACCTTGCTCCCACTCCTCCGTGCTCCCCAGCATGGGCTGCCTGGTACCCCATGCACCGGTGGGGCTTGGTGCAGTACCTGGCCCCAATCCCCACCAGGGACCCCCCGTACCACCTCCCCCGATCCGATCCACTGCAGCCCAGTGGCAGCAGCAGCTCAGGGAGCCTCTTGGCACCTTTAGATGTGGAGCTTGAAGCCCTGCTCCAAGATGCCTCAGGCATCAGGAGAGCGACACGTTTCCCAAGCCTGCTTTTAGCAGGGGGTTGTTCAGGCTGAGAGGGGGGCAATCACAACAAAAAGCAAGTTTTGGAAAAAAATTCAGCCACTGCCGCTCCTGTAGCCTCTGCTCCTGCCATGTCCCAACCTGGTCCCCACCACCCTCCTCCACCCAGTCCCCAGGGGACAACCCAGAGCCGAGAAGGATGAGGAAAGCCAGAGCTCCCAAGTAAGGAGCTGCTCCTGGGCTGCTCAAAGGATGCAGAGGGATGCAGCACCCAAAGGAAGAGAGGCAGCACCCCCTGAGGCACCTAGCAGCCCCCCAAGGAGGTGGGTGGCAGCACCAGCACTGGGTCAAGGACAAAAACCCATGGAGCTACCCAGAAGGAGCAAAGGCTCTCCAGCCCCGGGGGATGAGTAGGACCAAGCTGGCCTATTTCATCCACGTGCCTTCGCCTCGACTGCCTCCCAGCATTTCTGTAAGCCATGGGCTCACTCCCAGAGCTGCCAGAGCCCCCGAGAGTGGAGCTGACATTTGAAAACGATCAGTTTAGGAACTTCCCCCCACCGCTTTCCTTTGCGTTCCCCTTCCTATTGTTACTGTTTCTCCAAGCTTTCATCGTCTAACTCTGTAAATCTCCGGGAAATACGGCTGTGTTTCTGTTGTCACTTCTGATCAGAGGGATGCCAGAGGGTTGGGGGAAGTGGGGGGGAAGAGGAGGGGGAAGGGAGAGGGAAAAAAAAAGATTGCCTGGGGCCCCACACAGAGCCGGCATGCAAATGAGTGCCAGCTCCGTAAAAATAGCCCCAGCAGTCACATTTTATTACAACCGAATTATTGGACCTGGGTTACTGGGAACTGGCACTGGGGAAGGCGAGAGAGGGAAGCGAAGAGAGGGAGAAAGGGTCAGACATAATTTATTCTAAATATTTGAACTTTGAGAGCACTAAGGGGTATGTCCTCTCTCCAATACACACATGCACCTGAAACTGCCGGGGTGCTGGATGTGCCGCAGCCTCCCTTGTGTCCAGCACACCCTCCTCCCACCCTGCGCAGCACCAGCAAAACACATCCAGGGGCTTTCAGCCCTGCTGAATTTTCTACCTTCCCCTCCAGACTGGTGCCAGTTTGCAGCGGGGACACCCACTGCAGGTGTTGGCACCATCCCCAGAGGTGCACATGCTGGGGAGCCCACTGCCCACCTCCCACCATGGGCTGGGAAACAAGGGGGGTGCGAGGCACTGACTCCGCCCCCCCATTTCTGCAGCACCTCTTAGCCGCTGCCAGTGTTCATGGGGAGGCTGAGGGTATTGCACGAGACAGAGGGGGTTAGAGATGGTGGCCACGTGAGTTTGGAGGTGTCTCCTGTCCTGGTGATGAGGGAATGGCCAGGGGACATTGCAGACACTGGCACAGAGAGGTGCTGGAGAGGAGGTGCTGCTCCCACCCACATCCCAAGGGCAGCAGCAGTGGGAGACTCCCATTGCTGCCCTCCCCAGGGGTCTGGCCACCTCTTGCGAGCCCCCTGCCCTGCAAGCACCTGCTTAGTCAGCATTTCCCAAGCAGGGACACAGCACATGGGGACTCGCTTTGTCACTGTCACGGCCACCCTCCCCTGCACTGAATAGCGGCAGTGAGATGTGACAAGCCAGGGCCAGTTTCCCCTCCAAGGGAGCTCACAGGAGCGCTGAGTGGAAAAAGAGATGCCGGGACAAGCTACAGACTTTGGAAAGAGCCCCCTGCACCTGCACGCGCTCGAGTCCCAGATGCTTTCAAACCAGAGCAACCCAAAACACCCGTCATTGCTTCCCCCCCCTCCCCCACCAGACCTGCCCAACTGTGGTATTTTTGGTTGCATTTCTTGCAAGAACAGTCCAGTCCTCCCAGAGCCGAGGCCAGGCTGGGAGATGTGATGCCCTCCTCAGGACAGACAAATTCTTGCAGCGTTTTCTTGAGCCAGGCGGCTGCTGGTAGAGCGGCACAGGGAAGCTTGGCAGGGACACAGCGCTCGTTAAACGCGTTGCCTCCGAGTGATCCAGAGAAAACTGGGTCAAGATTTTCTAAAGACGGGAGCTCAACACTCGCCTCCCTGTCGCAGCAAGCAGCATCCCAGCAGAGCAGGACGTGAGCAGAGACAGTGGGACTCTGCCCTCGGAGAAGCCAGACATGATGGAGCAGTCAGAGAGGTACTGTGATATCCTCCTCCTCTCCTCAGCCAGAGGTGCTCCAAGGATGCCTGGTGCTTGCAGCAGAGCCACTACCTACCCAGCAATTCCCACCAACATGTGTGCCTCTGAAAAAGCAGGCTGAGTCACTATTCAAGCATCACATGGAAGATTTGGTCTGTTCCTTGCTCCGTGCCAAGCACCTTATGGGATGCAGTGAATCCTGCATCACTGTGCACCATCCTGGGCAGAAGGATGATAGTGTAAACAGGTGCTGAGGTGCTTACCATGACAAGCCACAGAGAGAGATCCTCAGAGGTCTAGTTTAGATGTGTTGGATTATGGGGCCCCAAAAAAGGCATCTCACACAGCCCCGCTCAGCCCCTAAATCACACCCTGCCCCATGGCTGCAGAGCAATTTGGGCAGCTCCTGCATTTGCAGCTCCCCTGAGCACCCTCGTTGCTGCGCAAGCAGGAGCAATGTGGGTTCGACACAGCCTGTCAACAGACAGCAACTCCTTACACCTCCCAGCACAGACCATGAGCTGTTCCCTGCATCACTGCCCAGCTGCTCTCACAGCAGGATCCAGCCCTCTCGCCCCAGGTGGGCTGCAGGAATGGGAGGGATGCACACACTCCCTCCTGCACAGCTCTGCAGTCCAGCACATCCCATAACCCCTTTTGCCTTTTTTTTTTTTTTTATTTAAAAAAACCACCAAACATTAGGAAACTCAGAGGCTGTGCTCAGGGCTTGTTTCTGCCCTCCCACTCCAGGTGGTGCCACCAGCCCCATCCCTTCAGGATCGTAGCAGTCAGCAGTCGCATGTGATGGCACAGGGCAGGGCTATGGGGTATAGAAAAAGGATCTGCCATCCTGGGAACACTTCTGCAGTTTCTTTGTCTCCTCTCTCATTTTCCTCCCCATCCAGCCCTCCACCCCCTAGTTTTGCAGATGTCCCAAGACATCTTTAGATTTTCACAAAATACCCTGATTTTCACAAGAAAGAAATTGCCACCAGCAAATCTCTGTCTGGGATGCCCAGATCTTCATTCCTGAGTGCACATGTCTGGGGAAAAACTTTATTTTAGAAAAGTTCCTTTCCTGCAAAGCTCAAAGACCTTCAGAGGAATTAGAGAAGAGAGCAGAGCTCCACCCTAGGCCTTACTGTTGAAAAGCTGGTTTTGGAGCTAATTTGGAAAAGGCCTGACTCACTCTTCTGAAATGCCCAGGACTCATCTTCCTGCTGATGCTGCAGGAGCACAAGAGATGCCAGCCAGCTCCTGTTATCACCTCTGTGGGACTGGCTTGCGATTAAAGGCATCTGAGTTGCAAAGCACGGAGGGAACAACATATGGACAGGAGCAAGGGACTGCTTTTCCAGCCTCTCTTTTTCAGACCGTAACTGCATTTGCAAGAGGATCCCAGAGCCGCAGTGCAGTTCTTATTCAGTGCTATTAAACTTCATTAACTGATATATCGTTTCATGTTGCCTCAACGACTCTTAAACCCGCTTCCAGGGGACTTCCTCGAACATGCCGTAAATTGCCAGTAACTGCCTTCCACCGGCAGCAAACGGCTCCAGCCCCAGCATGGTCCCACTCTCCCCACCTCAGGATGGAGCAGCACCGCAGCCAATGATGCTCCCTGCACTAGGAGCCTGAGAGCTCCTGTATTTATCCTCCTGCAAACCAGGGAAGGTGACCGGAGGGGCAGGGACTGCAAAAAGCCGCTCTCCCGACTTTGCTCCAAATGCAAAGGAAACCTCCCCAGCAAGTTCTAGATCCTCAGTGGAGGAAAAACTCAAAAAAATTCCTCTCCCGGTGATCAAAGTGCTGCTTTGCCACAGAATTGACAGCTCTGCTTCCAGCTGAATGCTTTCAAGGTTCACATTGTCTTATGTAAACTATAATCCAAAATGATCTCAAATCAAAAAAAAGCCCTCAAAATTCAAGCTTTTGGACCTAAAACCAAATGGGTCATTTTGGCAGCATATGATTCTGATTTTTAGTGTTTCTTCCACCATCCCCCACCCCAAATTCAAATATTAGCAAGACTGACCTCCTTTCAGAGAGCTCTTTGACTTTGATGCTGTGGCATACACAGATGGAATATATTTCTGCATATTCCAAGACACTCTGGGATAGCTTCACTCATGTAATTATTCAGATAAGCTAACCTGAAAGTGAGAGCATGTGCTGCTTGTTTGCCAAATTTGAGCAACTTTGTTTTCAAAGCATCGGTAGGCCCTTCCCCCATCACAGGTGACAGCTGCCAGGCTGCAGTCCCCAAGCTGTCCCCAGTGGGAGCCCCAGGGGAGGCGAGGAAGTGGGGACAGCTCATAACCCAAGGCATAACCTCCCCCCCCTCCCCCCGCCCCAGCCCTTTCAATTTGGGGAGGAACAGCAAATGCATGGAAGGATTCTGGGGCTGAGATACAGCATTTGCAAGAGGGCTGGATGCCTTTGGAGAAGCTCTTGCATTGAAAGGAACAGCAAATGCATGGAAGGATTCTGGGGCTGATACAGCATTTGCAAGAGGGCTGGATGCCTTCATGGAGAAGCTTGCATTGAACATGGTGGCAAGTCAGAGCTATGGGATTGACACGGGTCTCCTCCATGATTGCAAACCCAGCCATCGACACAGCTCGGACAGCAGCGACCGCCCGTGGGGCAGCTTGCACCCCCGCTGCAAACCAGAGCGCTCATTTCCACCACCACCACCACCCCCCGCCCTTTTAAAACCAAGTGCACTTTAGGAGCAATTTCTAAATGACTCTGAGGTCGTGAGGGGATGGCTTTAATTTTAACAACAAGGCAGGACCGGAGCAGCGTCAGGCAGGATAATAGCAGGGCTGCGTGAGTGGCAGGTGGGCCGCCGCGCCGTCCATTTACCGCTCGCCTCAGCCAAGCGCCGGGTGTAATTATCTCAGGCCACCGTATCATCGTAAAGTGCCTTTCTGCTGAAATTATAACGTGTCGCCTTTAATTACGCTAATTGTTAATAGGGATTCTAATTTTGGGTTCATTTTTCACTGTTAAAAAAATAATAGGCGAGGCAGCCCAGGCTTTTCTGCCTTCCCTGGGATTTCTCCCGCCAGCGCTAATTGAAACGTCCCCCCGATCCGTGCCGCTCCACGCTGACAGTGGTTTTGCCCCTTGTCATAAAATCAATGGTCTTCCCCTGCCCACCCTGCACCAGCTCCTCTCCGGCTGCTGGGGCTCCTTTTCCCCTACTCACTGGCTCCCTCGGATCATCAGGGTTAAATGATCTTTTCATACCGCCCGGCCGGACTGTCAGGAGGCATTGAGTGACTTTTGAAAATGAACCATGTTAAGTGGACTTGATGGGGGTTATAACCGCCATTATTGCTATCACCACCGTGATAAAATGGAGCCGTAATGACGGAGGAAGGTACTTATCACTGTCTTTTGTAGATCACTTAAGATGGTTTGGGTCTGAAGCTTCTCACCGTAGATAAATGGAACGTACCGAAGACAAATGGCACTAGGACAGAGCCTCCCACCACGCGTGGGACACAAGACAGGAGCAACCTGGCTGCAGTGGCCACGTAAAACAATTAAACACCCAAAAACCACATTGCCTTTTCCTGCAGGAGCCATCAGAGGAGGTGCCCGAAGCCACCTGGGCAACAAGTTTTGCCCAGGCGGCTGCCAGCAGCTGGGTGTGGAGAACCAGGATGGGAAAGAAATGGGAAATCAGCTCTTTGCCTTGCAGCCTGCCTGCGGGAATCAACAGCAATGCTATCTGGGAGCTGACCTGGCAAACCAGGAGGTCCTTCCTAACTCTCTGCTTCCCCAGTCCCTGACCAAGCTGTGGTGGGACACCAAGGAGCCCCTTTCCTTCTATCCACCGGGTTCCTCCCCATCCACCCTGCCCCAGGCTGGACCAGGAGCAACACTATACCCGGGGTCAGCATCCAGCCCCTGCAGCACCCTCTGTCCTTTCTCTTACCCCCATCCCCAAAACAGGGGTGATTTCTGCTTCAGCAGAAGGAGCACAGCAAAGCACATGCCTGTCTGCTTCAGCACTTGACTGGATCTGCAGCACAGCAGTCTCTGAAAAGACGTTTGTGCAACACAAAGTGAGATATGAGCTCACGTTAAAGGATTTCTCATGTGACATTGCTAGAGAGAGAGATGCAATAGGAGAAAACCCTTTGTGTGTTTATTGCTGTTGGTCCTGTTGCACATCAGACAAAGCCAAACCTGAGCTGCCCCAAAACTCTCGCACAAGCCACGGCCTGTCTAGCACAGGCAGAGGAACAAGCTCCTGCCTACACCAGGTGCAAGGGAAAGGCTGTCAGGAGCCCATGCAGGAGCTGAGCACACCACAGGGTACCAGAGAGCTCAAAGAGGGTCTCAAAGCACGAGCAAAAGCAGTGCAAAGCCGCCCCTATCAGCCCAGCCCAGGCAGGGCAGTGCCAGCAAGGAGGGCTCACACCCCGCTCGCAACCAGAGAAACCCAAACAGTACCAAATCCTTCCACATTTGAGCAGGGAATCCAACAGTTTAAAACAGGCAAGAAAAATATCACCTGCTTGGAAAACACTGGGTGAATAACAAGCAGCACTGGAGCAACAGGGACCTGGGCAGCACCCCCAAAACACCCACCTCCCAAACCAAGCAGCACCCCACAGCAAACCCCCTGGTCCCCACAACACCCCAGTCACAGTTTGTGACCCACAAGCAGGAGAGTCATCCCCATGGGGCCTGATAGCTATGCTCCCTCAGGTCTCCAACACTGCACAGAGAAGGGTCCCAGGACACTGAGCAACGTCAGGGCACCCCTCAGTGCCCCAGAGAAGAGGAAGGCAGAGAAAAATAGGTAGCCACTGAGAGCTCATTATATTACCTTCCCATCTCCTTCCTTCCAGCCACACCAAGCTGAGTTGTATTATATCGCTTCATTATCACTTAATTGAGATACAGGTGATTCCCTTCCCTCCCTGGCCACCCGGCAGCCCAGGTTGCTTTCTCCCTGCCCTCAAAGCATGGGAGAAGACACCACCAAGGCCAGGCCACCCCAAAAGCACCACCTCCAGTGAGAGCCCTGGCTGCTATTGCAAGGCAAAGGAGAGAGTGGTGGGAGAGGCAGGGATGTGGAGCAAGATGGCAGCTCCTACATGAGTGGGCAGAGCAGATCCCCCCCCCCCCAGGCCACCCTGCTCCCTGCTACCATCAGCGTTTTGTGAACGTGGAGGTTTCTTCTGCAAAGAGGCAAGATGTGAAAAGGACCCCCTCTGCAAAGTGGCTGAGCCCCCAGGAGGAGCCTTCAGGCAGGGAGAGGAGAGAGAAGGGCTGAGGAAGGATAAATAAAAGGAAGAATCTGTCTGGGAAAGTTGGGAAGGGGAAAGAGCTGAAGCAAAAGACATTTTCTGGGAGTTGCAAGAACGCCATTGACTCAAGTCTCGTCACACCAGACGTGTCAGCTCTGGTTGGGCGCGAGGCTGAGATGCCGGTCCCGGGATGCCTGATTTCTTCAGCCCCCTGCCGACCCCCCTTTCCTTGTCATGGCGATGGTAGCGCCGCTGGCAATATTGACAGCCAGAAGGATTGCTCATTTCCCACAGCCCCACAAGGTAAATTAAAAAAAGGAGAAGTCAAAGCTATCTCTGACTGCTCGTACTTGGGGAGTCCCAACTCAATACATCTTGGTTACTCAGAAAAGATGCTTATTAATAAGCCAGAAAGGCAAAGTTAATTCTGCAGGCTGTGGGGTCACCGGTTAGGGGATCGCTTACTTTGCAAATACTTTGTGGGGGTGGGTGCCTGGACAAAAACAGAGGCTCCAGTTAAGGCTGCTTCTGCAAACTCTTGCCCACATCAGTATTTTGTCTTGCCGCATGTAAAGCTGTTGAGATAAACCAGTATTTGCTTCGTCCAGCTACGTGATACCAATTGCATGAACACCGCCTTCCAAGCTAGTGCAAATGTGGCAAAAATTTAGCTTTAGCTGCAAACCAGGCACGAGAAAAGCTGCAGTCAGAAACCATGGAAAGTCTGTGAAATTTTATCCACCGCAAAACTCTGTTTCTAGACTGACTTCAAGGCAGCAAAGCCTGCAGAAGTCATACTGGTGGCCATGTGCCTTTTCTTCAAGCAAGGATTTCCTGCTGTTTTCTAACCTCAAGGCAAAAGAGAAAACATCCAATCCTTTCACCAGCTTTACTTCCATTCCAGATGAAGAGCTGATCATCCTCTTTTTTTTTTTCTTTGGGGGTTTTTTTTGGTGTCTCAGTGTCACAAGACGGTCTCCAAAGCGCTGCCTTCCACTGGTGCTGGTGGGAAGCAGCTTGCCTAGGGACAGCCAGATGCCACCACGCCAGGGCTCTGCAGGAAAAGCCTGGCTGGAAACTGGCTGCAAATACTGGATCGTTCAGTGCAAGGGCTGTGGAGTGGGAGCTGCCCAGCATGCCTGCCCTGGCGAGTTCTGCTCTGAGGCACGGACATAGTTTGGCAAACAAAAAAAGCTGTGAAGACAGAAGAGGGCTTTTGCCTTTGAGCACGCACTTGGGTGTCCCACACTGGTTGTCAAATTATCTTGGTGTGATGAGCCCAGTGAAAACTTTTGCTGCAAGGAAAGGATTGTTGTTTGCAGTACAACTCACAAGAAACTGGGGTTTCCCAAATATTGTTGTGGATTCCCCATTCCACCAAACCCCAACAAGGCAGGGTGAAGAAAACTACAGGGTTGTGCACAAGAAACAGTACGGATGCTAGAGCTGCAGCAGGGGCCAACAGAGAGGAGCTCATCAGGTGCGATGGAAGGCTGAGACGCGTGTTACCGTGCTCCTGGTCCCTTCCAGCCTCTTTGCACCGTATCCCCACACGAATTAGCACCTCTTCTGCTTGTGGGGCCCCGCGGAGGAGCTGACGCAGCCACCACGAACTGTAAACAGGCCCCTGGAGAGCCAGCCAGGAACTATGCAGACCCTTTGCAGACCAGGTTGGGCAGGGATCACGAGGCAGAAGTTGAACCATAAGCATGCAGCCCAACACATGAACCCTTCTGTGCGTCCAGAGACCCTTTTTATGATAGAAATGGTTGTCCCAAAAGGTTTAAATCTCATGCTAGTGAGCAGCAGCCCCTGAAGACCTGGCAGAGCTGGTCGGTCTGATCCCATGGGGGCTGGACCACCACATTATGGTCTCACTGGACCTTCGCTGGCTGGTCTTTCACTAAACCCATAACCTTTGTGCGCCATAGAGTGAGTATACAGCAACAACTGCATCTCCACCTCTCTGGGTCCACCAGCAGCAAACTTCTGCAATGATCTCCTTCTGCAAGGGACTTTTACAGCTCTCATAGAAACATGCCCCTGTCCCACCAGACATCTTCCTCCCGGCATTTTTCTTATTTTCCCTCCACCACACAAAACTGTGCTGCAGAGCGAAACACATCCAAACCACTGAGGCTGTGATTTTCATGACACTGCTGCCTGGCTCATTTCTCTGCTGTCCTCTCAGTTTTGTGAAGGTTAAAGGCATCCTTCCTCGGTGACTGTCAGACTGTTATCTGGGCTGGAACCGGCTACCCGAGCTCCACAAGGAATATTTTATGCAGATTCTCCGCTGCGCCTCAGATGGCTCATCAGTAACCAACCTGCTGCTAGTGCTGTGTGGCTTTATTTCCTCTGAGCCCACCTTTTGCGTCCTCACCACTTCCCTCCGCCTCAGCCTCGCCCCTTTTACAGGTGTAAAAAAGTGGATTTCCACATGCATAAAATGTAAGGGCTTTTCCTTAGGCAGGTGCAAGGTGGGGAGCAAAGGTTGCTCTGTGCTGCTCTCAAGGGGGGTTTTGGGAGGGATTGGGGAGAGCTAGAATGGAGATAGGCGTTTTTTTCCTCTGGAAGACAGGAAGATCAGGAGACCCCCATTAGTCTGCATCAGACTTTTACTCCCAGCCATCTCTTCCCAAAAACCATGCCAGGACAGAGAAATCCCCAGCTCCCTCTGCCTTCCCTTTGGGATCTTCCAGGCAGGCACGAAGAGAGCGGACAGGCAGCACTGGGCACCCAAGCCGGTCTCCCTGCCTCCTTCCCCCGGCAGAGGGGTGCACGAAGAAGGGGAGGAGAGTTCAGCTTGCTCAGGCAGCTGCAAATCTGAGGCTGATTTTCACGCCCATGCCCCTGGCAAGCTAAATGACAGCCCGTTGCCATCCCGGCTGGCTGCATGCTTTTTGGGTAGAGAATCGCCCAGGGTGCGAGCTCATCCCCAGCACAGCAGCCTGAGCACCAGCCCGGCTGGGTGAGCCCAGGCTGGAGGAGGTGGAGGGCACGCACCCACCAGCATCCCCACAAGCCCACCCAGCCTCTCTGAGTACCAGGGCAGAGCACACCGCTCAGGTGGCTTTCCACTAAACGCCGATTATAAATGTCATGATTTCAGAGGGGGAAAGAAAACAGCTGGATTTGTCAGACAGCAGCACTGGCAGCTAAAAAAATACCATATTTTAATGTGTGAGCGGAGTACGGAGAGCGCGAGAATAAACAGGAGACCCTGTGGTAACATTTTTACAAGTCCCCTGGCTGACTGTTAGAGGCCTTTAACTAGAACATGACTGAGTGTCCCCGTTTCGGGATCTTAGCAGCACACCCAGCTCCTCCGGGGATCACCAGGCTTCAATGACAGATGGATCCAGGCAACGAAGCTCACATCTGGATGGAAAGTTAGGAGGACTTGCTTTTGGACCCATCCCCACATCTAGTTTCAAACTGCACTGGCATGAGAGGCTGTGCTCCTTTGGCCATGCTTCCCCGTGACCATAAATCCAATTTTATGGCATCCAGTCCAAGCCTTGAAAACAATGCAAAGCACTGAACAGATATAAACTCTTTCTGCTGCTTCACAAGATCTCCAAAGGGGCCAGGAAGACTTTCTGCTGAATCAGGTATTGTTTTGTGCTCCTGCCACTGGCAGGGAGCCAGATACACACCATATTGTACGAGCCGGGTAATTTGGCAAAAATGTGATCATGTGCTCACCCCTGATTCAGACCCAATTCCTCCCATGGGGTGACCGGGTAATGCGCAGATCTGGTATTAATTAACGGGAAACCACAGCCCTAGGCAGCGATCTGTCATCCTCTTTTGGATGCAGCTTGTGCCTGCTAATGGCTTCCCCACCCTGGGTTCCCCCCTGGCCTGCCCCCCTTTCTGCTGGCAGGTACCATCCCAGGTCTGGGTAACCCCCAACTCTCCTGAATTGGACCGAAGACCCAGCTAACACAGCACCTTGTCTCCAACAGCTCCTGGGCATGCCTGCACTCCGTGGTGCCAGTTAGGAGGGATTTGCTCTTCTGGCCGGGAGCGGGCTGGGGAGCAGCGGTGGCATTGAGCAGTGAGCTCTCGCCCAGGTCCCAATCCATGGCACGGCATCTCCAGCCAAGCCAGAGCTTGCACTGCCCTGCTGATGGATCCAACAGCAGAGCCCAGGCAGCGCCAAATGCTTTGGGAAAAAAAAAATCTCCCAGGCTCCAGAGGAAAAGGCGGCGCTGGTACCCAGCGTGCCAGAGATTAAGCAATTTACTGAGTCAATTGTCTTTTTTCCAAGGACAAACATGTGTGACAGAAGATCTCCAGATCTGCTGGCATGCTGCGAGCTCTGGGCCATCAGCCCTTTCACTGTCTCAATTCATCTGTCAATAAACCACCATGCCCATTAAGGCCGGAGAAATGGAAAGGGATGTTCATGGTCCACCCAGGAAGGATTAAATGCCATGTTGCACAAATGATGGTTACTCAAGATTTCCCAGTAGAAGTGCTGAAATTCCTGATCGTGACTCACGCTGCCCTCCTAAGCGAAGCAGGAGGGATAATAAACAGCAGGGACATTATTTCATACCAGAAAGCCCCTGCAAGAGGTGATGTGACTGGGATAGGATCTTGCTGCTCCATGAAACATGGAGCAAAAACCATGCGGTGCCGAAACACAGACTGAATTCCCTCCAATGCACGGGGAAGATAAGAGGTGTCTGCTTGGTGGATGCCAACCAGTGATGTTCAGCTTTGTCCCCAGACTTTCACAGCATGTCTAGACTTATCTCAGCCTTGGACACCACTCGAGCAGCCAAGCTCAGCTTGCTGGGTTTGCCCAGGGTGCATCCTGACACTGGTGGCCCCGGGAATGTCACCGCCACCTCCTCCAACCCAGTGCATTTGATAACAGCCAATGGGTGAAGTCAAGAAGAAAAGTAACTGCTTTCCAGCCTGGCTGGTGGCTTGTCAGGGCTTGGTGGAAAGGCTGCAGGGGAAGGTGGGAGGACAAGAGAGACCTTGTCTCTGCGCAGGACAGTCCCCAGGCAGCACCTCCTCCCAAGGCCACCCCCTTAACCTGTGGCATGAGCTTCCACAGGGTGATGCTGAAGATAAACCTTGGGGAAATTCAAAGAGGGAATGGGCATTTTAAAGGGGAAGACATCTAGGGTTGCCATATATGAAGAAATACTTTTGGAAGGACACAAACCCTCTCTGGGCTTACGTTATCCCCTAACAGCAGCCCAGGATGGATTTAGCAGAAGGAGGGGTAGAGGGATAAATTATCCAAGAGATGCTCATTCTGGGACAGTTTGGTTTTGTTGTTTGTTTGGTTTTTTCACAGCTTCCTCCAGAGCATATTCCTGGGACGTGCTGGAGACGAGACACAGCAGCAGGAATAACTCAGATCTGAGCCTCACCACCGATGCCATCATTTCCTGTAGTCGCTTTTGCAGACCCCTACACAGCACACCTGCCCAGTGCCCATAATTAAAACAAAGTGCAGATTGGAAGTCAGACCTCAGTCAAGCCCTGGGAGTGAGGGCTTGCTTCCTAGATGGCTCAAAGCAAATGCTCATGGTACTTTGTTACGGCAGGGGAGCAAGGCAAGAGAAACTCGGGAGAATGTTTGCTTTTGTCTGCAACCTAAATCCCAGGCTCTGCCCTTTTCCCTGCCAAGTGCCTAGGAGAAAAAAACGGAAGTGGATTTTTTTTTTTTGAGTGCATAGCAAAATGGCTAATTTAAAACAATTATGCAACAGCTAATTAAAATCATCTCTGCGTCCTAGAAAGGCGACTGGCCAGGTACTCAGCATGAAGCGTTTGGCTTTACGGAGCAGCATCTTGTTAAAGCCCTTCATCCTGTGCCGGCGGCGGCAGTGCCTAGGAGAAAAAAACGGAAGTGGATTTTTTTTTTTTGAGTGCATAGCAAAATGGCTAATTTAAAACAATTATGCAACAGCTAATTAAAATCATCTCTGCGTCCTAGAAAGGCGACTGGCCAGGTACTCAGCATGAAGCGTTTGGCTTTACGGAGCAGCATCTTGTTAAAGCCCTTCATCCTGTGCCGGCGGCGGCGGACGCTTAAAACAATTATGCAACAGCTAATTAAAATCATCTCTGCGTCCTAGAAAGGCGACTGGCCAGGTACTCAGCATGAAGCGTTTGGCTTTACGGAGCAGCATCTTGTTAAAGCCCTTCATCCTGTGCCGGCGGCGGCTGGACCCATCCCGCGCCTGCCTGCGGAGAGCGGCTGATGGCCTTCCCAGCGTCAGCCGAGTGAGTCCTCCCTTTCCTCCCGGCCGGCTCGGCACCGCGACGTACCTGAGGCAGCAGCTGTGCTTTATGAAGTCTAAAATTTTCAACTGGTTGTGTCTTTCCATGCAAACTCATTAGACACTATTTACACCCGCTGCAGCTGTGCAGAGAGAGGTTTTGAACTCTGGCATTCTACAGTAGGCTTTGTTTCTCATTTACATTTGCATATTAAAGTGTTTGCCTGAAATAGGCTATTGAAATTAATTCAGGATTAATTGGTGTCTTTATCTCATTAGGACAATCTAATTTAAGGATGATGAAATTGTTTAGCCTCCCGTTTGCATAATTAGATTGCTTTGAATTGCTGTCATTATTGTGCTCTTTAGCATCATCTGTAGGCCTCAAACAGACAAGAGTTTCAACCTCATAAAGACCAATCATGTGTTACAGCAGAGAGCTGTTAACCCCTTTTAACCCAAACTCCCTCCCAACGCGCTGCCACACAAAGGAGCAGACGCTCCACGCCACGGCAGGGACGCGGAGGTCTCCGCACCCCGTGTAACGGGGCGTCCCCTCCTTCCCTGTACACGCTCGGGGTGGTGAGGTGCAACCCCAGGAGCTGCTGGCAGGCAGCCCTGTTTCACCTGGCCTTCCTATGGGAAGGGCAGCGGCTCTCCTGGACGGTGGTGAAACCCTTCCCGGTCAGATGGGGCTCAGCAGCCAGTGCATGGGCTGCTCCTCCTGGGAGGCTGAGCAGAGCCACAAGCGCTTGCTCTCCCTCTCACATCACTGGAAAGGGCTGGTGGGAACGTGCCCAAGGACTGTCTGATCCCATCCCTCCTGCATGGCCTTGGGAAAATACCTTGGGCTGGTGGCCAAGACCTCCAGGGACAGCTGGGCTTCCCCTCCCTTGGAGCTGGGACTGCAAGGGATGCTCGTGGTCATGGGCACCGTGGTGTTTTGTCCCCTCCAAGGACTTACCAAGCTCCGTCTCCTTCTTCTCCACTTTGGAGGCTATTTCTGAACCTCCGAGTGAGAAGCAACCCCTGAAGATGTCCTGGCCAACATTTAGCCCTCATATCTGGTACCAACACTCTCGTTCTGCTACAAATAGTTCTTCTCTCCCCTCTGTGCTTACCTGGATGCTAAAAGGAGAGAGGAGACCTGCTCATCCCTGTGCAATGGGAGCATGTATATGAGGAAGTACCACCAGTGCCCCCATGGGCCAGGGAATAGCGAAGAAAAAGAGAAGTAGCTGTAAGGCCAGACCTCCACACTGGATCATCTTTAAGCCTAGACTCACCCTGCGATGCAGGGGCTGACCTGATGCTGCAAAGGAGTGGACGGAGCCATGCCAGCCCCATGCAGGGCTCAGCCTCGCACCTGGGGCAGCAGGGACCACCAGCAGTGGAAGGAGGAGAACACGCTGAGAAAGCACTCAGAGGATGGTTGTGCCCAGGCACTGTAATCAGCGTGTGGATCGCCTGATGCTTATTGCATACCCCAAAACATCACCCAGTGAGCATACACCAAGGGACACGAGGATGTAGGCTGAAACGGTAGCATGAGCAGAGGACATTGGCTGAAAGCTGCAGCCATCCTGAGGACTCTCACAGCCCACAAGGGACACATTCCCCACAGCAGCCCTTCACCTGCTTTTCAGTGCAACCTTCCCCAGCCCCAGCTCCCTGCCCACCCAGGGGACTTGGGCACCTCAGAGCCATGGGGACACATGGGCTGGAGCCACCTGGAAACAGGCATCCCAAGTCAACACTGGCTCCTGGCAGAGCGTACTGGTTCAGCATCCTGAGCTAAGACCTTGCTTCCCCATGGGTCTCTCCATTAAAAACCAGCCTGTTCAGCCACACAAACAATCCAAAACATGCATCTCAGAAGTATTTTTACATGATAAAGCATCACACAGCATCGTAACCGGCTTCCTTGCTAGCAAGGAGGACCATGGCCTTGTGCATTCCCCTCCTGTACCAGGCCAAACTATCTTTCCAGATGGCTGCCAGAAGCCAATAGCCACCAAAGCGCCTGAATCCGGCCCTGGAGATGCTCCCCGGGCACCGAGAGCAGGAAGGGGGTCAAGATGGCAGCTCTGCGGTTGCTCCTGGGGATGCTCTCCGTCTGTCCTGGCCCAGCTCGAGGCGAGAGACCTGCTTCTCATTAGCGGGTGGCTGACTCCGGAGGTGGGGGCTGCGCCAGGCAGGCTGCTTCGCCAGTCGCTTCACGTATCCTAACATCTGGTTGTGTCTCATCACAGTGCAAATTTATGACCCTGGAAACAACATGTTGATGATGCACTGGGAAGAGGAGCCGGAGCTGTAATCCTGTGTCCAGAGCAGGGACAAGGGGAATCGCCACCTGAGGACTTTGGTGAGGGGGAAGAGATGAGGAAGGACAGACCTGTGCCTCCCTGCATGATGGGGGTGACCCACAGGGGTGGGGGTGGAGCTCCCAATGATGCAGCACAGCAACGTTTTTCACTCTAAATCTCTCTCCTCTGGGAAAAACTGCAAATTCAGCAACAGCCAACTTCGCACAACTTCATCTCGCTGAATTGCCAACTTCCAAACCAGCCAACAAACAGGAAACCTTCAAGAAAATAAATGAAAGATTTAATTTGAATGCTTTGAAAAGGAACATTTCCATTTGCAGTGACTGGCCAGTTACACTTTCCATTTTGTGGTTAAAATTATACAGACATCTAAAATGATTTGAAATGGAAATGACAGATTGCATTTCAGGTCCTCTAAAGGGAGTTTTGTTTGCCTAGGATAAGTAAATGTTTCATTATTTTTTCCAGAGATCAGATATATTGGTTGAACCACAACAGAGCGGGACTTGCGAAGTCTTGTTTGCAGGTTCACACCCAAGGTGTTTTAAGTTTTCAGTTTAGCCCAAACAAGTGTTTTTAGTTATGTTGCTTTGTTGGAGCTGCAGTGGAAAAGAAAGAAAGAAATCCAGCTCTTGCCATCACAGTTAGGCAACCAAAGAAGAAAAAAAAACCTCTAAGAGTCAGTGCAAGAGAAAGGTTTTAGTGTGGAAGAGCTACATAAAGCTTGCCTGAACTTTTCAGTTCTGCAGACTATTTTTTAGACCCTTCATACTGCTATCAGGCCCTTTAATATATTAGAGAGGACAATCCCTGTATGATGCCACATACACATATATATCAGCATAGGTGTACCTAGCGCAAGGCAGAACAGGGAACAGGAGAAGACATGGTCACCAAAAGCTAGGATGCTATTCAAGAGAGGTGGGGTGAAGTTTCTTCCCTTGGGTGTCCAACAGCTCCACAGCACGAGGGCCAGCTGGGAAGCAATGAGCAGGAGAGGAGCAGCCGAGGGTCACACTGGACCACAGGCAGGCAAAGGAGATTCAAACTGGTGCAAAAAAGGCCACTGATCCTCAAACAAGATGAAGCACAACTGGAGCAAGCCTGGAGGAGAGAGGTGAGGATGTCTGGAGGTCTGGGAAACACAACAAATACGGAGGGGAGACACGACACAAACACACCTTCAAGTACACCAAAGGCTTTCCTTCGTGTTGTCAGTGGCGGATGCATAAGACATCATAGCCCAAACAACCTCTGGGAAAGCTGAGATCTCAGGAAAAGCTGCCGGTGGTGGGCACCATCAGGCAGCATGCAGCAGCCTGGGCACACAGCCTGGAGCATCCACAAGCACAGCAGACACCCCAGCAGCAGCACCAATTTACCTACCGTGGCCTTCCAGCGTGGCCCATTTGTGAACCCATGTGGCTTTACGGTGGACACACAGGTCCTGGGTAGAGAAACCTGAGCGGAGCAGCCCAGCTCTGGGTGGTTTCGCAGCCCACGGTGTGGACAGCTATGGAAAACACTGGCACAGATCACCAGCAGCCTGACTTACCTTCAGCCAGGTACCGTGGCAGAGAGGTCTTAAGCAAAGACATTGAAATCACTAGCAAACAGATCTTCCCCCGTTCCCTCCAGAGCTGGCGGTCTCCAGAGAACAGCTTTTCTTCCTCTGCTTTGGTATTGCTGCTGCTGAGTGTTTCCAAGGCCTGCAAGGATAGAAGTGAACAAAGGGTCTGAAAACCAAGAGACACTGTGGGAATCAGGGTGGATTTGCAGTGGCTCGTGATACATATATATCATATATAATCACGTAGTCTCCCCTGGAAGCCCCCCAGACTTGCTATTTCTTTCCGCTCGGAAGTACTAGTGAGACCAGATGGTTATGTTGCATCCCATTTCAGTAGAGAAGGTGCTAGGAAGATCTGCTGAAGGGAATAGAGATGAACCTTCCCCAGAGAACAGAAATGGTTAAGCCACCCAGAGGCACACGGGCAACCTCCAGCTCCCATGCACCGATGGAGCCGGCCACAACCGGCTACAACCGGAGGAACTACAACCCTTACTGCCAGCTGCTCAGACAGCGAGGTCTGTCTAGTAGCAAGGATGACCCCCATATCAAAAGGACAAGCGTGCCCCTGTCATCTGCTGGAGCGCTGCGATCATGACAGCAACAGCAGAAAGCACAGCACTTGCGAGAAGTCACGCAAAGTGTCCAGGAGCCTTTGACCAAAGACCTAAAAGAGTTTTAAATACTCTTTGGTAGAGATGCAAAATGCTTTCAGGAAACCTAAGCTGGTTAAGGGATAGTGTAAATGTGCTGGTATGAAGTAGCCAGCTTCCAGCTGCGAATCAAGTCATGACCAGCCATCTGCAACCAGTAGCCACAAAAAAAAATGAGGACCTGTGAGGAAGAGTCCACGCAGGGTTTTTGGTGTGTGGCTCACAACCCAGTAACAGTCCCACACAAACCCAAGCTGTGGAGAGGGACCTCCCAGCATCCTGGCTCCAGGCACACCACTGGATGAGGAGCACAACGCCTTGTATTCAGAGGGATGACACCGTCCCTTGGCTCAGCCAGAGCCTGCCTCAGGGGGCTAGCAGGGGCCAGATGCAGATTTACAGCTACCCAACCTCTGTCAAGCCCATGTGCTTCAGCCTGTGTGGTTCAGCTCTTCTTCCCAGAAGGACTTTGTTAGCAGAGTTCAACAACAGATCTTTATGTTTGCTTGTAGGCTGCTTTTGGGGTGGGGGGGG